>NW_006408896.1:975934-982483 GCF_000296735.1 Chrysochloris asiatica | reverse complement strand
ATAAGGTCCCATCTTCTACTTGTTCTCTTCTCCCTTGATGGTCCTAGGTTTCTCTGTTTCTGGACTGTAAGATTAACTGCTCCCTTTTTCATTGCAAATACCTTTATAAACATTAAAGACAATCATACACACGGAGCTCACCAGATGGAATACACAGAGTTCAAAACATTACATTTGTGGAAAAAATGATAGAAAAATTCCTTATCAGCCAAAACAAGGCCCGGGGCAAACTGGAATAGATGACTAATTTTCATACGCAAGTTAAGGATGAATCTAAAGAAAATGAAAACAAGTCCATGATAACCAAAATATGACCTTGACCATATCCCACTTGAATTTAGAGGTCATCTCAAGAGCAGATTTGATGCATTAGATACTAATGACCGAAGACCCAAAGAGTTGTGGGGTGACAATCAGTATCATACAGGAAGAAAGCAAAAGGTCATTAAAGATAAGAAAAGATTAAAATGGATATCAGAGGAAACTGTAAAACTTACTTTCCAAATTAAGAATTAAAAGATCTGAACAAAAAATTTCAAAGGGCAGCTAGAGAAGGCAAATTTAAACAATACAAAGAAATGTGCAAAGAAAACTAAAAGGGAAGAATACACTCAGCATTTCTCAATTTGAAAGAACTGCAGAAAAAAATTCAAGCCTCTACTTGCAAGGAGCTCTGGTTGCGTAGTGGTTATGAATTGGGCTGCTTAACCTCAAGGTTGGCAGTTCGAAACTACCAGCTGTTCCTTGGGAGAAAGATGAAACTTTCTGCTCCTGTGAAGATTTGCAGCCTTGGAAACCCTGTGCAGGGTCACTATAAGTCGGAACTGACTCCACGGTACTTAACAACAACTTGCAATATTGGAAGAATCTATGGGCAAAATACTGAATGATATAGGAAGCATGAGAACATGAGTACACACAATCACTGTACAAAATACAAACAGTTGATGTTCAACCTTTTCAAGAGGTAGCATATGATCAAGATTCAATGATACTGAAGGGAGACGTCTAAGTGCATTGAAAGCATTGTCAAAGAACAAGGCACCGGGAGTTGATGGAATGCGAATTGAACGATTTCAGCCAAGTGAGGCAACACTGGAGGCACTCACCTATGCCAAGAAATTTGGAAGACAGCTACCTGGCCAACTGCCCTGTATTTGCCCAGTTTAAAGAGAGGTGGCCCAATGGAATGCAAAAACACTGGATACTATCATTAATACCACATGCAAGTAGAATTTTGCTAAAAATAATTCAAAAACGGCTGCAGCAGTGCATTGACGGCGAACTGAAAAAGGTTCAAGCAGGATTCTGATGAGGATGTGGAATGAGTGATATCATTGCTGATGTCAGATGGTTCTTAAAAACAGGGAATACCAGAAAGATGTTCTGGACTTAATTCACTTGACAAAGGTTTCCAACTGTGTGGATCATGACACACTATAGACAACATTGCAGAGAATGAGTATTCCAGACCACTTCATTATGCTCAAGAAGAACTTGTATATAGACCAAGAGGCGGGCAGTCTTTCAAACAGAGCAAGGGGAATACTGAATGGTTTAAAATCAAGATAGGTGTGTGCCAGGGTTGTGTTCTTCACCATATTTGTTCAATCTATATGCTGAGCACATAATCTAAGAAGATGGATTATATGAAAAAGAATATGGCATCAGGATTGGGGAAAGTCTCATTAGCAACCTGCAATATTCAGATGATACAGCTTTGCTTGCTAAAAGCAAAGAGAATTTAAAATACTGACTAAGATCAAAGACCACAGCCTTCATATGGGTTACATTTCAATGTAAAGAAAACAAGAAATTTTCACTGCTGAACCAATAACAGGATATATGGAGAAAAGATTGAACTTGTCAAAGACTTCGTTTTGTTTAGATTATCCATCAACACTGAAGGAAGCAGTAGTCAAGAAATCAAATGACTCTGTTTTTTGCATTAGACAAATCTGCACAAGACCTCATTAAAGTGATAAAGAACAAATCAGTTTGGACGGCTAAGGTACACCTGACCAAAGCCATGGTATTTTCAGTTACTTCCTGTGCATGTGAAAGTTGGACAGTGAATAAGGAAGACCATAGAAGAGTTGATGCATCTGAGTTATGGTGTTAGGGAATATTAAAAATGCCACAGGCTTCCAGAAAAACAAAATTTGTGTTGGAAGAAGTACAGCCAGTATGCTCCTCATAATCCAGAATGGCTGTACTTTGTCTGTTATACTTCAGACATATCATTCTGAGTAAATGGAGGGTAACTGAAGAAGAAGAAGATCCCCCAGGAGATGGACTGGCACGGTGACAACCATGAATTCAAGTGGAACAGTGATGCTGAGGTTGGCGCAGCTCTGTGCAGTGGTTTGTTGTGTTGTGTGTAAGGTCACTGTGAGTTGGGACTGACTTGACAACACCTAACAAGAAGAAGAAAGATGTCTTAAGTAGCCCTGGTGACACACTGGCTAAGGCACTGAGCTGCTGTCCAGGAGGTCGGGGGTTAGAATCCATAGTGACTCCAAAGGAGAAAAGATGTCATAGTCTTCTTCCATAAGATGACGGTCTTGGAAACACTATGGTATTTGTAAGTGCTGTTGAGTCAGTTTCAACCTTGTATCAGGTTTCTAAGGAGTGGCAGGTGACCTTGAACCGCCAACCTTGCAGTTCAAGCTGCCTTTGCAGTCCAGCGCATTAAGCCACAGCACCACACCAGGGCAGCTTTATTCTACCTTGTAGCAGTACTGTAAGTCCAGTTTGTTTCACAGCATGTTTTTTGTTGTTTTTTGGTAAAAGATGTTACTGTGAAAAAGTTGATGTGTAATATCGTAAATAGAGATTAAAATAGAAAGCTCCATTGATAGAGAAAAGATTAAAAATTGAAATCAATTTATAATTAAAACTGAGTAAATTCTAAAAGAGGATACTTCTTTAACCTGGTTATGAGATAATTTTTTTTTAAAGAAGAACAAAGACAGCCCTGACCAGACAGTGTCATAAATGAAGAAACTTTAGAAATGTTCCTTGTAGAATCAGAAATAAGACAAGCATGCCATTTAAAGACCTCATTTAAAGGAACACATTTTTTAAAAGTGTTCAAGAACAAAGATTCCAGTTTAAGGACTCGGGTGCTCCTGTCCAAAGCCGTAGTGTTTCAGTCATTTCATATGCATGTAAAAGGTGGGCAATGAATAAGGAAGTCCAGAAAAGAATCAATGCATTTGAATTATGATGTTGGAGAAGAATATTGAAAATACCATAGACGGCCAGAAGAACAAATAAAGCTTATCTTGGAAGACGTACAACCAGAATGCACCTGAGGAGCCAGAATGGTGAAACTTCATCACTCATGCTCAGACGTTACCAGGAAGGACCAGTCCCTGGAGAAAGAAGGCCAAAGTGTAGGATGACCCCCAACAAGATGGATTGACGCAGTGGGCTGAAGCCTAACATCAGCTGTGAGGAGGATGCAGGACTGGGCAGTGTCCACTGTTGTGCATAGGAATGCTGTAGGCAGAACCGACTCAGTGGCCCATTGCCACCACATGTAACCAACATTAGCCAGCCACAATGGGACAAAAGAAACTGAGAGCACAGGTGATGCAGAAGATGAACTAAAACATGGAAGAGTTACGTGGAAACCCACAACAACCTTAGACAAATTGCTAAGGATTCCTGGAATTTAATAAGGTTGTGGTATAAAGGTGAACATACAAAGATCAGCTGCACCAAGACATAGAAAATGTCTCCTGTTTCCAGTAGACTCGAAGTCTGTTGAGTGTCAGGACACAATCTAACAAAAATTCTAGAGCTTTCCTGGGAGAATGACGAACTGAATTAAGAGGTGTGAGGGAGACCAATTCATAGGGAGATTAGATATTGTTCCTATTTCTGAGTAGAGTGACACTATGAGGTGGGGGGAGTAGCATTGGCGACATGGAGCTGGGAGCATTCTGGGCTTGTGAACTCAGCAAGTAGGGACTGCTCATAGGATGATTCCCTGTAGGGTGGGGAGAATGAGAGTAGCTTCCCCCAGATGGGAGACGTTGGAGAGGCCGTGGAATGGAGGAGTTTGGAGCTGGGACGTCAAGGTGACTGTAAATCTGTGTGTGGTGGTTAAAAGCAGAAAGGCAGCACAGGGCAGCCAGCAGAAGTCAGGGTCTTCACCAGGTGACCAAGTGTGACGGACAGTGAGGTGCAGACAACCAGAGCTGGTGCTCCAGTGAAAGACGGTTTCCCAGAGCACCTGGTAGGTTTGAACTTTTGACTTTGTGGGCACCAGTTCCATGCTTATCCTGCAGCATCACACCAAGGCTCTATGGCTCCCTTCAAACATGAGTTCTTCACATTCGTCTCCTATTTCAAGCCAACCTTTCAGTTTTGTTTTCTAGTTCGATAGGGGTTGCATTTCTGTTTTATATTGTCTCATTCTTCTCTGTCTGTGTGTGTTTATTTTGTATATAGTTCTGTAAAGTGCTGTTTCCACTGTGATGTCTTTGTACCCATCTAAGCCTCCTCCTGGAAGGCTGCCTTCCTGTATAATGAGTGGTCTTTTCTTGTGGACCCTCCCAGGGTTTTTAGCTGAACTGTTTTCCTGTTAGCTTCTGCTAAGTGAAAGGGGCCCCACTGACCTGCCATGAAGCCCACTTCTCACTCCCTACCCCCTCGGGCTGCCCATATCCAGCCACAGGTTTAGCTTCCCAGCCCTTTGCGTTTGTGCCCCTTTTCCAGCTGGGGGCTTTTCCTTTCCACTTTCTTCAGCAATTTCCTGCCTTTCCTGCTTGTCCAAGGAGAGACTCCAGGCTGTTGAGTGCAGGATCTAATTTGAGTTGGAGAGCACCCCAGAGCATTGGGTTCGCGATGCTGGGAGTAGGGTCACCTCTTCTGGAGACTGCAGATGACCCTCTGCCTTTCCTGGTGGGTTTGTGTAGCTCCAGTGGGCTCTTGAGGAGTCAGCCTGTCACGTCCTATCTTCCCTTGTCTGGATGAGAGTGTGGCCGGTGGGCGGGAAGCCAGTGAGCATTGGAGACAGGCAGAGACACTGACAGGTTCCTCTTGTGTGTAGACTGTTGTTGTTGTTAGGTGCCATCGAGTGGGTACCGACTCATAGCGACCTTATGCACAGCAGAACAAAACACTGCCCGATCCTGGGCCCACCTCACTATTGTCGCCACACTTAAGCCCATTGATGCTGTAACTTTAGCGGCGGCATTATTTCAGCCTCCCTTAAGATGTCAGAGTTCAGCTCAGCTCTGTGGAATGGGTTTTAATGTGTGTTGCTGGATACAGATACAAGACTAGCCCCAGAATGGGGATAGAATGCATGGAAGCTAATCCTTTGTGTTTTTTTTTAGATTCATGAAGAAGAGGTAACTCTGAAGCTTAATCCAGAGTTTGAGCAAGCATATAACTTTGAGCCTATGGATGTGGAGTTTACGTATAACAGGTAACACTGATTAGGAACTGTGATCCGATTGCTGCTCTCTCTGGGCCAGTGTCCCTTCAGTAAGCTCAGTAGTGAAGGGAAATGCCGCATCAATGTACCCAGGCCTCCTGGTTAGAGCTCCATTACCAGACATGTGTGTAACATACGAAGGTGCAAACATCTGTATGTTCTTCCTTTGGGGGACTTTGAGCCCGGAGTGTCTATCCATCCACTGATGTGAAGCCAGCCCAGTGAGTCCGTTACCCAGACTTCCGTCTCCCTCCTTTCTTCTCCAGGCTCCAGTCAGTAACCAGAGTTGTGTGTGTTGGGGGGGGGGGGGGAGGTGAGTGTGCACTGTTTGCTCAAAAGTCTGTCAGTTCTCCAGTGCTTAACTTTTGCACCTTCGTAGCAAATCAGTTGAGCTCATGTGTGGATGTCTGGTTCTGAGCTCTCTTCTTTCCATTGATAACATTTGTCTGCGTTGGCATCAATACCAGTCTTGATTCCTGTCCCTTTATAATAAGTCTTGAAATCAGGTAGCGTAAGACCTCCAACTTTGTTCTTTCTCAAAGGTGTTTTGGCTCTTTTTGTATTCCCATCTGGATTTAGATTCAGCCTGTGCATTTCTACAAAAACCTGCTGGGACTTCGATTGGGATTGCATTGAATCTAGGCAGAATTAACCTCTTAACAATATTGACTTTTTTTTAAACCCTTGAAAATGCTATATTATATTCCATTTATTTAGGTCATCTTTTCATTTCTCTGAGCAAGATTTCATACTTTGTACTGTACAGGTTTTGCATATCTTTGGTCAGATTTATACCTAACTATTGAAAAGGAATGGTGTTGCATTCATCCTCAAAAAGAACATATCCAGATCAGTCATGAGATACAACATTGTAAGTGATAGGGTAATATCCATGCACCTACAGGGAAGCCCAGTTAATACCACTATTATTCAAATTTATGCACCAACCACTAAAGCTAGTGAGGATGAAATTGAAGAATTCTACCACCTTCTTCAATCTGAAATCGATCAAAAATGCAATCAAGATGTATTGCTCATTACTGGTGATTGGAATGCAAAGGTTGGGAGCAAAGAGGAAGGACCAGTAGTTGGAAAAC
>NW_006408896.1:974681-975834 GCF_000296735.1 Chrysochloris asiatica | reverse complement strand
GGGGCAGGATTGCAGGGTGTGTTCCCTTTGGTTGGTTGATGGTGCATGGAGGGGATTGTAACCATGGCAATGAGACGATACACGATAGAATGAATGTAAAATTAATGTTCTCCCATGTAAACTATCACATAATTCACAATAAATCATTTTTAAAATAATAAAAATAAATAATTGGACAGAGAATGTACAAAATCTCAATCTAGGAAAATTGGGAATTGTCAAAAATAGAATGTATAAAAATTGATTGATTCATTATTAGTGAGCTGAAATGAACTAGTGCTGGCCATTTTGAATTGGCAACCACATGATTTACTATGCTGGGAATGATAAGTTCTGAGGAATGATGTCACATCATCAAAAAAACATTTCAAGATCTATCTTTTGAAGTACAATGCTGTCTGTGATAGGATAATATCCATATACCTACAAGGAAAACTAGTTAATACTACTATTCAAATTTATGCACCATCCCACTAAAACCAATTCTTTAGTGTGAAATTTATCAAACATGCAATTAAGATGTAATGCTAATTACTAGCCATTGAAATGCAAAGGTTGGAAACAGGAAGGAACACTCGCTGGAAAATATGACCCTGGTGATAGAAGCTATGCTAGAGATCGCATGGTAGAATTTTGTAAGACCAATGAGTTCTTCATTGCAAATACCTTTTTGTATATATATGTTTTTATTGTGAATTGAGTGATAGTTTACATAGGAGAACATCAGTTTTATATATCATTTCATTGCAATGATTACAATCTCCATATATCATCTTTCAATAGTACTTACTCACTTGTATATATTAAAGTGTTGAAGAGCAAAAATGTCAGCTTGAGGACTGGGGTGCACCCAAGCCATGGTATTTTCAATAATCTCATATGCATGTGAAAGCTGGACAGTGAATAAGGAAGACCATAGAAGAATTGATGCTTTTGAGTTGTGGTGTTAGAGGAAAATATTGAAAGTGCCATGGACTGCCAAAAGATCATATTGGAAGAAGTGCAGCCAGAGTGCTCCTTGGAGGCCAAGATGGATGGCCAAACTTCGTCTCTCATACTTCGGACATATTGTCAGAAGGGGCCATTCACTGCAGAAGGATATCATGTTTGGTAAGGTGGAGGGTCAGAGAAAAAGAGGAAGACCCCCCAGTGA
>NW_006408896.1:963000-971863 GCF_000296735.1 Chrysochloris asiatica | reverse complement strand
CAATGTCAAGAAAACAAAAATCCTCACCACTGGACCAATAAACAACATTTTTATCAACGGAGAAAAGATTGAAGTTGTCAAGGACTTCATTCTGCTTGGATCAACTATCAACACTCATGGAAGCAGCAGTCCAGAGATCAGACGACATATTGCACTAGGTAAATCTGTTGCACAAGACCTTTTTAAAGTGTTGAAGAGCAAAGATGTCAGCTTGAGGACTAAGGTGCGCCTGACCGATGCCATGGTATTTTCAATAACCTAATATGGATGTAAAAGCTGAACAGTGAATAAGGAAGATCGTAGAAGAACTGATGCCCTTGAATTATGGTGTTGGAGGAGAATACTGAAAGTGCCATGGGCTGCCAAAAGATCCAATAGATCTGTTTTGGAAGAAGTGCAGCCAGAATGCTCCTTAGAGGCCAAGATGGCCAAACTTCGTCTCATACTTTGGACATATTGTCAGGAGGGAACAGTCGCTAGAGAAGGCTGTCGTGCTTGGTAAGGTGGAGGGTCAGCGAAAAAGAGGAAGACCCCCAATAAGATGGATTGGCCAGGTGGCAGCATCGATGAACTCAAGTGTGGCAACAGTAGTGAGGTTGGCCCAGGATGGAACAGTGTTTCGTTCTGCTGTGTATAAAGTCGCTATGAGTCGGTGCCGACTTGATGGCACCTGACAACCACAACGTTAAAGAGCTAAATAGTATTGTAAGCAGTAAAGCTTCATTTAAAGTTCCATTTGCTTTTTCACCTATTTATAAACGCATCATTTCATACCCTACAAGCTTACAAACCTCAGTAGTTCTAATAGCTTTTTTATCAGTGATATATAGGATATTCTATATACACAGATAAAAACCATTTTAGCTCTTCTTTTCGTACCTGAATACATTGATTGTATTTTCTTCCCTGCTTCATTGCCCTGACAGGACCTCTCTAGGAAAGGCTGACGAGACGTAGTGTGAATGATACAGTCCCTAGTTTCTGATTTCACAGACAAAGCTTTCCATTTGTCAGGATTTAGTCACTTGTCCTCTGTCAGGGTGAAGACATTCCAAGTTTGCTGAGAGTTTTCAATCAGAAATGGGTATGGGATTTTATCAAAGGCTCGTTCCATATCTAGTCAAGTGGTCATGGGGCTTTTCTTGTATAGCCTATTAATATAGTCAGCTGCGTTGATTGATTTTCTAATGTGAAGTGAATTTGTATTCCTGGGATAAGCCTCCAATTGGTCATGATATAATTTTGTTTTATGCATTTTGGGATTTGAATTGTTAAAATTTTATTCACTTCTGCATTCATGTTGATGAGGTATATTGGTCTGTAGTTTTCTTGAAATACCTTTTTCTGACTTTGGTATCAGCATAATTAACGCTGGTTCAGAATGAGTTGGGAAGCGTTCTCACCTCCTTTTTGTAAGGCAGTTGTGTAGATTTGGTATTATTTCTTCCCTAAATGTTGAGTAGACTTCACCAGTAAAATGATCAGGAACTAGCATTTTCTTGGTGGACAGTTTTTAAAGTACAAATTTCATTTTTTATAGTTAAATTTTCAATGTCTTATTGAGTAGCTTTGGATAGTATTATCTTTTAAGGAATCTGTGGCTTTCTTCTAAGCTGTCTAAGTTATTTGTATGAAGTTGTTAAGATTTCCTTATTTTCCTTGTAATGTCTGTGTAAGAGCTCTAGTGATATCCCACTCATTCCTGATACACTTGTGTGGGTCTTCTCATCCCCTCTTACCCCTAACCCATCAGTCTGGCTACACGTTGCCAAGTGTGTTGAACTTCTCAGAGAATCAAGTTTTGCCTTCATTGATAGTCTTTAGTGTTTCCTGTTTTCTCCTGTGTGAATTTTTGTACTGGTCTTCATTGTTGCCTTTCTTCTGCGTATTTCGGGTTCCACTTGCTCTTCTTTTTGTAGTGACTTATGGTAAAATTTGAGGCCTTTCTTTTCTGGTGTTGGGTATTTCATGCTGAGTGGAAGTTACCCTGTTGAAGAAGTCTCATCATTTCTTTAACCAGTCCTCTGTCTCAATGGCACCCAACAACAATTGTTGCTAGACATTTTGGGTCTTAATTTTTTTGCTACTTGATAATGAACAGTGAAGCAGGAAAATTTTTCTGCCTTGAAGTAGTGAGAATGGAAATGATAATCTAATGGAAATTGATCATCTAAATGGTCCTTTATCTAGTCAAGAAATTGAATTCATACTTAAAATATTTTCCACAAAGAAAATTCTAGGCCCTGAGGATTTCACTGATGAAGCCCCTGCAACATTTGATGAAGAAATGACACCAAATCTACACACATCCTCCCAAACAGTGGAGGAGAAAACATTTCCCAACTCATTCTGAGCCAGTGAAGCCAAATATGAGAAGAATTGGCATTTTTTCAATACTAACTTGCCTGTCGAGAATAGTATATATTCAAGAAAGTTTGCAATTCTTTTCTTTCTACAATTTTTCCTCCTTTGGAGGCCTTTATTGTCATTGTAAGTTCCCCACATGTTTGCTAGGTTCCTTCTCATTGTTTTCTCTTTGTCTTATTTCTTAGTTTACTAGAAATAGTGCTCATGCGTCACTATTGAGTGGCTTCCTGTCTTTTAGATTAATCATGTTAAGGAATTATTCATCAGTTTCTATTTTAAGATATCAGTGTTGAATATTCATTTATTGCCTTTTCAACTTATTTTTCCTCCAACCTATTGATGTCATGAAGTATTTGAACTGGATAACTTTATATTGACCCTTTTTTGTAAACCCAAAATGAAAACATCGGTGTGTTCTGATTTGGGTGAATTCCTCCTTTAATGTGCTTCTGGAACTGATTGGCTAACATTTTGCTCATGTTTTTGTTGGCTGTTAGGAAGCAAGATGGTGGTCTGCAAGCTGATGAGCTATTCTTTATTGCCCCTGTCGCGTTGTTGGTGCCTTTGTTCCAAAAACTGTGAAAGGAGTTTGAAAGCATTCCTCTTGCTCTCCACAGTAGGAGAATGCATTAGCATTGGGTTGCCCATTCCTGGAGGGTGTGAATATACCAGTAGATGTCTCTGGGCTGGAAAGAGCCAAACGTTCATCAACGTTCATCAGTTTCTTACACATTGATAAATCTGTTTTAAGTGTTTTCCTCTTCCTTCAAGTCAGTTTTGCTAGTAATTCCTCAAGTGGTTCTTTATTGGTTGTTACTCAACTTTGAGTAGAGCATATTGCACCCCAGGTGACAATGTGCCGAAGATTATGTTGAAAGGGTGGACGGAGCTGCCAACAGCGTCAGCCCCTCGGTGAAAGCCCTCGGGAAGGTCTCGCTGGCTCGGGCCTGGAGATGCGGGAGCTACCCTGTGCAGGCAGGCAGTCTGGGTTTTGGCTTCACATGCACACAGACCTGGGAGTCTGCCCTGAGAAGCTAGGTCCTGGCAGGTCTTAGGGCCTGCTGTTAGACCCCTTGTGTCCCTCCACCCGAGACTGAATTTGCCAGCAGTTCTGCACAGGTGCACATCAGCTCTTATACCTCTGCTTGTTTGTCACCAGGCTTCTCTGTACGGAGTAGAGACTCTTCGCCAGCTGGGCTCTTTTCAGGGAGATAGAGCTCCAGTCTCCATTTTTTATTCTTTTAATGATTTTCAGTTAATTTCAGGGGACACTTTTATCATCCGTTTTCTGTTGACACTTTAGTATTACTATTTCTCCAAGTCTTCATAGACTGTACTTTCACTTTTTTCCCACTCTTCTAATGTATACATTGAAACAGAAAAACTCCCAGAAAGAAAGGAATTCCTGCTTTTCTGATAAAACTCCTCATTTCCTACTGTTTTGTGTAGACAAACACAGTAAATGACCCCCAGTCCTTCTGATTTCCCTCCGATGCCCTTGAGAAGCATGTCAGAGCTGACCTTGGCTGCAGTCCTTATTGTACACAGTTTGTCGGGGTCACAGTAGATTGCCGATGTAAAGGACTCCCATGGCTGTGCTTGTCTTGGTTTTTCTAACCCTAAAGTCCTCTTCTGGTCTGTACTGTTTTTGACAGGACTACAAGCAGACGATGCCACTTCGCTCTTGAACAGGCCATCCATTTAGGGGCAAAAGGTACTATTTTTGTGGACCGGTAATGTTGTCTTCTTCAATCATGCATTAGCAGTAAAACTGGCTGATGCCCATGTTTTCTGTTTGGACTTCTGGTTTTCTCCTGTGTTAGGCATGTAAAAGTGGTGTGCTTCCATGCTGGGAGATGCGTCCTTTACACTCTGGTTTTTCCATCTTCATAGAACCAACTGTTGTCTTAGGAATAGATGAGTCAGGGGGGCGGGGGGTGCTGGAAGGAATGCTTAGCACTTGTGCTGTGCTTCATTTTGACGCCGTCTAAAAGGGGCTGAAAGGCCGGGGGGGAGGGGGGATATGGAGCACTTGGTGGGATTGGCCATAACCAGTCAAGTGGTCTTCATTCCTCTTTTGTAAAGTTCTCACTAACGTGTCTGTCCTCTCAACTTTTCTTGTTTTCAAAGTGTTGTTTCCCGAAGAAATCATTTTACAGTCTCCCCAAGTGACAGAGCGTTGGAGCCATGTACAAAATACCACAGATGAGGGACAGCCTGCCTCCAAGGTAGCATTTTAATGACTTTGATATTTTGCATGGGTAATGTTATGAATTTGCTTCCTTATGGCCTACCTCCCAGTTTATGGGGCATTAGAGGAGTGTCGTCCACAAGTAATCCAAAATCACAGTTAGAATGAATTTCAATATTCATAAAATCAATTTAGTGTGATGCTTGCATACAATTGTACGCAGGGTTAGGAAGGCTGGAACGTATTAGGGAGGGTGGGGGAAGCAGAGCATCCACTGAAAGCCCGATGGAGCACAGTCCTCCTCTGACATGCAGGGGCCACCATGAGTCTTTGGAGTCCACTCAGCACCATCCAGAAAGGAGGAAGGCCTGGGGTTAACAGACTGCTTTCTGTGTTCACTCAGGCAGGCGCAGATGTTCTGTGATTGGTTAGCACTCGCAGTCTTTGTGAAAGTTGCAGAGATCATCTGTTTCTTACTTTTACCTTCCATATATACTGATGGGCTGCGTATTACGTGCCAGGCTCGCAGCGTACTTCCATAAACAGATGGTAGTGATTTTCATTATCGTGTGGATCCAGTATCAAGGACAATAACCAGTGCCGTGGTGGAACTTACAGCCTGTCATTCCATGTTGCTGGAATTTGCTTTTATGATGAGCATGTCTTAAATTTATAATAAGTATACTCTTAAAAATTATATCTAATATTAGACATTAGTCACCATTTTGTAGCCCCTCTCCAAAAAATGCAAAATTGATCATTTTAGAATGGCTGTACAATCAATCATAAGAGAAGAACTTTGGCCTCCAGGGAAGGTGGAAGTCTGTGTTGGAAGACATGCAGCCAGAGCGCCCCCTGGAGGCCAAGATGGCCAAACTTCGTCTCATACTTCGGATATATTGTCAGAAGGGACCAGTTGCTGGAGAATGGTACCATGTTTGATAAGGTGGAGGATCAGAGAAAAAGAGGAAGACCCTTAGCGAGATGGATTGGCAAAGTGGCAGCGTCAATGGGCTGAAGCGTGGCAACAATAGTGAGGTTGGCCCAGGATCGGGCAGTGTTTCGTTCAGTTGTGCAGAGGGTCACTGTGAGTCAGAACTGACTTCGATGGCACCTAACAACAACATGCAATCATGAAGGAGTTCTGGTAGCGTAGTGGTTACGAGTCGAGCTGCCAACCTCAAGGTCAGCAGTTCTAAACTACCAACTGTTCAGCAGGAGACTTTCTGCTCCTGTAAAGATTTACAGCCCCAGAAACCCTATACAGGGTTGCCATGAGTCAGAACGGCACACCACCACCACTGCCATACAATCCTGGGAAAAGCTTTCAAAGAAACAGCAAAAGGTCATCCATTGAACTTATGTGCCATGTGTTTTAGTCTAGTCTGTTTTGTTCTGGAACTAGCAGTGTCTTCACTGGTACCAGTGAAGAGCCTTCTTCCCTCCTGTACCTCGGTCCACTCCAGGGCAGACTGTATGCCATAGTGGGACATGGGGTGGGGCATTCCTGACTGGCCAAATCTTCTTGGTTTTAAATGCTGCCATCCACAAGGTTGAAGATAAACTCAAGGGCACGGCACACTCCTGCCAAGATCGAGTCACAAGGACGAGACTTGCCCTCCCACCTGAAATTCTGAAAAGCCAAGAATGTGAAGCCACAGAAATCAGCAGACTATGGCCCCTAAGGGAGAGGCCAGAACTGAGGTGACTTCTCTGGCAGCCCAACTCAACAGAGTCCAGCACTGAGCCAGCCAGAGCCCCTGGTATTCCTGAGTGGAGGGGACAAGAGAGCAGAGTACCAGTGAGATCCCGTGTGGCTGAGAGGAACCCTGAGGCTGGGAAAGACCACCCAGGAGGAACAGAGCCAGAGAAGGAAACTGTGGTGCCCCAGGGCATCAGCCCCACACTGTAGGTATAGGCCACTCTGGTCCAACTTTAGAAAGAGTTGAAAGCTAGTCGCCAAAGTTTTAGACTATTGCCAAGCATGTCCTAGAAGAAGGGCCGGGAATATTTGTAGATGCAAAAATATCCACACCCAACAGGGAGTAAACCTGGCAAATGCCTGTCACCCCACCAAATATATCCATAATGAGAAAAGTCAGCCAACTGTAACCAACTCATAACTGGCACGTAGACCAACCACTGAGACAGTGACTAGAGCTATCATGCACATGTACACTTGAGCATGTTACATGGCGACGGGAGATCTGTGGGAAACCCAGAGCTGTCCTCTAGAGAAGCATCGATGGATTGAATTGTGTCCCCAAAGTATGTGTCAGCCAGACATGATTCTCAGTGGTTTGTCAGCTAGCGGACGATCCCCCATGATGTGGCCTGATAGCAATAAACCAGGAAGAGGATGAAGGTCATGGTGCAACAGCCCTTAGCCCATTTAAGGAGTGTTTCCTCTAGTTGTAGTCTGCAGCGCTTTCACCGTACAGAAGAGAAAAGGACCGAGAAGCCAGCAGAGAAGGACCTCAGTACCACCAAGAAGAGACCGGAGCCGGAGCATGGCTATTAGATTCAGTTCCTGTACTGAGAACTTCCTGAGCACTCCAAGGAAATCCAGACCCACATATGCTGACCAACAGAGAGAAAGCCTCCCCCTAGAGCTGGTATACTGAATTTGGACTTCTAGCCTCTTGCAGAACTGAAAGAATAAATTGCCCGTTAAAGTCATCCACTTGCGATATTTCTGTGAGCTCAGCACTCGAAAACGGATGCAGCATGTGATGACAGCAACATACAGAGTGAGCAGCAGATGATGCAGCAGTGAACTGAAGAGCCAGCAACGGGCATCGTCTAAGATGAAGGACTAAGGTGCGCCTAACCCAGGCCATTGTGTTTTCAGTAACCTCATATGGATGCGAAAGCTGGACAGTGACTAAGGAAGATCGTAGAAGAATTGATGCCTTTGAGTTGTGGTGTTGGAGGAGAATACTGAAAGTGCCATGGACTGCCAAAGAACCTGTTTTGGAAGAAGTGCACCCAGAGTGCTCCTTGGAGGCCAGGATGGCTAAGCTTCGTCTCTCCTACTTTGGACATATTGTCCGGAGGGACCAGTCACTTCAGAACGATACCATGTTTGGTAAGATGGAGGATCAGAGAGAAAGAGGAAGACCCCCAACAAGATGGA
The DNA here is from genome assembly GCF_000296735.1 of Chrysochloris asiatica. Lineage (NCBI taxonomy): Eukaryota > Metazoa > Chordata > Mammalia > Afrosoricida > Chrysochloridae > Chrysochloris > Chrysochloris asiatica. Next base: position 964,169 of record NW_006408896.1, on the reverse strand, counting down.
TTGGCCAGGTGGCTGCATCAATAGCATCAAGTGTGGCAGCGGGAGTGAGGTGGGCCCAGGATTGGGCAGTGTTTCGTTCTGCTGTGCATAAGGTCACTATGAGTCGGTGCTGACTCAGTGGCACCTGACAACAACAACAAAGTTGTTTTAGTGTCTTCAATGATTGGGGTCTTAAGTTTTATTTCTAATTTTATCCTAACTCATCAGCATACAAAATTGTAAAGTTTGATAAGTTTTCATTGTGAATTGAGTGATAATTTAAATGGGAGAACTTTGGATTTACACTCATCATTTCATTGATTACAGTGTCCTCCGGGCATCATCATCCAACAGTATTTGCTTCTATTCCCCCTGTTGTGTTGTTTTTGGGGGTTTTTTTTGGCAGCGAGGGGAGGGGGGGCGGGGAGATGTACACCAAAACACTCAGGTGCATCTTACAATTTAAACAACCAAAGGCACGTTCTGTAAGCCTGCCTCCTGGCCACCAGCACACAGTCTTTTTCTTTCTGTGAGTCTAGATCCTCAGCTGCCCCCCCTCTCCATGTCCTCATCTTTGCCTCCATCTCTGGTGTCGCTGCTTCTCTGGATAGGGTTCCATATTCCTCTTGTACTCTCCTCCCTTGATGATCCAAGGTTCTTTTGTTCCCGGACTGCAAGATTAACTACTCTTCACCTTTTTGTTACAAAATTTCTACCTTTACAGTTCTGACAGTTATTAGTCATGATAACAGTTACTCACTATTGAATCATAAGACTCTTACCCTTAAAGTATTATTAAATAACTATAAAATGACTGAAATTTTTCAAATTATATGAAAACTATAAACACATATCCAGAAAGTTCAGCAGATCCTAAGTACAATAAACATGAGGAAAACTACCCCAAAACACATAATGATCAAATCCCTTAAAGCCAGACAAAGAGAAAAGCTTAAAACCAGGCGAAAAGATTCACTGTGTGGAAAATAAAAATAGGAGCAATGGCAGGCTTCTCATTGGAAACAGCAACGCAGAAGACAATCTTCCAACTAATATCTTTAATAAAAGGGGACCGAGGACCTGGATCAATTTTTTTTTTCAAAAAGAAAGGCAACAGAAAGAGCGTGGGGGGAAAGAAAGAGTCCCCACTGAATAGTTATCATCTTGTCTAGATGGGTCTGGTGAAAGGA
>NW_006408896.1:947939-950886 GCF_000296735.1 Chrysochloris asiatica | reverse complement strand
AACCATTTCCTTTTGGTACAATGACTCTGTGTATTCCTTCCATCTTTTCTTGATGCATTCTGCCTCATTCAATATTTGCCCAAAGACTCAATAACAAAAGTCGAGGCTTGAATTTTTTCTACAGTTCCCCCAGCTTGAGAAATGCAGAGAGTGTGTTCTTCCTTTTGGTTTTCTAACTCCAGGTCTTTGTACATTTTATTATAATACTTTGTCTTCTCAAGTTGCCCTTTAAAAGTTTCTGTTCTGCTCTTTTACTTCATCTTTTCTTTCATTCCCTTTAATATTTCTGTGCTCAGAAATATGTGAGAGTCTCCTCTCATATCTACTGTGCTCATTTCTGTCCTGTACTTATTTTTGTAATATTCTGGCTATCACCCCACAACTCCTCTAGCTTTCGGTCGTTACTGTTCACTGTATCAAATCTGTTCTTGAGATGGACTCTCAATTCAGGTGGGATAAACTCAGGGTCGTATTTTTTCTTCAGCTTCAACCCAAGCTTGCGTATGAGCAATTAATGGTCTGTTCCAGTCTGACCCTGGCTTTGTTTTAGTGGATGATATTAAGCGTCTCCATCGTCTTTTCTCACAAATGTGGTCGATTTGATTTCTGTGTATTCCTGTCTAATGAGGTCCATGTGTATAGTCACAGTTGGTTACTGAAAAAAAGATATTTGTAATGATTTAAGTTGTTGGACTTGCAAAATTCTGTTATGGGCTCTCCAGCATCATTCCTATCACCAAGGCGATATTTTCCAACTATCCTTCTTCATTTATAACCTTGGCATTCCAATCACCAGTAATTAATACATCTTGATTACATACTTGATCAATTTAAGAGTTGGCAGAATTCTTCAGCTTCATTCATCATCACTGATGTTAGCCGTTGAATAAATTTAAGTAATAGTGGTATTAACTGGGCTTCCTTTTAAGTGTATGGATATTATCCTATCACAGACAGTGTTGTACTGCAAGATCTTGAATGTTTAGATTTTTATTATGATGAATGTGATGTTCCATTCCTCTTCAATTTGTCGTTGCCAGCACAGTAAATCGTATGATTGTCTGATTCAAAATGCTCAATACCAGTCCATTTCATCTCACTAATGCCTAACATATCAATCTTTATGTGTTCCATTTCATGTTTTATGACTTCTAATTTTCCTAGATTCATACTTCTCATATGCTTCATACTTTGCTTCATCCATATCATTATGGTCAACTCTACTTTGAGAGGAAAACTCTTCCTGAGTCTTATTTTAAGTGCCTTCCAATATGATGGGCTCTTCTTCCAGCACTATGCTGACAGTGTTCTGCTGCTATAGTCATGCGGTTTTCAGTGATGACTCCCTCAGAAGTGGATTGCCTACTCCTTCTTTCTAGTCTGTCTTGGGAGTCCTGGTGTGGCGCTGCAGGATAATGCACTGGACTGCAAGGTCGGTTGGAATTACATGGTGGGTGGTTCAAACTTACCAGCCACTCCTTGGAAACCCTATGCAGGGCCGCAGTGAGTTGGAACTGACCCAGTGTCACTTAACAACAACAGTCTGTCTGAGTCTTGGAAGCTCTGCTGATAACTGCCCACCATGGATGATCCTTCTGACAGTTGAAACACCGATGGTGTAGCTTCCAGCATCACCACAGCACACAAACCACCCCAATACGACAGACTGACAGACAGTGAATAATGATCGTCAGTAACTTTTATCGAGTGCTCACTGATGGGCATGCCATGTGCTAAGCCCTTTGAAGTCTTTATCTTGGTTTTTTCCTGAAGTCGAGACGATGCGTGGTTAGGATCCCACTCCCTTGTGGTAAGGAGAAGATTGCAAGACCGAGACTACGCAGAACACCCACCCTCTGGTATCAACTAGGGTTTCTGAGTTCAAATCCAAGACCATGACTTTTCTGATTCCTACAGCTAATTGTGGCTTCCTTTCCGTGTTTTCCCCCAACCAAGTGACCCACCTGTCTGTTGCTTGGCTTCTCGCTTCTCTCTGAAGTAATCAGTGCGGTTAGAGACCCTCTCAGTCAGCACTAAGGGAAGAGAACTCCTCCTCGGCCTTAGCTGGGACCATGTCCTTTCAGTCTTGCTCTACTGTCTCTGTAAGGCAAGTCTTTCTGCCTGTCTTATGGGGGCTGTCTTTGTCCCCATCATTTATGAAGGAGAGTTCTGTGGACTCTTAACATTCTTGGTTGACAAATGGTTTTCCTTCAGCTCTCTAAATGTGCTGGTCTTTCACCTGCTGCCTTGAAGGCAGTGTCTCGGCCTGTCATTAAGCCTCAGATGAAGCCCATATTGTCTTTATCTTACTTAGGGTTTGTTGGACTTCATGGATAAATGTTTTTGTCACCAAATTTAGGGAGTTTGGGGCCACTATTTCTTCAACCAATCAAGATGGTGGATCGGGGGTGGACATGCAGTGAGGAGCTCCATCAATAACAACATGGAATACCAGGCCAGGCAGACTCAGGGGATGGTACTGGAACTCTGAAACACATATAAAGAAACATTTGGAGAATTGGAGAGCTTACAGCTAGGGGAATGTGAAGGAGAATCAAGAAATCCATTGTTTTCTAATTAAAGACACTCAGCTATTCCCAGAGCCACCATCTTGGGAGAGAACATCTTGATTGTATCAGGATTGATATCCAAATTTAAAGTGACAGTTTCGACATAAAGCCAAGTGGCCACAACTCGTCTGTCTGTCATGCTATGGTGGCTTGAGTTGCTGTGATTCCGAGGGCTATGCCACTGGTGTTTTAAATAACCAGCAGGGTCACCCATGGTGGACAGGTTTCAGATGAGCTTCCAGACAAAGACAGACTAGGAAGAAAGTGACGAACTACTTCCGAATCGTTAAGTCACTGAAAACCTTATGAATAATACCAGAGAAACACTGTCAGATACCGGGCAGGAAAATGAACCTCTCATGTTGGAAGGCACTCAA
>NW_006408896.1:940704-947839 GCF_000296735.1 Chrysochloris asiatica | reverse complement strand
GTATATGGAGGGGATTATAATCAATGTAATGAAACAAGTTATATGAATTGTTGAATGTGAAACTGATGATGTGCCCTGTAAACTTTCAGTCAATCCACAATAAAAACCTTAAATTTAAAAAAAAAAAAGAAAGGCAACAGGGCCAACCACGCGATGAAAAGGTGCTCAGCATCAGTAGTCACCAGGGGTGCGAACAAGCCTCAGTGAGGTACCACTTCACACCAACTAGGATGCTGTCATCCAACAGCTGGGAATAACAGCTGTCAGGCACTTGAAACCCTTGTACAGAACTGGTGGGTGTAAATGTCACAGCCAATGTGGAAAACACTTTGGCAGTGCCTCAAAAATTAAGCATACAATTAGTAGTTTTAAGTGCCGTTGAGTCGATTCCAAGTCAATGACCCTGTATAGGGTTTCCGAGGAGCAGCTGGTGGATTTGAACTGCCGACTTTGTGGTTAGCAGGCCAGTGCTACTCCAGGAAGCAGCACAGTTCTCAGTACATGCCCTAAAGCACCGCGCATGGGTCAACGAGGGTAAACGGTGCCCAGAGCAACACTGCTCACACGGGATGCGCAAACACGTGTGGCCTGTCCTGCAGTGCAGCAGCGTTTCAGCCACAAATAGAGCCGTGTCCTGACCCATGCTAAACCTGGAACATGGAGCCTTAAAGCATGGTGCTGAGTGAACTAAGTCAGGCACATGAGGGATCCAGAGTCCGTGACCCACAGGATAAGGCCCGCACTGCGAACCACACAACAGTGAGGGGACACGGTGTAGAGACTTCATTTCAGTGATTGCAGTTCCCCTCCCTGGACCATCAGTCAGCAGCATTGGCCTCTGTTCCCTTTAGTTCTTACACTCCTCCTCCCCACGTCCTCTGCCTTCATCTGTCTTCTGCCAATCTGGATTCTGGGAGTTTTTAAGCTTCTGGGGGAATGAAGTGTACATTTTTTAAGAGGGGCAGGATTAGAACTTAGCCTAGGAGTTCCAGCTGGACCTTTCACTTACACAGTGGACCTTGAGTGTTGCTGGGTGGGTCCGAGGACAAGGTGGACCCTAGGGTGATGTTCTCTCAACAGGCAAAACTGGCTCAGGGCCGAGGCAGATGGCAGGCCATGCAAGGCTTTCCCACCAGCTCACTGTGATAACCATCCGTGTGCTTCTTATTTCATTGGAATCTGAAGGGCCTCATTGCCAGGAGAGACACCAAGGAACGGACTCCTTGATGGTGACTTTCTTACTTGATGTGCAATTTTCTCATATGCTTTAACTCAAGGTGCCCTTAAGTCTGGGTAGGAATTCTTCCGGTTAGCCAGCTTCATGTACACAGCTGTCAAGTCCAGCACAGGTTCACACCTGCCTTTGCACACACACACAGACATGTTCTCAAGGCATGAACCTCATCGACTGAGCCGTAGATGGGCCTCGGGGCTCCCAGGTGTGCCAGAAGTGCTGCTGCATAGAGTAAGTAGTCGTCCCTGAGAGGCAGCATGTGTCTAGGGGTGCTGTGCCTGGGAAGCCAGGGGCAGGGCACATAGCCTCTGCCCTGGTGCAGACAGGAAAGCGGAATAGTTTTGTTAGACAGACTGTATGCCCTCCTGGGTTGTAGCGTCTACTTTTTTTTTTTTATCAGACATTCTGTATTTGTATCCTGTGTAAAATGGCATCACAGAACTGTGGATTCAGTAGAACAAGGAGTGCACGGGTTTGTGTATCTAAGCCAGTATGTGAACATGGAATTGCTCTTTCCTGGTTGATTTTGTTTGTTTGCTCCAAACTGTTTTCGGTGTGATGATTTCTAGCACAGGAAAACCAGGAAGGAGCAAAGGAAACACACAGCGAGGGCACGACCTGCCAGCGATGAGGACATGCTGGGAATGGTGGCCTTGGCAACAGAGTCCAGTGAGCTGGGAGAGGGACGTGCTGGGGAGGGTGGCCTTGCGGTGGGGTCCAGTGAGCACAGAGCAGTTTCAGGGCATTGGGAGTAGGGATGCCCTCACAGGACAAGGAAGGGCTGGGAGGTGAGTGTCCACAGCAGCCGGTGTCTAGAGAGGACTGGTGGTCTGATCTGACCAGAGCTCCGGGAGAGCCACTACTGTGGACCAGGAGCTCAGAGTGTGATTCAGACTGCTGTGATGGGACGATGGCTGTCTGGGCTCGGGGGGGTGTATTTTCACCTTTAAAGCTGGCTGTGCTACAGCACCTTGAACCCTGGTGACGCTGTGGGTTAAACATGGGCCCCACAGGAGAACGGAGGCTCTGCTCCTGAACAGATTGTGTCTCAGGAACCCTAGGGAGCAGTCGGGATCCACACAACAGCAGTGGGTTCCCGGACTGTGCGTCCTTCATTCTCCAACTAAAACGGGTTTCCCATTTCCAATGCAGTAAATGGAGCTGAGGCCCCAAGAGCAAGAGAGAGGGCGTTTTTCAATCCAATGCTGAATGAGAATCAGAAGTTAGCAGTCAAACGGATCCTGAGTGGTGACTGCCGCCCACTCCCGTACGTTCTCTTTGGTCCTCCGGGCACCGGGAAGACCGTGACCATCATCGAGGCAGTGCTGCAGGTATGGCCGGCAGCTCACGCCTGCTTGCCACCGAGACACTCGAGTTTACATTAAAGAATCAGAGCTGTAGAGAGAAACATTGAGAAATGTGCATTACCTGTGATCAGGTTTGTTGTATGAGTGTGTACTCCCATCGCCCTCACGCACACGCCCCTGGGTCTCCACTCGTACTCAGTGTGGGCCGTGAAGATGGTGCTGTGGATGAGCTGGGCACCTAGCGTGGATGTGGATGCGTGGTCAGGGGCCTCTGAGCCCGTCGAGGGCCCTGGATGCATGCTGACAACAGGCTACCTGCTTTGCTCGGTCACTTTGGCGGATGGCTGGCAGCCCTCTGTGTCTGGCACAGGTGTACCATGCTTTGCCGGACAGTCGGATCCTGGTCTGCGCCCCATCCAACAGTGCCGCCGACCTGGTATGTCTGCGGCTGCACGAGAGCCAACTGCTGCGGCCTGGCGCCATGGTCCGGGTCAACGCCACCTGCAGGTTTGAGGAGGTGAGCTCACTGCCGTGTGGCCACACCTCACTCCTGTCCTGATGCATGTGAACGCACCCTTGGAGGCCCTCTCAGCTTGGCCCTTGTTTTATCACTTAGTGTGAGAATTCCTTTAGGAAAATGGATAAAGAACACTGGTGTTGCAGTGGGTTAAGCATTGGGCTGCTAACAGCAGCATCAGCAGTGTGAACCCATGAGCCGCACTGAGGGAAACAAATGGTCTCATGAAGACGACAGCCTTGGAGACCCTAAGGGGAGGTTCTGCTCTGTCCTGCGAGTATCAACTCCATCCAGTAGGCAGGAAGATGGGAAGCAGGCGGTTTACTTATAAGAGGAAGTCTTGCTCTAAACGAGAGTTGGCATCCAGAAAATTGTTAGGGGGGCGGGCACGTGTAGGATGAGGGTCTGCAAGATTCTGCATTGGCCATGGCTCTCAGACCCTCATAACCCAGCTGAGCTTTGGGAAACCGTGAAACGCCCCTCAAAGAAGCCAGAGTCACTACCTAGTGGTCACAAGCGACGGACTATGGGGCAGGCCATCTGTCCGCTTACAGTGAAAACCCCGCCCCCCCCAGATGATCATCAGTGCTATCAAGCCCTACTGCAGGGACGGAGAAGACATCTGGAAGGCCTCACGCTTCCGGGTCATAATCACAACGTGTAGCAGCGCTGGTCTCTTCTACCAGATCGGGGTGAGGTGAGTGCGGGCCTCTGACGGGCAGGCGGCAGACACAAGTCACTGAGGCAGAGTTCGGGGGACACCTGGGGTGCAGAGATGAGAAGAGGGTGACCAGAACCATACTGGCCCAGGCCATCCCCGACCGAGCACATGCTCTCCTCCCTGGGCTGCCTGACATGTGTCCCCTCATTCAGGGTCATGGTCATGCCTTGGCACAGGGACTGATTGTCAGAGCTGATCGGGAGAAATAGGGCCAAGAATGGGGGTGATCCCCAATCGGGACAGAGAGGGGCTGTCCCTCCTGAGGTCACACTGCCTCAAGGCATGACTCCAGGGTCTGAATTAATTGCTGGGTTCAGATGCTTACGGGGGCCCATGGCTCTCAGCAGCAGTCGGAGCTGGGGCAGTGGACAACCATCACATGGACAGTATCTGTGGCTACAGGGTTGGGCACTTTACACACGTCTTTGTGGACGAGGCAGGACAGGCGAGCGAGCCAGAGTGCCTCATCCCCCTGGGATTTATCTTGGACACCAACGGGCAGGTGAGGCAACCATGCGTCCTATGGCTAGGGTCTGGCAGCATCGTCAGACTGCAAGGAAGGTGGGGACCCTACATGTGGGGTCTGTTGAACCCTGCTATCCAGCCCAGCCCAGTCTAGGGGGGCAGACTGTGTGGGACCCGGGGAAGAGAGTCCCCGTCCAGGGGGACAGGAGTACTAGATGTTCATAGGAATCAGGATGAGAGTTGAATCCACAATGGATGGGGGCCCCAGGAGGAAGGCTAAGGCCATCCCCACTGTGGGAGGCCATGTCATGGCCAGGCAGTTACCACCTTACTGGTAGCCCCAGTTGTGGCCCCCTGCCCTGTCCACCTCAGCCCTCACCCCCTGCAGGTACACAGGTGGCCCTGATTCAGCCAGTGCAGGTCTCCCCCACACTTCTCCCCTGAGCCCAGGCAGTTGGGGGTCCTGGCCTGAGCTGGGCACTACCGTGTCCACAGATTATACTCGCTGGGGACCCCATGCAGCTGGGGCCGGTCATCAAGTCCAGGCTGGCCATGGCCTATGGACTGAATGTGTCCATGCTGGAGAGGTTGATGGCACGTCCTGTGTACCTGAGAGATGAGGATGCCTTCGGGGCCTGTGGTGCCTACAACCCCTTGCTGGTGAGTAGAGCGTGGAGCCACCAGACTGCGCCTCCTGGCAGCGGGGTCTCTTCACCCTTGCACATTGAGGGCACCGCAGGGAGATGGGAGGTGACTTTGGAACTCAACTGAATGGCAGAACACCTGCCCAGGGCATGTCCTGGTTCCAGGCAGGGCTGGGCGTCCACTGACCTGGCTTCCAATCTGGTGGAGCCCACATGCATACACGCAGTCCAGAAGCTGGCTTCCAGGCTCACTCACTCCCTAGTTAGGAAACCACGCAGCTGCATTCTCTGAACTTCTCGAAGGCAGGAAGCCCATTTCATCTGAATGCATGAGCTTATTAACACTAAGCTGAATATGATGTGCTGGGGTTTCCTGGCACATTTCGAAGAAAATGAGCTAGACCCTTTCAGCCCTTTTCCCTACTGAAAAGGAGGCAGCCTAGCAGGGTGCCCATCTGCAGGTGCCTCAAGCCCCTCTGGCTGCCAGGGAGTGGTAGGTCCCAGGGCAGCCCTCAAGGCCACAGCCACAGTGAGCAGGAGGTGAGCCGTAAGCTGAACCTTGTGTTTCTTCCTTGCAGGTCACCAAGCTCGTGAAAAACTACCGGTCCCACTCAGCCCTGCTGGCCCTGCCTTCCAGACTCTTCTACCACAAGGAGCTGGAAGTCTGTGCAGACCCCACGGTGGTGACGTCCCTGCTGGGCTGGGAGAAGCTACCCAAGAAGGGATTCCCACTCATCTTCCACGGCGTCAGGGTAGGGGCCATGTTCTGAGGAAGCTGGGCCAGCTGCTCACTTGGCCGCTCAGGACAGGTTGACAGACGGCTTCTGTCAGGAGTGTGGTGTCTCTGCTTGTCGGCTCTCTGAGAGACGGGTCACATGTGGATGTGGCTGGAGGAGCAGGCGGACACAGCGGGTCCTCTGGACTTCTCCCAAAACAGACTTTCCACAGAGGGGACAGAGGCATTCCACGGGGCAATTGGAAACCTGAGCAGCAAGGAGCCACCCAGAATGTGCCCTGCTGTCTTGGTCAGGGCACAGTTCGGGGGGGGGGAGGAGGCTCCTTCTCCACCGTCTCAGAGTGGGTCCATGGGAGGGAGAAGGATGTCTGTGGAAATGAGAGTCGGATTTTGGAGTCACCCCCAAGAGATGCCTCACCCGGACTCCAGGACTGAACCCTGGTATCCGGCACCCCGCACTGTGAGCGCCATCTACATATAGCCTGGTGGCTACAGCACGCTGGTCAGAGGTGGGGCCACCAGACAGGATGCAAGGAGGGCAGCTGTATCCCTGCCTCCTGGGCCCGTAGACACTTGTAAGCAAATGTGTGTGATGTGTGCCTTCCTCCTCTCTCCCCACAAACGCAGGGCAACGAGGCACGTGAGGGCCGGAGCCCTTCGTGGTTCAACCCCGCTGAAGCTGTTCAAGTCATGCGCTATTGCTGTCTGCTCACCCGGAGCCTCTCAAGCCAGGTGTCTGCCAGCGACATCGGTGTAATCACACCCTACCGGAAGCAGGTACAGGCCTGCTTTTAGCATGAGCCTCATCCTGGGTGTGTCCGTGGGAGCAGGTCTGTGAGAGAAGTGGGTACTATATCCGAGGGGTGTGCTTGGTCAAGCTCAGCCCAGCCAGCCACCCGTCTTTATGCAACAGCCACGGGCCGGGAATGAGCCGGACGCTTCTATGCGGTTGCATTTTAGATTTTATCTAGGGACCTGCATGATACCTGGTTTTGCTCCGGACCCACAAAGCCTAAACTACCCATTGTTTGGCCCTCTAAGAAGAAATGGGGCCACCCCATCTCTGAGTGGGCACTGATGATATTTTGGGCATTTCTTATTTTTAGTGCTAGCTCTCCTGACTTCTGGATTCCAATTCCCAATCACAGCTAGAAACCCGTTCTCTGTGACAACAGAAACCTTGCCCTGCAGTTGTGGGTACAGTGAGCTGTCCTACCTCCCTCCCTAAACAAACAGATCTTGACCATCGAGCATTGGTCTGTCTCTATCGTTTGCCACCGTAAGTATCTGGAAATAACCCTTCAAAACAAACAGAGCAGTTAAAAGTCAAAGGATGGAAAAAATTATACCAAGCTAATTGCAATAAAAAACAAACAGGAGTGACAGTACTAATCTCTGATCAAATAAACTTTAAGGCAAAAACCAGCATAATAGATAAAGATGGACATTATCTCATGATTAAAGGGACAATTGAACAAGATGAAATAACCATAATAAATATTTATGCTCCC
>NW_006408896.1:931702-932809 GCF_000296735.1 Chrysochloris asiatica | reverse complement strand
AAGGTTGGGAGCAAAGAGGAAGGACCAATAGTTGGAAAATATGGCCTTGGTGATAGAAATTATGCTGGAGAACGCATGATAGATTTCTGCAAAACCAATGATTTATTCATTTCAAATACCTTCTGTAGACAGCATAACAGACGACTATACACATGGACCTCACCAGATGGAACACATAGAAATCAAATTGACTACATCTGTGGAAATAGATGATGGAAAAGCTCCATATCATCAGTGAAAACAAGGCCAGGGCAGACTGTGGAACAAACCATCAATTACTCATATGCAAATTCAAACTGAAACTGAAGAAAATGAAAACAAGTCCACAAGAGCCAAAATATGACCTTGAATATATCCCACGTGAATTTAGAGATATCTGAAGAACAGATTTGATATATTAAACACTAAAGACCGAAGATCAGAAGAGTTGTGGGATGACATCAAGAACATCATACATGAAGAAAGCGAAAAGTCATTAAGATCTCCAGTGAGTAGTACCCAATCTGTCTAGGCGGAGCTGATGAAATGAAATGCAGATGGGTCTCTTGTGATGCAATAGTGAATAATTGTTATCAGGACTGATTGTGAGGGTTGGAAATGTAAAGGTAGACATTTTATAGCAAGAAAGGGAGTGATTAACTTTCCAGTCTAGGAGCGGAGGTCCCTAGGACCATCATCGGAGAAGAGCCGAGAGCAGGACCCTACGCAGAGAAGCAGTGATGCCTGAGATGGAGGCAGAGACGATGACGTGGAGCTGATGGAGCAGCTGGGAACTTTAGATCCAGAGAGGGAGAGCAGCGACTATGTGCTGAAGACGGGGGTGGAGTATAGGGGGCAAGCTTGCAGGGTATACCCTTTGGTTGGTTGATCATGCATGGAGGGGATTGTAAGCATGGCAATGAAACGATATACGATAGAATGAATGTAAAACTAGTGTTCTCCCATGTAAACTATCATATAATTCACAAACATTAAAAAAAAAGTTATTAAGAAGACAAGAAAAGGTGAAAATGGATGTCAAAAGAGACTCTGAAACTTGCTCTCCAGTGTAGAGATGCTAAAGCAAATGGAAGAAATGAGGAGGTCCAAGAGCTGAACAGAAAATTT
>NW_006408896.1:930779-931602 GCF_000296735.1 Chrysochloris asiatica | reverse complement strand
ATATAATACAATCCCAATCCAGATTCCAACATCATTCTTCAAAGAGATGGGTAGAAGAAAGAATAAGGTAGGAGGTCTCTCACTTCAGGACTTCAAAATTTACTACACAGCTACAGTGGTCAAAACAGCTTGGTACTGGTACAATGAAAGATACATAGATCAATGGCACAGAATTGAGAATCCAGAAATTAACCCATCTACATACAGCCAACTGATTTTTGACAAAACACCTAAATATATCGCATGAGGAGGTGATAGTCTCTTCAACAGGTGGTGCTGGCAGAACTAGAAAACGATATGCAAAAGACTGAAACAGCCCCTTCACCTCACACCTTGTACAAAACAGAGCAAACGACTGATCCAATAGCTATAAATGATAATGTTGCAGCTGTTGTTAGGGGCCGTCTGTCAGTTCCTGGAGCCTGGTTTCCGTAATGCCTTCAGTGCAGCTTGGACTTCTTCCTTTTCACACTATCAGTTCTTGATTACATGTTACCTCCTAAGATCGTTGATCTTAGTCATTGTACCAGAAAGAACTGGTTGATGTTCAACGGTCTTGTTGTTGTTGTTGTTGTCAGGTGCCATCGAGTCAGAACTGACTCATAGCGAGCCCATGCACAGCAAAACGAAACAATGTCCGATCCTGGGCCAACCTCACTACCGCTGCCACACTTGAGTCCATCAGTGCTGCCACCTGGCTGATCCATCTCATTAGGGGTCTTCCTCTTTTTCTCTGACCCTCCCCTCCACCTTAACCCAGCATGACATCCTTTTCCAGCGACTGTTCCCTCCAGACAATATGTCCAAAGTATGAGAGACGAAG
>NW_006408896.1:916664-923291 GCF_000296735.1 Chrysochloris asiatica | reverse complement strand
GAAGTATGAGTATTCCAGAACACTTAATTGTACTCATGAGAAATCTGTGCCTGGACCAAGAAGCAGTTGTTCGAACAGAGCATGGGAACACTGAATGTTTTAAAATTAAGAAAGGTGTGCGCCAAGGTTGTAGTCTTTCACCATACTTACTCAACCTGTATGCTGAGCAAATAATCTGAGAAGCTGGGTTCTATGAAGAAAAACATAGCATTAAGATTGGAGGAAGACTCATTAACAACCTGCGATGTGCAGATGATGCAGCCTTACTTGCTGAAAGTGAAGAGGACATTTACTGATGAAGATCAAAGAGTACAGCCTTCGATATGGATTTCATCTCAATGTCAATAAAACAAAAATCCTCACCGCTGGACCAATAAACAACATCCTTATCAACGGAGAAAAGACTGAAGTTGTCAAGGACTTCATTCTTCTTGATGAACTATCAACACTCACGGAAGCAGTAGTCACGAGATCAGATGACGTATTGCATTAGGCAAATCTGCCCAGGAACTTTTTAACGTGTTGAAGAGCAAAGATGTCAGCTTGAGGACTAAGGTGCACCTGACCCAAGCCATGGTATTTTCAATAACCTAATATGGAAGCGAAAGCTGGACAGTGAATAAGGAAGATCGTAGAAGAATTGATGCCTTTGAATTAATGGTGTTGGAGGAGAATACTAAAAGTGCCATGGGCTGCCAAAAGAACCAATAGATCTGTTTTTCCAGAAGTGCAGCCAGAGTGCTCCTTAGAGACCAAGATGGCCAAACTTCACCTCTCATACTTTGGACATATTATCAGGAGGGAACAGTCACTGGAGAAGGATATCATGCTGGGTAAGATGGAGGGTCAGAGAAAAAGAGGAAGACCCCCATCGAGATGGATTGGCCAGGTGGCATCATTGATGGACTCAAGTGTGGCAGTGGTAATGAGGTTGGCCCGGGATCGGAAATTGTTTTGTTCTGCTGTGCATGGGGTCGCTATGAGTCGGTTCCGACTTGATTGCACCTAACAACAACAACAATTTCTTCAAGTATTTTCTCTGTCTTTCTAGAACTTCTCTACCTGGATGCTGACACATTTCATGTTGTCCTGTAGCATTCTAGGGTTGTGGTCCTATTTCTTCTCGCTCCCCTCTGTTATTCAGTCTGGGTCATATCCATGGATCTCTCTCTCAGTTCCCTGGGATCTTTTCCTTTCTGTCAGCCTGAATCTACTGTTGAGGTCCCTCTGCTGAGTTCTTCAGTTCAGTTCTTACAGAGACTCCATTTCTAGCTCCTTATTGGGAATCTTTGTTGGTGGTGTGGTGTTAGCCTTCCTCCCGTTCTTTTACTGTGGTCTGCTTTACTTCTGTGAACGCATTTAGAGCAGCCGCTGGCCGAGGTAGTTGCCAGTATACATTTTCCTGAGGCTGGGCCACACTTTCCTGGGGTTTTTTTGCATGTCTTATAAGTTTTGTTAACACTGGGTATGTTAGAAAATAGAGACTAGCAACTCCCAGTCCAACTGTGGTTTCTCCTGTATTTCTTTATTTAGTAACGTGCCTGTGCCAAGTCGGTGAGGTCCGTCTTCCCTACAGTGGGTGGCAGCCGGTCTCGCTGCTCAGCTTAGTTTGAATCTTCTTATGCTTAAGTCTGGCTCCCCAGCAGTCACCTCTGTGTCTGCCTAGTGGGGGTCAGAGCTGGAGCCAGTGTGTGGAGGGAGCCCAGCCATAGTCAAGGCTGTCAGAGTTTTCCCTGATTTTCCTTCCGGCATACTGCCGTCGGCCCTCCCAGTTGGCCATCTCCAACACTCCCACCTCTTCTGTGGCAGGGAAACTGCTGGTCCGTGGTCCTCTTCTGTTCTAACACCTGTCGTGTGTCGGGGATTTGGTGCTTCCCGCTGTGACTTTCTGGGGACTGGACTGTTAGCAGTGAGTCAGCCCTTTGAGCTCAGATGAATGAGTGGTTTCCTGATTGAGTTGTACTCATTGCTTCCCCCTGCTGGTGAAGGTTGGATGGTTCCTGGTTCCTCCTTGGTGCCAACATTTTAAGCCCATGTTCTAAGTTAGTATTGCTGCGTGATGTGGACACACATTTCCAACACCACAGGTGGTCGGTCCATTGGCCACCTCTCTGATGGTGTCCCATGCTTGGCAAGACAAGGAGTGCAAGTGGGGATCCATGCCATCACTGGTGATTTGAGGGTTTTTCCATACATTCAGAGCCATTTCTTCAAGTCCTCTTTAAATTGTCTATTCCAATCCATTGCCCATTTGTAATCAGGCTTGAGTGGGTTTTTTCCTCATCAATTTGTGGTTCCCAGAGTGTAAGGATTAGACAAGTATTGCTACAAGAGTTCCAGTTATCCATGCCCAGTTTTATCCCAAACAAAGCATGCTGAAGCAGATTGAAGCGTGTCTCTGAGATCAGTGAATGACTACACACACGTTCTCTCAGTCTCTTTAGGGTGGGTCCCTCTAAAAGTTCCAGTGAAAACACTGACATCTGAGGACATCTGCTGGGCACATTCACTTAGGGCCAAGTGGTCAGTTCAGAGGGTTATAGCAATTCCAGATGTCCTTGAGATTTTGCTCAAGGACAAGGACGATCATAGGAAATGGAAAAGTGCATTGGTGAGGAAAAGACCAGGGAAGTTGTGTCAGGGCCGTGTTCTCCTTCATGACAGAGCACATGTTCATCCTTCATGACAGAGCATGTGTTCATCCTTCATGACAGTGCACGTGTTCTCCTTCATGACAGAGCACGTGTTCATCCTTCATGAAAGTGCACGTGTTCTCCTTCATGACAGTGCATGTGTTCTCCTTCATGACAGTGCACGTGTTCTCCTTCATGACAGAACACGTGTTCATCCTTCATGACAGTGCACGTGTTCTTCATGACAATGCACGTGTTCATCCTTCATGACAGAGCACGTGTTCATCCTTCATGAAAGTGCACGTGTTCTTCATGACAGAGTACGTGTTCTCATTCATGGCAGAGCATGTGTTCATCCTTCATGACAGTGCACGTGTTCTCCTTCATGACAGAGCATGTGTTCATCCTTCATGAAAGTGCACGTGTTCTCCTTCATGACAGAGTACGTGTTCTCCTTCATGACAGAGCACGTGTTTATCCTTCATGAAAGTGCATGTATTCTCCTTCATGACAGAGTACGTGTTCTCCTTCATGACAGAGTACGTGTTCTCCTTCATGACAGAGTACGTGTTCTCATTCATGACAGAGCATGTGATCATCCTTCATGACAGTGCACGTGTTCTCCTTCATGGCAGAGCACTGTTCATTTTTCATGACAGAGCATGTGTTCTTCCTTCATGAAAGTGCACATGTTCTTCATGACAGAGTACGTGTTCTCATTCATGACAGAGCATGTGTTCATCCTTCATGACAGAGCATGTGTTCTCCTTCATGACAGTGCACATGTTCTCCTTCATGAAAGTGCACGTGTTCTCCTTCATGAAAGTGCACGTGTTTATCCTTCATGAAAGTGCATGTATTCTCCTTCATGACAGAGTACGTGTTCTCATTCATGACAGAGCATGTGTTCATCCTTCATGACAGTGCACGTGTTCAGTCTTCAGGAGGAGCCAGAGTTGTTCCACGAGGGTCAGTCTTCTTGTCTTCGTCTGTGAAGATCTTTCAGACTTGTTCCAAAGCCCCCTGTAGCTCGCTGTTCTTTCTGCTTCTTCAGGAACACGTTCTCTGTCAGTTGAGCTAGTGACAGGTAGAGAGGTGCCTCAAGTTGACTCTGATTTTCATGTCAGAGCAGAACACTGCATGGCCCTGTGTGACCCTTAGAGTCAGGAGCTTGTTCCCATGTTGAAGTCTATTGCTCAGCTCTCATGCCAGTCTATCTCACTGAGGGTCTCCACGGCCCTCCATGGCCCTCCACTTCACCACACTGGAAGTTCTCCAGTTATTGCTCCCTCTCGATGACGTGTCCAAAGCAGGCAAATAGGACAGTGTTCTGTTGTGATCCACCCTTAGGGTTGTCATGGACTTTCAGAAGATGACCAGGCCTTTCCTCCTAGTCTGTCTCAGTTTGAAAGCTCCTCTGAAATGGTCCCCTGTGGGTGGCCATGCTGGTGTTTAAAACAGCAATGTCATAGCTCCCAACATCCAACCGCACTCCCACACACTACCTACTCCACGAGTTCATGCCCACCACCCACCACACCACAGGGTGATGCAGGCGCCGTCTGCTCTCTCTCTGCTCTGCTTACCACCAGCCCAGCCTCTAAAGAGAGGCCTGAGCTGCTTAGTCACCTTGTGCTGCGTCCTGCTGGCCTTCACGAGCCTGTTGGACTCTAAGCTGACCTGTAGTAACCACTGTGCACACAGCTGCTGTCACCTGAGCCCTCCAGCTGCCCCATTCCTGTACCACACGCAGGGACCCCCACCCTGATCTGAGCAGGTGGCAAGGGGGATGCCTCACTCCTGGTTTTCTCTTTGGGGGCTCGGATAAGGTTTGAATGTGGATGTGGTATAAACTATAAAGTGAAATGGCACATTGGTAAATATTTTATTGGCACTGTTACACAAAGAAGTAGCCAGGTCTGTAGAACATTACCTTTATTGGGGGTTTTTCATCTGTTTTCAAGGTGGAGAAAATAAAAATTCTCCTGCGGACCGTTGACTTGATGGATATAAAGGTTGGGTCCGTGGAGGAGTTTCAGGGACAAGAGTACCTGGCCATCATCATTTCCACCGTAGGTATCCTTGATCGGGGTGGACTAGCCACTGTGTGCTGAGGTCCTTGGGGCCTTGCTGTGTCCGGGGCATCACTGACGCAGGCTAGTGACTCATGGGCCCAGTGGCAGCCAGACCGTGACTGTTGTGAGCTCTTTTTAAAAAAAATCCAAGATCAGGAAACAGGAAAGGAATCCCAAAAGCAATGATAAATGGCTGAGAGAAGGAGGGACAAGATGTGAAAGAGAGAGCTACAGTGTTAGCAAGAGGAAGTAGGAGCAGAGGGGGCACGATGAGGGTCGGGGTGCCGAGGTGATGAGGGTCGCCTCACCTCCTGCCCTCCGCCACCCACCTCAAGCCAAGTGGATTCTTAAAATTCCTCTTTGGATTGAAGATGAGTTAGAAAATTCAGGTCGACAAAGCAAATAAAATCCCCTATAGCCCCCGACCCCAGAGTAACCCGCCCTGCAGTGCTGGGAGCACAGACTCAAGTTGGGGTTGGATGTCTACTTCTTACTGGGCCCCAAACTTACCACACTGTGCTGTATTCCTCTCTGTGGGCTTTAGGTGCGATCAAATGAAGACAGATTTGAAGATGATAGGTTTTTTTTGGGTTTCTTGTCCAACTCGAAAAGATTTAACGTGGCAATCACCCGACCCAAAGCACTGCTGATTGTGCTGGGGAACCCACACGTCCTTGTCAGAGTGAGTCTGCGGAAGGGAGGGCTGGGGCCCCAAAGTCTTGTGCAGGGGAGGCGGTTGGGGGGCGTCTCCACTGGAGGTGGGATGCACACTTCACCTGTCCACCATCGCCCCACTCCCTGTCTCCTGCAGGACCCATGTTTTGGGGCTTTGCTAGAATACAGCATCACAAATGGTGTTTACACCGGCTGCGACCTCCCCCCCGAACTACAGTCTCTGCAAAGGTGAGCAGCAATGTTGGCTTCAGATGGGCCTGCCGTACCCAACCCTAGTCCTGCTGCCATCATAGCAGTCCTTCCCCTGTGGGCTCGTGCACGGGGTAGTAGGCAGGGGCTGTCCCTGTGGCCAGTCTCACGGTGACTGTTGGCTTTCCCCACCTGCTGCAGTGACTAGACGCCAGCCCTGCCCACCACCCACCCCCAAGTGTGGCAGTCCACCAGTGTGTGAGAAGAGACAGCACCCCGTCGCCGCCGTGGGTACATGTGTAATCACAGTGATCTGGTGACTCAACCCCTACTCCTGTCACCTGCTGGTTATGTCCCTAATAAAGGTTCGAGTGGACTTCTCAGGTTCCAGTGGTGAAGGGTGGGGACGCATTCCTGCCTGTCAAAGACATGGCCACAGCAGGTTCTGATGGACCAGCCTGGAGCAGGGTCTGTGAGCACAGAGTCCACAGAACATGCTGTTTGCCAAGAGGTGCCAGGGGGTAAGGGGCAGATGGCACAACTGCCATGCAGCCAGAACAGACCTATGGGATTATTAGGATCTCCCCCCAGAAGACCAGCTTCCCTGGAGACCTCACATCAGCCACTGCCTGGCACAACCATTGGACTCCAGGGTTGCGGGGTCCTGCCTCAACCTCCACCTCACCCAAGGATCTCAAACGGCAGTGGTCTAAGAATCACACACACATGAGAGCCCAGACATTAACCTCACTGTGACCACCTGGGCCAGCTCAGAGCTCCAGACTGCAGGATCGCTTCCAGACAGGCATGCAGCCCCAGGGGCCATCCCAGCCTCTTACTGGGTGACGGGAGACCCAAGGAGGGAAGGGAGCTTTCTACCCCTGGACCCCTGGCTGCCCACTCTGCAGACGTGGTATCTAAGGCTGGGTTCTCCAGAGGAGCAAAACCAGTGCAACTTACATAGTATATGTAGAGAGGGAGAGAGATGTCAACTTGTATATGTAGAGAGGGAGAGAGATGTCAACTTATATAGTATATGTAGAGAGGGAGAGAGA
>NW_006408896.1:906820-916154 GCF_000296735.1 Chrysochloris asiatica | reverse complement strand
GAAGTCAACTTATATAGTATATATAGAGAGGGAGAGAGATGTCAACTTATATAGTATATGTAGAGAGGGAGAGAGACGGAAGTCAACTTATATAGAGAGGGAGAGAGATGTCAACTTATATAATATATATAGAGGGAGACAGAAGTCAACTTATATAGAGAGGGAGAGAGATGTCAACTTACATAGAGAGGAAGAGAGATGTCAACTTACATAGAGAGATGTCAACTTATATAATATATAGAGAGGGAGACAGAAGTCAACTTATATAGTATGTATAGAGAGAGGGAGTGCTAGAAGTCCACTTATATAGTATAGAGAGAGGGAGAGATGTCAACTTATGTAGTATAGAGAGAGAGGGAGACAGAGAGATGTCCACTTATATAGTTAGTATAGAGAGAGAGGGAGAGATGTCCACTTATATAGTATAGAGAGAGAGGGAGAGATGTCCACTTATATAGTATAGAGAGAGAGGGAGACAGAGATGTCCACTTATATAGAGAGAGGGAGACAGAGAGATGTCAATTATATAGTATATATAGAGAGGGAGACAGAGATGTCCACTTATATAGTACAGAGAGAGGGAGAGCTAGAAGTCAAGGAAATGGCTGTTAGGAGAATCCCAAGTGCAGACCAGGCAAACCAAGATCAGCTGGAAGGCAGGAATCTCAAGTTGGCACAGGGCAGGACCTCTGCACTGGAACGGGTGTCAGCAGGGGACAGGTAACCAATGCCTGGGCAGGCATGCTGTAGAACCAGTGGCGTGGAGCGCACAAGCTGGGGCAACAGAACAGGCGTTTGGGGCCCTCCGGTGGGCGTTAAGTTTTCCAGGCACACTTGGTGGGCAAGCCCAGCAAGCAAATACATAGGGCAGGCTGCGGGGTCAGGTTCCAAAAATGGGAAGTTGGAGGAGGCCCCAGATGCAAAATCAGAGAAGAGAGTCCTGAATGCTGATTATATTGGGAGGAGGCCACACCCCCGAGTTAACAACTGCCCAACTGGGAGTGCTTAGCTATCATAGCTGGGCACCAGAGACCCCTCCCAGCTGGGGAGCCAAGGTGCAGGTGGCCCCCACCTAGTGTAGGGCTGGGAATGGAGAGAGCACATGTGTGGGATCGGGTCCAAGAGCAACCACCAGAACTCAGTCGAGCAGAAACTGAGGAGGGACCCCTTGTGATTTCAGTGTTTCTCTCATGGGTCCCCACCTTTTCTGAGATTCTGGGGGCTGGTGGGTTGGGCACTGGACTTCAGGGGTATGGGCAGGGTGACAAGGGTCCTGTTGAAACCTTCCAGTGACAGGCCAGGGGTGCTGTCAGGATGTGCCCGGCGGAGGTGGCTTTCCAGAAGCTTCTGCAGATACTCAGCTTGGGGCTCACACAGGCCTGGAAGCAGGGAGAGAAGCACTGAGCCCACATGGAGGGGACAACAGATGGCTGAGGCCTGGGCCTGCTGCCACAGCACTGGCCTGTATCCATTCCTGTCCCCATGCCCCACTGGACACAGAGGACAGATTGTGCCTCTTGAGGACACAGGATGGACAGTCAGACTTCTGGCAGTGTCTGAGCAAAGTGGGATATGCTCACAGGACAGGACCATAGCCGGACCACAGCCCTCCTAAATGACTCCACAGTTCGGTCTCCTCAGCCAGGACCACCACCCACCAGGATGTTGGTAGGGTGGGGTTTGGGGCAAAGCCAATGGGTCCCAGCCAGGGAGAGCCAGGTGAGGCCTCTGTCACCTCCGCCCATCCCAGCTGCTAGCTGATGTTTGCTTCAGCACCTTGCTGCCTGCCGGGGAGAGAATGGCACTGAGACCAGGTGCTGAAGGTCACTTCCCCGAGCACCGCCTCTCCAGGAGGCCCCCGGGAGCATGGAGATGGGGTGAAGGGTGGGCTACTGGCTGAAACCCAGCCCACTGAACCCCACGGCAGGAGTCCCAGACATCTTCCATCCAACACTGATGGAGCTGCCCACTCTGGTGGCCTCTGACCATGTCCTCCCTCCTGGCCCTCCGGGATGGTACCTAGTACAGCCCTGCTGCTGTGTCCGAGGGTCAGTGCACCCCCTCATGGTCCTGTGGGTCAGAGGGCCTGTGGGCAGTAACTTGTGGGCACAGCTGGTCTGTGGTGGTCACTCTGGCAGCAGTATTCAGAGGTCATCTGGAGGCCCCACCACATTGTGGTGTCAAGGCTGGGCCAAGTCCAGAGAGTGTTTCCCTGAGCATGTACCCACTAGCTCCCCTCCTCTGGCACATGGCCAGTGCTTGGAGCCCGAGGTCATCTCTTTGTGCTCAGTCCTGAGGGCTTTGGTCCTTGCTGGTGACCCAGTCAAGATGAGGGAAGAGGGGTCCCTGGAACACCTTTGGGAGGGAACCTGGGCTCATGGTCTGAGGCACCGACTTCCACACTGCACCTCCCCAGCTGTCCCTTCAGAGGACATGGGCCTTGGACGCAGCCGTAATCATCCACTGTGTGTGGTTCTCGCCATCCTTTCAGGGGACATGGACTGCCCAGACGTCCACTCAGAGGACATGAGCCCTGGGTGCAGTACAGCCGTAAGCACCCATGGTGTCTGATCCCCACTGTCCCGATTGCAGAGAGGACATAGCTGCCTGGATGGAAGTCATGGGATGTGGGTGGACCAGAGGAGTCATCCATGGACAACCTGGGGCAGGGCCAGGGTACCTAGTGTCATTCTCTGACTACAGCAGATGCTGGAGAAACAGGGAAGGAGGCGGCCACAGCGGACAAGGACACACTGGTCATCCCTGGAAGTAACAGCTGAAACAACTCACGTGGGAAGGGAGCTTTTCCCAACCTGTGTGCTCTGCAGGCCCTTAGACCCTCACTTAGGTTTATCTCAAATTTGTTCTCAGCATTTATAACAGCTGTTTTGATGCAATTCCCAAACAACAACAAACCCATTGGTATCAACTCCATTCTGCTTCATAGTGACTCTAAGACAATAGAACTGCTGCTCAGGGTCTGCAAGGCGGTCATCTTGACAAAAGCAGATCTCCAGGTCTTTTTCCCAGAGCAGCTATTGGGTTTGAACCATTGACCCGTCAGTTAGCAGCTGAGAACCTATTTTTTTCTTTTAACTTTATTGTGAATTGGGTGAAGGTTTACAGAATTGATCAGTTTTGCATTCAACAATTCATACATACTTGGTTTCATTCCATTAATGAAATCACTTATCCTGATGGTACATTGAAATCAATGAGATGAAACCAAATGTATATGAATTGTTTGGATGCAAAACTGATCAGCTCTGTAAACCTTCACCCAATCCACAATCCACCCAGCACGCAAGTCACCGCACAGCTGTCAGTTTCACAGACCGTGGTGGCTTCCGTGTTGCTGGGATTCTAGAAGCCATGCCACCAATATTTTAAATACCTGCAGACTCACCCCTGGTGGACAGGTTTCAGCTGAACTGACAGACCAAGACAGACTAGGAAGAAGGGGAGAGAGAATACTTCCAAATACTTAAACACTGAAAATCTTATGAATAGCAGTGGAACACTCAGCATTTGACTATTGAAACATGATGAATGACACCAGAATATTGTCGAATATCGTGCCAGAAGATGAGCCCTCAGGTTGGAAGGCACTCAAAATACAACTGGGGAGGAGCGGCCTCCTCAAAGTTGAGTTGGCCGTGATGACAACCAATGGGGTAAAGCCTTCAGGACCTTCATTTGCTGAAGGGGGTGCAACTCAAAATTAAGAAGAACATCTGTGTTGTTAAATGCCATCAAGTCGGCTCTGACTCACAGCAACCCTGTATAGGGTTTCCAAGGAGCTGCTGGTGAGTTTGACCCGCCAACCTTGCAGTACAAACTAACCTTGCAGTCAAGCACATTGTCCTACAGTGCTACACCAGGACACCTAAAAAAAAAAAAAAAAAAGCTGTAAGCATCCATTAATAATCAGAACATGAAATGTGCTAAGTGTGAATCTAGGAAAACGGGAAATTGATTGTCAAAACTGAAACCTATAAACAACATCCTAGGCATACTGAGCTGAAATGGACGTATTGGCCATTGTGAATCTGACAATCACATGGTTTACTATGTTGGGAATGACAGACAAATTGAAGAGTAAGTCACATTCTTCAAAAAGAACATTTCAAGGTCTGTCTTGAAGTACAGCACTGTGATAGGGTAGTATCCATATGCCTTCAAGAAAGACCAGTTAATATCACTATTACACAAATGTACAAACCAACTACTAAAGCGAGTAATTATGAAATTGAAGAATTCTACCAACTTCTTCAGTCTGAAATTAATCATATATGCAACCAAGATGCATTGATAATTGCAATTGGAAGGTGAAGGTTGGAAACAAACAGGAAGGATCAGTAGATGGAAAATACGGCCTTGATAGGAACAATGCTGGAGATTGCATGATAGAATTTTGCAAGACCAATGAATTCTTCAGCACAAATACTGTTTCTGAGCAGCATAAAAGATGACAAAACACATGGACCTCACTAGATGGAATACACAGAAATCAAATTGACTGCATCTGTGAAAAGAACAATGGAAAAGCTCCACATCATCGTTCTAAACAAGGCCAAGGGCAGACTGCGGAGCAGACCATCAATTGCTCATATGCAAGTTCAGGCTGAAGCTGAAGAAAATGAAAAGTCCACAGAGTCAAATAGAAAATGTCAAAGGGCAACTCAAGAATATAAAGTCAAATATAAAGTGCAAAGACCTGGAATTAGAAAAACAAAAGGGATGACCATGCTCAGCATTTCTCAAGCTGAGGGAACTGAGGAAAAAATTCAAACCTCAATTTGCAATATTGAAGGATTCTACGGGGACACTGAATGGTTTAAAATTTATAAAGGTATGTGACAAGGTTGTATTCTTTAACCATACTTATTCAACCTGTATGCTGAGCAAATAATCCGAGAAGCTGGGTTCTATGAAGAAAAATGTGGCATCAGGATTGGAGGAAGACTCATTAACAACCTGCGATATGCAAATGATACAACCTTGCTTGCTGAAAGTGAAGACTTAAAACATTTACTAATGAAGATCAAAGAGCACAGACTTTGGTGTGGATTACATCTCAATGTAAAGAAAACAAAATTCCTCATCACTGGACCAATAAACAACATTCTTGTCAATGGAGAAAAGATTGAAGTTGTCAAGGACTTCATTCTTCTTGGATCAGCCATCAGCACTAATGGAAACAGTAGTAAAGAAATCGGACAATGTATTGCATTAGGCAAATCTGCTGCCCAAGACCTTTTTAAAGTGTTGAAGAGCAAAGATGGCAGCTTGAGGACTAAAGTACGTGTGACTCAAGTCATGGTATTTTCAATCTCCTCATATGCATGTGAAAGCTGGACAGTGAATCAGGAAGACCATAGAAGAATTGATGCATTTGAGTTAAGATGTTGGGAGGAGAATATTGAAAGTATCATGGACTGCCAAAGGAGCAAACCAATCTGTCTTGGAAGAAGTACAGCCTGAATGTTCTTTGGAAGCCTGGATGGCCAGACTTCGTCTCTCATACTTCAGGCATACTATTAGGAGGAACCAGTCCTTCCTAATGAAGGAAGGACATCATGTTTGGTAAAGTAGAGGAATACCCCGACAAGACGGGTATTGGCACAGTGGCAGCAGCAAATGGGCTCAAATGTAGCCATGCTGGTGAAGCTGATGCAGGACCAGCTAGGGTTCTGTTCTGTGTCCCCAGGGTTGCCACTCGATGGTACCTAACAACAACACTAATCACTTCCCCTATTTCCTCCCAGTGTTTCCTGTTTCCATTCCGCCTTCTCTCCTAAGGCTTCTGAACTCTGACCTTGGGTCTGTGCTACCTGTTTTTCTCTCAGCTGGTTGGGGATTCTAAGGTGTGTGTACCTCACCAGTGTTCGTGTTTCCTTCATTAACCATCTGTTGTGTGACAGGAAACTGAGCAATGCTGAGGGTGACTAAGGGCCAGAGGCGGGAAGGTTCCACCAGTCTCTATCTGTCTAGGAAACCTGGACTTTTTTTATGATTACTGACTTTTGTTCCACATTTCCCTCCCAGGACCTTCTAATTTCGAAGCAGGCACTATTTCCTTCTGGTTTTGGGTTGTAGAGACATGTGCCTGTGGTCCATTGGTTCTCTGGACAGGGCACGACCAGTAGTAGGGCCTTAGTCACATTCATAAGCTTTCTAGACCCTTGTCACTACTCACCAAAGTAGGATATAGCACATTGCCTTCGTGGACTATGCTAATTGACCTGGGTGTCCCCTGAGCCCCCAGGCCCAGTGATCCCTTCACCAGGGCACCTTTGGGATGCGGTTCCCAGCATCCTTTAAATGTTGCCATTTGAAAGCAGAGCTATCACGGCAGTCCTTTGTGCAGACAATGGATCAAAACCCCATAGGGACAGACACCCACTTTCAGCCATTCACAATGGACATGGGAGAGCTACTCAGCTAGAAACTTCCAGTTACTCCTCCCAGTCTACTTCCTCATCAGCATTCTGTCCTCAAGAGAGTGTGGGACTCACATAGGCTTCCAGAGCTTCACTGGGGCACTGCAGTCATGTGACTCACACCAGTGACACATGAGCAGGTATGCAGACATGTAACTCATCCCGGCCAATGACACTGAGCAGCTTTCAGACCAAAGGCAGGCCACCAATCAGCGTTATCTGCTGGACACATTGGGTAGTGGCTGGGAGGTCCCAGAGAGGGTGAAAAAGCAGAGCTGGCCAGCCGGGGGTCACCACATGGGATGACACAACCCACTGCTGTGGACCCAAGTGGTAATCAGGGCTGCTTGTACCATCTCCCTCAGTGTCCACGTATGAGACCCCGAAGCCATGCATGGCCTGGCGGTTGTCCTCACATGAAGAAATGCTTGCTGGAAACCACACACAGAACTACAAAGGTTCACAAACAAAACAGGAATGCAAAACTGGGGTGTACCACGTGGTGAAGGGCAGAGCTCCCATCTCCACGGGGACAGGACATAGGGCTGGAGCGAGCTGGGAGCTTCAACTGTTTACTTTCTGCTTTCATAGCTCTAGAACTGAGAAAAATCGGTCAGCACAACAGAGGGCTGGGAACACACATGCCCTACAGCATTGCCACTCAGTTATTGTCGAGCCCTCCAAGTATCAAAAGTCAAAAGCAGGACAAGCTGCTTCTGGAGGCAGGGCCCTCCCTCTTGTACCACCCATGTATAACACCTTCCATTCCTCCCCCGTCAGGGAGCCAGCAAGGACCTCAGCTGACCACTCTGGCCCCACCCACTCCCACTGGCTTCATGGGAAGTCAGGGCTGCCCAGGAGGTGGCCAAGGCAGTGGTGGAGAGCTCAGGGCTGGGGTTGGGCTCAGCTCTGCTGTGCTCCTGGTTGGAAACTTGGCAGACGTTCCTTCCCAGAGCTCAGGCCACTGCCTCTTCCCAGGCTTCTGCCATCTCCAGGCTTTTGGTTCTTGGGCAGCTACAGTGCCCTGTCTCTCTGGGAATCTTCTATCAGGACAGCACTCGGATATGATCAGGACCCACCAGATTCTAAGGAGCTCTGGTAGCGTAGTGGTTACGAATCGGGCTGCTAATCTCACAGTCAGCAGTTTGGAACTCCCAGCTGTTCCGCAGGAGAAAGATGAGGCTCTCGGCTCCCGTAAAGATTTACAGCCTGGGAAACTCTGTACAGGGTCGCTATGAGTTGGAACCGACTCCACGGCACATAACACCACCACCAGCATATTCTAGCATGCCCTGATACCAGAACATCTTCAAAAACTCTCCAAACAAGGCCAGGTTCCCAGGTACAAGGGTTAAGATTTCAAAGAGCCAACCCGACCACTCGCTACCATCAAGTCACTTCCAATTCATAGGGACCCCATAGCACACAGTGGAACTGCTCCTCAGGGTTACCAAGACTGTCAATCATCTGTCTCCAGAGGGGCAGCTGGTGGGTTTGAACTGCAGCCCAACACTTAACCACGTAGCCCCCAGGACTCTTCAACCCATAACACATGCAGATAAAGATGCAGAGACAGACATGTTAGTAAGTCATGAGTTGAATCCTGCCCCCAGAGAGATGCTGACACCCTAGACACCCCATTGCCACTACCAGTACCTGTGGACGTGAACTTGTTTGGAAACAGGGAGTTTGCAGATGTGATCAGATCCCATGGGATCTGATCTATAGGAGTGGGTGGGTCCTGAGCCATCTGAGTAGCGTTTTATAAAAGAGGAAACCAAACTACTTAAACCTTCAAGTCTGTTCCAGCTCATGGTGGTCCCACGTGCACAGAGTAGAACTGTGCCCACAGGGGTCTCAGTGGATAATGTTTCATAAGTAGATTCTACTCATGGTGCCCCCGTGTGTGTCAGAGTAGAATAGAACTGTGCTCACAGGGTTCTCAGTGGGTGATTGTTCATAAGTAGATTCCACTCATGGTGCCCTGTGTGTGTCAGAGTAGAACTGTGCTCACAGGGTTCTCAGTGGATGGTTTTTCATAAGTAGATCCCATGTGTGTCAGAGAAGAGCTGAGCCCATAGGGTTTTCATGGCAGACTTTTCAGAAGCAGAGCACTAGGCTTGGGGTGGATTTGAACCTTTCAGTTTATAAACTGTACACCTAACTGTTTGCCTCACTTTTTTTTTTTTTTTTTTTCCATAAAAGGGAAGACATCAATGAACAAAAGAGGAGGACGCAGTGTGAAGACGAGGCTGCAGGGTTAGGTCAGCCTGGAGCACCAGGCATGGATTCTCCCCGAGAGCTGAGCCCCTGATCTGGAGCCCGCTGGGCTGGACACCAGGTGTGCTGGACACCAGGGTGTGGCATCATTCAGAAACCCAGAAGGGTCTTTGAAGACACAGTGACTGATAGAGAAAGGAAGAAGCGAGGAGACCCCCTCCCACTCCCCCCACCTCTCAAGACATACCTATGAATGAATTACTGAACAAAGTCAAAACTCTAACCACACAATATTTTAGAGTGTTTTTGGAAAGACCGAAACCCCTAAAAAAGGAAGTCGGGTCTTCATGGCAGTTGACGAGGAGGCTCAGGGCGTAAGAGCTGAGGCCCAGATCCAAAATCATGTGTGCAATTGAGCTTGGAGGCCCTGAAGGTGCCAGGGAGTCTCCAGGAAGTACCAAGACCCCCAGATTCTACCCCAAGGCCTGGGAGACCCCTGCTGTTGTAGGCCCCAGCAAATGGGTGCAGTGATGGATGTGGGACCAGGAGGAGGTGAGGGACTGGACAGGAGGTGGAACACAAGTAGAGGGGGTCGTGGGGTGGGCACAGGGCTGGGGGTGACGACCCGAACAGTGTCCTGTGCCTCCCAGGCTGATGAGTGGGGCGGGGGG
>NW_006408896.1:904606-906210 GCF_000296735.1 Chrysochloris asiatica | reverse complement strand
ACCACCTCCTGGAGCAGTCGGCGGACATGGCGACGGCGCTGCTGGCGGGCGAGAAGCTGCGGGAACTGATCCTGCCCGGCGCCCAGGACGACAAGGCGGGTGCGCTGGCCGCGCTCTTGCTGCAGCTGAAGCTTGAGCTGCCGTTCGACCGCGTGGTCACCATCGGCACGGTGCTCGTCCCGATCCTGCTGGTCACGCTGGTCTTCACCAAGAACTTCGCAGGTGAGGCGGGGGGTGGGCGGCCGTCCGCAGGTGTTCCTGCCGCTTCCCGTGTCCCCGCTCGGCCAGCCGTGCTGTCCACTCCGCGGCCTTTGCGTGCCCTGCCGCGCCCGGCCTGGCCTGTGGACCACAGACCGCGCTCCAAGGGTCTCCCAACCAGGTCCCTCCCTGCCTCGCTGTTGCTTACCCCTCAGATCCCTCTCCTCGGCCTTTGGGGGACCAAGAACCCTGGACCTTAGGGCACATGAGACCCTCCCGGAGAAGGAGGGCGGCGGTGAGCAGGGCTGAGAGAACAGCGCCTGTTGAGGGCCAGAGAAGGGCGTGACAGGTGAGGCTGGGCAGGGACCTTGACTGATGGACACAGAGACCGTCCGTGGAGGTGCCCAGGCTGGGGGCACAGAAGCTATGGAATGGGCGTGTGCAGAGAGAGTAAGGCACAGATGCCGGGGGGCAGGCGGTGCATGGAGCAGGTTGGAGAGGACTGGGACAAAGTAGGGGCCAAGGAGGCCACTTAGAAGGCAGGGAGGCCCGCGGTGGGCTCAGGCACTGATGTGCTCACAGCAGCTCCAGGAAGAGCTCAGGCCACGGGATCAAAGGCGTGGGTTCTAGAGGGTGCTGATGGAGGCG
Source organism: Chrysochloris asiatica (assembly GCF_000296735.1). Classification (NCBI taxonomy): domain Eukaryota; kingdom Metazoa; phylum Chordata; class Mammalia; order Afrosoricida; family Chrysochloridae; genus Chrysochloris; species Chrysochloris asiatica. Next base: position 905,364 of record NW_006408896.1, on the reverse strand, counting down.
AGACCCCATCTGTGCTCAAGCAGGAGGGGATTCCACCCAGAAACCTCCCAGAACTTTGTGATCCAATCATTGGCCTCCTGGGAATGGACCCCAGGTGGAGGGACCCTGTGCCTGCTGCCCTGGGAACACTGGTGCCAGACTTGCAGACACACATGCTCACAAGACTGAAGGCTCAGTCCACCCACACACCTGGCTGTGAATGAGGGAAATACGGAAATGAGCTGAGGTCCTTCCCTCGTCCCCTCATGTGCTCAGGCAAACACAGTAAGCGCTCAGATATGACTGCAGACCCACTCAGTGTGCCTCTGGGAAGCCAAGTCATGGCACTCAGATCTGGGGTGTGGACCCATGCAGTGGGGCATCATGGGTGCTCAGATAAAGGGTGCACACCTAGCACACACACACAGTCACGTGGGCTTGGTCCAGACCCATCTGGTGACACACATGTACATACTGAGGCATCATGGGTGATCAGATACGGGGTGTGGACCCGCTTGGTGTCACAGATGTGTGCAGTGGGCCATTGAGTCATGGGTGTTAATTACACAGGTGGTCACAGATGCGCACAGTGAGGCTTCGAGTCATGGGTGTTAATGACACAGGTGGTCACAGATGCGTGCAGTGAGGCGTCGAGCCATGGGTGCTAAGACATGGGGTGGGTGATCACGGATGCGCACAGTGGGGCGTCGAGTCATGGGTGTTAATGACACAGGTGGTCACAGATGCGCACATTGGGGTGTCGAGTCATGGGTGCTAAG
>NW_006408896.1:889335-904466 GCF_000296735.1 Chrysochloris asiatica | reverse complement strand
CACAGTGGGGCGTCGAGTCATGGGTGTTAATGACACAGGTGGTCACAGATGCGCACATTGGGGTGTCGAGTCATGGGTGCTAAGATGTGGGGTGGGTGGTCACGGATGCACGCAGTGAGGCGAGTCATGGGTGCTGTGACATGGGGTGGGTGGTCACGGATGTGCGCAGTGAGGTGTCGAGTCATGGTGTTAATGACACAGGTGGTCACAGATGCGCACATTGGGGCGTCAAGTCGTAGGTGTTACGATAATGGGGTGTGGGCCCCCCAAGTGTCACAGGCGCTGGGACACAGGCTCTGAATCTGCTGATGTCACAGACTACACAGTGGGATGGACCCAGGTGCAAACACATGTGGAGTCTGGTCTCTTGAGTGCTCTCTGGTGCTCTGTTCTGTCATCCGGCCATGTGACCCTCTCTGGTGAACACACCCCATGAGGTTGGTGGTGGGTGCAGCACCTGGGGTCTGATGGAATTGGACAGCCTTGGACATCTTGTCCCAGTAGAGAGCACAGAGTGGCCGGTCTGCGTTGTCTAGGAAGAGAGTCCCTGCATGAGGCCCAGTCCTTTCCATGTGCTGAATGCACCATGGCTGCCTTCGCTCTCTTGCAGGGTCTGGGAGACCCAGTGTTGACCCAGACACTGGACCCTGGAGACCTCCAGCACCTCACCCAGCACACACAGGCCAAGGGTCCCCCCAGGAACTTCAGGGTGCTGGGGACCATTCAGATGGGCCAGGATTTAAGAGGGAAGCATCCGAAAGCGGGTCTGTTTAACTCACCAGGACCTGAGATCCCCCAGAGGAGGAAGTGCCTCTGGGCATGGGGGCCAGGCCTGTGCTCTTGATTGTCCACCCAGATGGTTAGGGAGGTGGGGGTCTTGTGTCCTCCCTCAGCAGACAGAACGCTAGAGCCTCGAGTGTGGGCACTGACCTGATGCCCAGGGTGGACTCTCAGTCTTTATGTCCTTGTTGTGTGTTCTTGAACAGGAAACACATTCTCTTGGTGCTAAAGTTTCTCCATAATGCGAGCGTGGGAACAACTCTGTCATCTCATCTGACGAGGTTCATCAGGCCTGCGGGTGCCGAGGATGCCTCAAGTTTCCGGTCTATCTGAGTTGGGTCTTGCCTGTTTTAGAAGTAGTCCTTCCCCGGGTACAGGGTGTGGCATCCCAGGATAGGTGGGGACTCGGGTATGGAAGGAGTCCTGGTGACTTCTGATGTAAAGACGTTGGGTGGTGATACCGCCACCACCTGGAGCAGCTCAGGGTGGCTGCCTGGATGCTGAGAACACAAGGAGAATGAGATACCCATCCCCAGGTTTCTGGGGAGCACTTGTGCTGCTAACCAGGCTTCAGTGGCGCTCCCAAAGTAAGACCAAAGACCTGGTGGTTTACTTCCCAAACCAACGCACAAGAGCCCTGTGGGTCCCAGCAGTCCCATCTGGAACCAGGCATGGGGACTGTGATCCATTGTAAGTCGGGGCCAATTCCTCAGCAGCTTACAACACAATGGACCCCAAAGATGGGGGTTGGGGAAGGACCAAAGACGGTTTTTCTCGAAGAGTTGGACAATAGCTCACTGCACTTCAGCTATTTCCTGACATCATCTGAACAGAGCAATGTCTCCTGGTGTGTGTTCGCCCCAGCTCAGCCATCTTCCTTTCTTTGTCAAAAATGAAAGAAAAACCAGGCATTCAGGATTGAAATGCTGCAGGCTGCCGACAGCCCCAGCATTGCCCATGAAGCCAGGGTTGGGGTCGAGATTTCAGGATTTTGCACTGCCAGGAGTCTGAGGCCCACACTGCAGAATCACAGCCTTCTAGAAACCTAACCCCGTGGTTGGGTGAGTCATGGCTGGGCCTGTGAGGCTCCATCTGTCCGTCCATCCATCCAAAGGGTGATGAGGGGCTCTCCTGGGAAGGTGTCCACAGCCAACTCAAGAAGAGGTTTGGGGGCCCCAGGCAGTGCTGGCCCCTTAGCCACCCCAGCCTTCCCTAGCTGGGGTCCTGTATTCAGCACCAGCCATGACCCTGTCTCACCGCCCCCCCAACATTCACCCACTTTGGGCCATGGGCCTCAGTCCAGGCTGACTTGGCCAAGTCTGTGTCAGGCCTGTGGACAGGCCACCCTAGATTCAGCCAAGGCGCAGACATACCACAGGGGAATGGGGGAGGCCAGAGGCCCAGAGCCTTCCTGCCCTGGCCTGAGGGGAGGCAGGCAGGCCACTGTTTGAGCATCCTGGGCTGTTATGAGACCCACCCCACATTCAGCAGCTTAATACCACACATGAGTCATGCAGTCCTGCACGGCTGAAGTCCAGTGGGGCCCTTGGGGCTCAGAGCAGGGTGTCAGAGCTGGGTCCTTGTGGAGGCTCTGGAGAGGATTCCTTCCTTGTCGTTTCTGGCTTTAAGCTGCGGTGTGCTTCTTGGCTTGTGGCCCCTTCCTCCTACTTCAGAGCCAGCAGTATGGGATGTTCTCGCTCATCACACCTTCCATCTCTGCATCTTCTCCCTGACCTGCCCACTCCAGACCCTGGGACTCTATGGGTAACCCAGAACCCTCTCCCAGGCTCCCTGCCCTTGGCCACACCCGCCAAGTCCCTTTCCCCTCCGGTTCCGGGATTAGAAGTGGCCCCTGAGGACCGCTGTTCAGGTGACCTCAGGTCCCTCACCCCAGGGGAGGGGCTAGGGCTGTGGCGATAGTGTGGGGAGGTCCGAGGAAGCAAAGTGAGCACTGTCTGTAAGTGAGGGGGTACAGACTGGTCAGACCCCATGTGGAGAGGGGGTCAGGGCTGTAGTAGGGGGTACAACTGGATTGTGCTGGCTGGGTGGGGGTGTAGGTAAGGGAGTTGAATGGGAACTTGGACATCTGGTGCTGGACCATCGGGGGGAATTGGAGAGGGGCAATGTTCTTGGACTGAATCCCATGCAGAGGACGTAGTGGGAGGCTTTCTGAGCTGCCCCCACCCCCACACATGTTCCCTAGAGCTCAGACTGCTCTTCTCTGTCCACCCCTCCTGTGTCCCAGAATTCTTTGCCCCCATAGCCCTGAGTCTGCACACAGTGACTGGCCACCAGTGCCCAGGACATCTGCAGATAGGACCTGGGGAGGGGGGCTGCCTGGCTGCCCGGGTTAGGGTCCAAGCCGTGCTTGCTCCTCTCAGGCGGGTTCAGCTGTGTGGGGTCTCCATCAGGACCCTCCCTAGGGAATCCCGAGGACCCTGCTCATCAGCAGCTGTGCACACCCACTGGGTGTCCACTCCCCGCTCTCCAGGTTTGCCTCCTCCACCTGAGTACTGGCTCATTCCAGGAAGGTTCTGAGTGACCTCCGGCCACTAGTCCAGCAGCTAGCCCTGTCTGGAAAGGAAGACGACCTGCTGGATGTGTCCATGGTCTGCCCACCTGCCGCGTGCCTTCGAAGCTATGTCATCATCCTCAACTGAGCGTCAGAGTGGAGGGAGGCTTGTCCTCTGCCTGCTTCGGCCACCTGACAAAACCAGCAGAGATGGCGACTGGCGTGCCGAGTCCAGAGCAGCCAAGCAGACTCCGTCCTGACCAGAGCCCCACTTCTGCCCTGCAGGGGCCCGTGCCTTCAGCCCTGGTTCTAGACTAAAGTGCGTCCTCTCTGAGGGTCGTAGGCACTGCTTGTACCCACATCTACCTAGCATCCTGCGGTGGTCAGAGACAGACCACCCCTGCCCGACAGTCAGGGAGCCACCCCAGGGGTTAGAGGTCCCAGGACCCTTGCTACTGAGCAAGCCCACTGCAGGGGAGACAAATCTTTGCGGTTGCTTTGCCCCTCTTTGGCTCCTGGGATGACTGTGAGGACAATCTGTGAATCAATGAGATTTTCTCAATTAAGAGAGCTGACCGCTTTGCAGCTTCCATTGCACCCTTCTCTGAGTCCAGCTCATCACTGGACCCCCAACCCTTGTTTTCATTGAATGTGGGGGCCACTGGTACAAGATGCCCCCTTCCAGAGTCTCCCCTGGACCCATCCCATGCCTGGCCAGCCCTCCTATCTCATTCATGGACCAAGGTGGTAGCATCTTCATGGCCCTCTTCCCCAGCCTCTCTCCTGGTCACCCACCCGCATCTGACAAGCCCCCTCTGGCCTGTCGACCTTCCTCTCATACCCTCCATGACTCCCCAGTACTGTCAGGATGGAGTGCTGACCCCAATCTGCTGCTTCCTTTGTGCCATGACATACATCACCGTGGGCCATGGTCTCTGGACCCTTTTCCTGTTATGGCAGACTGTCCCCCTCGATCCCTCAAACTATTGGGGTAGGGGTGATGGTGGCCTGGGGCTTTGTGCTAGGTCTGAGTGAGAATGGGGACCACAAATGCTGGGGCCGGGACTGGAGAAGCCTGTGGGATCGCCCTGCCCAGTGTGGGATCACTGCCCTCTGTTGGGGCCCCTAAGCAGCATCCACAGTGACCACTGGTCTCACAGGTTGTGAACAGGTGCTCTCAAGTGCACGATGCAGGCGTCAGGACAGGGACAGGCCGACGGAGGGGGTACAAGTGGCATGTCGGTGCTGTTGCTTCCTGGTCCCTGCTTGCCACCAGGCAAGGGGCTCCAGCAGAGAGAGGACCTGAGGGGCCACTTAGGGTGAGGAAGGGGGACCCCGCTGGGGGGACCTGGGTGTACTGCACTGTGACTGGGGTCACCATCGGCAGGCAGGGCTCTCAGGCCTGGAGGGGGTGGATCTGGAAGGTTGTAATGACTGTTTTTCCTGGAAACTGAAGGGAAATGCCCCCTGTTTAGTTTTAATGGGGAAACCTTGGTCCATTTAAGATGTGAGTCCTTCCTCTTTGTTATCCAGGGGTCTGGGGTGGGGGGCAGAGGGCAGGGAGTGTCTTGGAGAACTGGCATTCCTCATCTAGAATGCACCTGGCCAGGTAGGATCCTGTGCCAACCGCCCTGCACAGCAGTCCCCAGGCAAACGTGGGCAGAGCTGGGGTCAGCCGCTGGGAGAGGGACCCTAGTTGAGGGCCGTAGTCTGCCCTGTGCCTTTCTGGGGCTCGGTTTCCCCGGAGTGTGTGTGATTAAGTTGGGACCCCTCTCCTCACTGTGCCGCCGCTGACTGCAATGGGGGGCAGCCAGGGTGAGACCCCACACACACACCCGCTGTGGGTAGGGCTGCTGTTGAGGGGAGCTGGAGAGGCCTGTGGCGCCCGGGGAGGGGGGTCTGAGCAGGATAGCGGATGAAGCCCAACCTGTGCCTTTCACCCAAGCCCCTTCTCTCCCCCGCAGTTCCCAGTCCCACTCCCTCAGCCCGCAGCCCCGCCCTCAGAGCCGCTTCCAGGTCCTCCCCTAGGCTCAGCCCCGCCCCTGCCACACCTCCAAGCGCCTTTGGGCCAGTCCCAGACCCCCTCCCTGGGCCCGCCCCCAGCCCGTGTCTCCTCTCTGCCCCCAGAGGAGCCCATTTACTGTTACACCCCGCACAACTTCACCCGCGACCAGGCCCTGTACGCCCGCGGCTACTGCTGGACGGAGCTGCGGGACGCGCTTCCCGGCGTGGACGCCAGCCTCTGGCCGTCGCTGTTCGAGCACAAGTTCCTGCCCTACGCTCTGCTGGCCTTCGCCGCCATCATGTACGTGCCCGCGCTGGGCTGGGAATTCCTGGCCTCCACGCGCCTCACGTCCGAGCTCAACTTCCTACTGCAGGAGATCGACAACTGCTACCACCGCGCGGCCGAGGGCCGGGCCCCCAAGATCGAAAAGCAGATTCAGTCCAAGGGGCCCGGCATCACCGAGCGCGAGAAGCGAGAGATCATCGAGAACGCCGAGAAGGAGAAGAGCCCCGAGCAGAACCTGTTCGAGAAGTATTTGGAGCGGCGCGGCCGCAGCAACTTTCTGGCCAAGCTGTATCTGGCGCGGCACGTGCTCATCCTGCTCCTCAGCGCGGTGCCTATCTCCTACCTGTGCACCTACTACGCCACCCAGAAGCAGAACGAGTTCACGTGTGCGCTGGGCGCCTCGCCCGACGGGCCGCCAGGTGGCGCGGGCCCGGGCCCGGCTGTGCGCGTCAACTGCAAGCTGCCGTCGGTGCAGCTCCAGCGCATCATCGCGGGCGTGGACATCGTGCTGCTGTGTTTCATGAACCTCATCATCCTGGTCAATCTCATCCACCTCTTCATCTTCCGCAAGAGCAATTTCATTTTCGACAAACTGCACAAGGTGGGCATCAAGACGCGCCGCCAGTGGCGACGCTCCCAGTTCTGTGACATCAACATTCTGGCCATGTTCTGCAATGAAAACCGCGACCACATCAAGTCACTCAACCGGCTGGACTTCATCACCAACGAGAGCGACCTCATGTACGACAACGTGGTGCGGCAACTGCTGGCCGCACTAGCGCAGTCCAACCACGACGCTACGCCCACGGTGCGTGACTCGGGCATCCAGACGGTCGACCCGAGCGCCAACCCCGCCGAGGCCGACGGCTCCTCGGAGCCGCCAGTGGTCAAAAGGCCGCGCAAGAAGATGAAATGGATTCCCACCAGCAACCCTCTGCCTCAGCCCTTTAAGGAACAGCTGGCGATCATGCGCGTGGAGAACAGCAAGACTGAGAAGCCCAAGCCCGTGCGCAGGAAGACGGCCACCGACACGCTCATCGCGCCGCTGCTGGACGCGGGCGCCCGTGCCGCACACCACCACAAGGGCGGCGGCGGCGGAGAAACCTCTGCGCCGCCCGCCACTGCCGCCGCCGCGGGGGACAAGAAGCACGCGCGGCACTTCTCGCTGGACGTGCACCCCTACATCCTGGGTACCAGAAAGCCCAAGCCCGAGCCCGCCCCTGCCGTCGCCCTGCCCGCCTCCCGGAGCCAGGAGGGGGGCTTCCTTTCGCAGGGAGACGAGTGCGCGCTGGGCCTGGCCACCGCACCCACCAAAGGTAGGGCGCAGGCAGTGAGCTGTGCGTTAGCTGGGGGAGGAGGGGGCGGCGCCCTGGTGGGCCTTCTCAAAGGGGGATCAGGGTTTAAGAAGCGGCGCTGTAGGATAAACACTGGAAAAGTAACCTAAAGGTTGGCAGTTCAAACCCACACCAGCCACTCACAGGGTCGCTGTGAGTCTGAGCTGACTCCATGGCACTTAACAACAATGAGCCACCAGTTGGAAGAGGGGGCAGGGCGGAGGTGGATTGACTGCCCCAGCCAATGGCAGCGCAGGGAGCAGACGAGAACCCCCCCCCCCAACCCAGTGGACAAGGGCGGGGCAGCCTGGGCAGGTTTCTGTGCGCTCAGGGAGGTGTACTGCACGCACGCGGGCACAGACACACAGACACACCGTGGACAGGACGGTGTGGGGTTCATGGTACAATCCATGGCAAAACTGTGACCCACGTCTTCTCGCTGCTTCCAGATGCCCCTCTTCCGGAAAAGGATCTCGCGTTCCCAGCAGATGCACCCCGGGCCAGTCTTCCCTCCGCCGGCCCCTTCCACGTCTGCTCACCCGTCTCAGCCCCTGCTGCAGCTCCGCTGTCTCCGCCCGGCCTGGGCAAGGCTGACCCCCTGACTATCCTGAGCCGAAACGCCACTCATCCCCTTCTCCACATCAACACGTTGTACGAGGCCGGGGAGGAAGAGGAAGGGGGCCCCTGCCCACCCCCGGACATGGGTGAGCTTATTGCCATCCCGCCCCCTCAGCAAATCCTCATTGCCACCTTCGACGAGCCCAGGACAGTCGTGAGTACTGTGGAGTTCTGAGGGAAGAAACGCCGGCTGCCACCAGTCCTTTGCACGGGCCACCTTCCAGTGAGCCCAGCCCCGTGTGCACGCAGCCTGTGCCTGCCCAGCACTGCCCACTCCAGCGTCCGTCAGCATGCACGGGGGCTCAGCACCTCCCCCAGGCTCGACGGCGGCCGGCGGCCAGCGCCCACGGGTGCATCTTTTCAGCACTGGCCGGAGGCAGGGCAGGCTGTGGTCCAGCGGAGCGGCCCTCCGGTGTGCGCCCCCGCCCCAAACTGGGGTACAGCTCTAGGTGTGAGGCTGTCAGATGCAAAGTTTATTTTTTTAGTCAATTTAGTCTGGACCTGGGAAACAAGGGTCTTGCTTGTGGCAGATAAAGGTGGTCTCTTGCCCAGGGCCTTGCCACAGCCACACCCCAGGGGACATAGCTCAGGGGGCCGACCCTCCCCCCTGCAGGGGTGGGAGGGCGGCTGGGCCGCCCCTCCAGTCACGGTCACACACCTCCATGCACTTTCTTCTTGTAACCCGACATACATGTATTTTATTTTATTATGATTACTGTAATCGATGATATTTATTGATATGAGACTTGACACGTTTAAAACAGGAAGGTGTGTATGAGCAGGCAAGTGTGTGTGTGTGAGTGAGTGTGTGTGTGTGAGTTTGCGTCAAGGCCAGAAGGAGTCCAACGCAATAACCACATCCCCCGCCGGGCCATCAGCCAGGCATGCCTGGTCCAGTCCCTATTACCTCAGCCACGGCGACACGTGACCGCAGTATTAACAAGGTAGTACTGAGTATACAAATAAATACTATTCTAATACTTGCTTGGTGTCCGGGGCTCCAGCAACACCCTGCAGGGTGCCTCCCCACCATGGACTTCTCTGGGGAAGTGGGAGTGTGGGTGGCAAGGCAATTACAAGGGCATCACTCTTGGACCACCAATCCACAGACCCAGGTTGTCACGAGGGAGGGAGCTGCGGGGTCTGCTCGGATTGCTAACCACAAGACCAACAGTTCAAACCCACCAGCCACTTCTCAGAAACCCTATACAGGCTCACTATGAGTCGGAAGTGACTCAATGGCACTTACCAGCAACTTCTAGGGGTGTTCATAAGTACGTGGGGACCGGAGGGGAAGCATTGGGGAGGGAAGGGGGCTAGGCATGGGGGTGAGGCTGGTTAGCTTGAGGGTCTGGAGTGACAAGTGACCAGAAACCCCACGGTGGTGAAGGCAGGGCGGGGTTCAAGCAATGAGCGCAGAGTGGGACCACCCCAGCATGTTCCATGCCTATGTAGAGACCCACCTAAAGGACCTGGGATCCCCAAGACCTCCAAGAGCCAGGCGAGAGGCCATCCTGTAGGTGCTGACCAACCCCCAGAAAATGTTGGTCTAAGCCAGGCAGTGCAGCTCCTGAGACCCCACCACACGCAGCAAAAGAAGGGGGCATCATGTAGCCCCCAGGAGCTCCACCCACGCCCGCAGGGACAGGCAGGGGGGCCTCAGGTCCCCTGGGTCCACAGCACAGACCAGCAAGCTGGGGTGTATCCAGCCAGCCAAATGGAACCCAGCTAACGGGGTGACCCCACCCACTCAGCATCATGGTTTTCTGGGCCAGGTGCCTTCTCCCTAACTAGGGCTGGGGTCACTGACTCACCCTCAGTCCACTTGCCTCCCCACCCAGGCGCTCAGCTGGGCCTATGGGCCAGCACCCAGCCAATCCCAGAGACCCTGAGTTCTGGCGACATTCTGCTCCTCTGCTTCCCAGCTTGCTGGAGGCATGCAGTGTCCTCTGCGGAGGGGCACAAGAAATCAGCAGCCCTGGCCCCTTCGCTGCATGCAGGGTGGACAGGAAGGTTCCCTGTTTTGCGGAACTGCTGCTGAATCTTTGCTGGGATCAGGCCATGAGTAGGCAGCCCCACCAGCCCTGCTCCCTGACAAGGCCCCTCGTTTAGTTGTGTAAACCTGTGACCCCTCCCAGACTTTGTGGGGACATGAGAAACCTCTAAGTCTGGGGCTGGACACTGCTTACTGCTCCCAGGGACAAGGCTGCCTTCTCCCTATTTTCTTCCTCTGGCAACATGTCCCCCCAAGCCAGCCCATGTTCCTGGAAGCAGGTAGGGCCTGGCTGTCCAGGTGAGGTGCAGACACGTGCTCCCTGGTCCAGTCAAGCTCCCGGGGGTTCCCCCTGACCACTCCACTCTAGGGTCCTGCCTCTGTAAGACCCACTGGGTTCCGGAGATTCCCCCACCTGCCCTGCCCACAACACTCATCCTCATTGGTCATGTTACTACTGCCCCTGCTGACCCTGTACCCATAGGGTCTCCTCCTTACCCTCCCTCCCACCCCCCACTGACTTCAAGGAAATCACTCTGGGTGTTCAGAGGAACCAAAGGGCCTCCCTCCCGTGCAGCACAGTGCCCCTGGGGCCCTGGGACTTTACATAGCACCAGTTTGACTTTTAAATACCAACATCCAATCCTAGGGATTGGGTAATCACAAGGTATCCTCCTCCCCAGGGGCACTCCTACCCCACCCCCCACATTGGGAGGAACAGAAACTGATGCAAACAAGACGGGGGAACCTAACCTTCAGCTCTTCCAAGCCAGCCGGAAATCACCTAGCTGAGATTTGTGTTAATTTCCTGACAGCATGGCTGGTCACCCCTTCCCCCAGGATTCACAGCTCCTTGTCTTTATGGGAGGCTGGCTTCCCTCTGCAGACGGCCACGGTGATTGGCAAAGTGAAGGGGAGAGATGCAGTCTCCCTTGCTTTCACCACGGAGTGCAGGAAAGGGCCCCCAGCCCAGAACTGTCACCCCCAAACTACCCCGTCTCCTTCCAGTTAGCCCTGTTGAAAGGGGAGGTAGGTGCGGTTCCATCTCAAGGGCAAGGAGGGGACTGCAGAGGGAGCCTTGCCTGAAGACCTCAGGAATCAGGGTTGAGCCAGGCTAGGATCTGACCCTTGGGAATTGTCCTGGAGGGACCTCAGCTAGTCCAGCCTCATCAGCAGTGGGTGGAAAAACAGTCCTTGTTTTCTGGGATTTGATGGGGCCATGGAGGCAGGACTGAAGGGACTCACAAGATAACCGAGGAGCAAAACCAGCCCAAGATGGAAAGGCATGGACCACAGGCCCAAGGAGGCCACTCTGAAGCCAAGTAGACTTCCTGGGGGACCAGGAAGTTGTAGGGCGGGAGGGGAAGGTGGGGCAGCCTGGTAGGTAAGGCATTCAGATGCTTCTGAATGCAGGTTCTTGCAGAAAACAGCTCAGTTAGCACCAACCCTGGATCTTCTTCACACCAGTTTGACCTCAAGAGGGCCACGTCCATATAGGCCACGCCCATATAGCCAACTGTCTACTCCTGATCTTGCTTGCACTGTAAGTGACCCAGACCAAACATGGAGGCCAGTCCTAGTGCCAAGGAAGGGGAAGTGGACAGCCATAACTGAGGCCCCATCCTGGCCCTCGGCTTGGGTGAGCAGCTGATCCTTGGTCACGGGAAGCTCCTTCAGTGTAGGAAGCAACTTACCACTGTGTACCTGCGTGGACACTACCAACGGTCCACTAACTAGTGCCCATCCTCGCAGGACCCAGCTGCATTCTGCAGCAGTTGGAGTCCTGGACTTGGGCAGGTCCATGGAGGAGTGTTGGAGGGCGCCAAGATTCAGGGGAGCTGGCTGGGAGGCGAGAAGGGAGGCTGGGATCGCAGGAGCTAAGTGCCCGGCCCCAGAGCCCCGGCCTTCCAGAAGCCTGTGCTGTCGAGGACGAACACGCGGGCGCAGCAAGCAGCAAGTCCTTAGCGCCCATGCGCGCGCGGTCCGCCCAGAGCTGATCGCGGTGATCTGCAGCGCGTCCAGCCCCGCCGCCTTCTCAGTGGCCTCTCAGCGCGTGCACAGGCCAGTCTGCGCCCCACACACAACGCACGCGCCGGCGGCCAGCAGCTGCCACGGTGCCTCCACCCTCTGCCCGAGCTTGAGACAGCCTGCCGCCTACACGAAGCTGAAACAGGAAGGGCTGCAGTGGCGCCAGGTCGGGCGCTTGCAGCCTGGAATCCGTGCCTGGCCGTGGAATTCGCTGTGAGCAGGAGATACACGCCGAGACGCGGCCAAAGAAGAGAGAGGGTCCACCCCCGACCGCCCGGCGTTCCCAGTCTCGCGGGCGGTGCCCCACCTCAAGCTTCCAATGGGACCCCACAGAGGCAGGCTCAGGGTAGCCGTGCCCACTGAAGCTCCGCCCCGCTCGGGCCAGGCCCCTCCGGCCGAGAGGCGAAGGTCGCTCAGAAGTCTCCTCCGAGTCCAAAATGTCGGGGTCGGTGGGTCAGAGGTCTTGACACCCGCTCCTCGAATGCTCACGCTTCTTCCGAGTCTGGGCCTCCAGTGTGTCTCAGGTCACGGGCCCTACCGCATCCTGCGGCCTTGCGCCTGTCTCTGCGTGGTCTTACGTATTCCCTTCGATCGGTTCCCCAAGGACAGGCGAGCGCTCCCCAGTAGAGAGGGAGGTCTCACCACCCGGTTTTCTCTGCTCTTTCATCCCTTTAATTAAATTGGACAGTTTACGGAACACTTGGGTTTGATTATTTTTCACTCAAACCATCCCGGTGGACACAGCACCAACATTATCCCCATTTTACAGACTCGGTGCAGTGAGTCATTCTCAGGTCGCCGTCTTATTTTAGGACCCAGGGAAGCCGGCGGAGAGGGCGGCACCGTCCTCACATAGCCCCCTGGGAAGTGTAGTCTACGGCCGAGATCTGGCAGTGTCGCCGGGATAGACGGGCGGCGCTCAGGACTGCGCTTCCCAGCATGCCGCGCGGCGCTCTTCGGCCAGGCCCGGCCACCCGGCCCTCCGACCTGGCCCGCCACGTCCGGTGGGCGACCAGGCCGCATGGAGGCCGGCTGAGGAACGCCGCTGTCTCGGTAAGCTGTGCGGGCCAAACCAGGTCGGGGACACGGGGTGGGTCGGCCGAGGGAGTCGCCAACGCCGCGGCCTCGTGCCCTATAGGCACCTGTGAGTGGGCGCGGGGCCCCGGGGTCCGGGCGGGCGGAGCCCTCGGGGCGGAAGGAGCGGGGCATTTCGGGGAGCCGGAGACCCTGAGACCTTTAGGGTCTGGGACCCCAGGGGACCACGGGGTGGAGTCCTGGGGAGTCCCAGGGGCGGGGTCCTGGGGACGAGGGTCCCGGGGGATTGGAGCCCCGGATCGCTTCTCGCCCGCGCTCACCTCTGGGACTCCGGCCTGAAGCGCGCAGCCTGAAGACCCTCGGCTGGAGGGGTCAGCTCCGGCCAGGAGGGGTCTCTCGGTTTAGGACCCCTGTGTTTCTGGCAGGGAGTAATGGGGGGCAGGGAAACCTCCTTGACAGAGGGCTGGGGTCTGTGCCACCGTGCGGCCGCGGACAGGCCCCCAATGTCCAGGGGCGGGTCCCCACATCTTGGAACTGCCCTGTGTCTGACGTGTGATCCTCAGTGAGACGAAGCAGGCTGCCAGATGGGCAGGACAGCCAGGCCTTCCCCGCACTGCGCCCGCCCGCGGGGCCTGTGGCCTGACTGGTCTCCCTCTTGCACCCCAGGGCTTATCCTGTGTCTTTCTCCAAGTTATCACAAGGAGGACACAGGCCCAGCTGACTTGGCATCACAGAAACAAGCCCCCACCCATCCGTGTGGAAGACACCTCCAGATACGAGGTGTGTGTGTTGGGGGGGGGCGGCATCTGTCTCCTGTCTTTGCCCTCGGCTACTGTTAGCCCTCTGGGCTAGTGGACATGCGTGCTGCCTGAAGAAGGAGGTCTGAAGCTGCTGAGAGCAAGGGGCTGTGGGGGGTGAGGGTGGGCCTTGAAATTTCCAGCTCAGGTGTGAGGGACTCACGACCCCTCCTGTACCCTGCACTGTTCAAGGTCTCCTCTGTATGGGTCCCCAGCAAAGCCCACTGGTGAGTGGATTCCAAAGTGCCCAGAGAGTTGCAGAGAATGTGCATGTTCACGGAAGTAGACTGACACATCTCTTCAGCAGAGCATCTGGTGGCTTCCAACCACTGACCTTTTAGCTAGCAGCCAAACGCTTACCCAGTCTGCAACCATGGGACATTCGCTGTCACTTTGACTTGTATCCCAACAGTCCTAGTGGTACAGTGCGTAGCTCCTCAGCTGAGTTCCCAGGGAGATGGACAAGGCAGCAAGCCTCCTGAGAGTACAGGAGGCTTGGTCCTATGTAGGGTCACCGTGAGCTGAGATCCACTTGGCAGCTGCGGGTTGGGTTGGGTTGGTTTGACCCAGGTGGGTCCCGAGTATGAGTCTCTAGTTCTCCACAAGTGCACCCTCTCCAGGGCCTGGGGTGCTCTCACAGTGTCTGAAATCCATTTCTGACCTGAGCTTCCTGGTAGTGTGAGCTGGAACGCAGCCCTGCCTAAAAGTTAGGGACAAGGAGTGCTGTCCCTCCCCTTCCTGAGCCTGGGGAAGAGGTCATGCAGTGAGGGTCTCCTGGCACCAGGGTGTCCACCTACCTGCCACGCAGGAACAACAGGGACTGCCGGAAACAGGGCCCCGCAGAAGGAGTGGTGACTGAAAGTATAGTTGGAATGGGACCCACAGATTGCAATGTGGGGGGGGTCCCACCTCAGCCCTGGTGGCGTGCTGACACCAGTGGTCAGACACCAGGCCGGTCCCTCCCCCTTGGGAGCTAGATGCTGACTGCCCACCCACTTGGTAAACCAGCTGGCACACTGGCCTGGCCAGCTTCTCTGCCCCGGTGATTTGGGGCTCTGCAGGAGAGATGCCAGCAAGCCAGACGGTGCTGTGTGAGCACAGAGCTGAGTGGAACAGACAAGAGTGTCCATCTGCCTCTGGCCATTCCAAAGCTGGACAGTGGTTGGAAGTTGCCCTGAGGCTGCCCCTTGCTGTGGTATGGAGCTGCTGGGACCACTCAGCCACAAGTGTAAAGGACAAAGGGGGGACCAGCCGTGAGGACCTGAGGCCGAATAGTGCTGATTGAGTGCGGGGCGTGGGTCACTAGGCAAGGCCCAGGGAGAGGGCACTTTCTGTCCAACACCCAGCCCCCATCTCAGAGCGAGCCTCCCTGGGTTCTTGGAACAATCCTTGGGGGCGCTGGTTGGGTGTGGGGGCTGCAGCGCACCCTGGAGACCTGGCCCCAGACCTTTCGTCCCGACAGCTGTGCCCCCAACCCCCACCCATGGGGTTGCTCCAGGTGACAAAGGGTCTGTGGTTCCTGCCCTGGTCACCCTGCTGGCTTCCTGGGCGTGGTTTCACCTTGGCTGAAGGCAACGTGGCTGACTCCCATTTGCTACTGCCACCAACCCTGCAACCAGGTGTTTTAAAGAAGTTTGTCCAGCTTTGTGGTGGCCAGTGTGGTGCTGGACCGCCGGACTCACTGGGCTTGTGTACCGGCTGCCCACAGATGTGGTCGGCAGGCTCCTCCTGACTGGGGGGGGGG
>NW_006408896.1:871748-889130 GCF_000296735.1 Chrysochloris asiatica | reverse complement strand
GGGGGGGGCAGCCTTAGGGCCAACAGCTGCCCTCTTAACCCCTAGCCCAGCCCTACTGTTTGTGGAAGCCAGCCAGGGAAGAGGCCCCTGGGGGAGGCGCCTGTGAGTGTGTGGCCAGACCCGGTCTGGAGTGAGCTGGATGACTGTCACTCATCAGGGACCCCGGTTTTATATTGGGGACCGGGAGGGACTCAGGACAGGTGGGAGGAGAGACCGGGAAGTGGAGGGCGGGGCCTCCCTGGTGCACTGACTCACCCTGTTGAGTCACCTTCGGTTCCCCATACCAGCTGTCCGCGGACCCTTCCTCCAGGCTGGATCCCAGATCGGGGGCACGTTGCCCCTAGAGAGGCCCCTGCCAAGGCAGCATGCCAAGAAGTGGGGTGACTCGGGTAGGGCTCTCAGGCTGCTGCAGACCCAGTGGGAAAGAAACCCCCGATCGTCAGGACAACTTGAAGAGTGGCAGGAGGAGGGAGGTGTGCCCACCTGCAGTCCCACCAGTGGGTCAGTCTCGGACATTGCAGCCCGGCACAAGCACATTACCGTAGTCTGAGTTTTATCGCAGCTAAAAATCCAAAGCGAGTCCTTCATGTTGCCGGAAGTCCCATCCATGGGGCGTCCGCTTTCAGCAGCTTGAATGGGGTGTGAGCGTGCCGCGGCCCCCAGCCAGTGTCTTGGTCCTCCTCCTCCTTGAATGTGATCGAGGACAGTCCTGGCTCTGTAGAGGTGTCCAGCTGCCGTCCAGTGGGTTTTGGTGTAGACACCCATACCCCTCTGTCAGGTTGAGGAGTCGGGTCAGCCTCTTCAGGACAGCCTAATGCCTTCATGTCCTACTCAGCCTGCCTGTCATTTGTGAGGAGGGGGCTCTGGGGCTGGGTGGGGGAAGCAGGCTCCAACCCAGTACCAGGCCTGTTCAAGGCCCTCGGGCTCCTGATGAGGACGTGTCTTCTCCCCTCAGACGTCATCCATCCAACTAGGAGCAGGGAGCTGCCATGGAGGGGGAGGAGGAGGAACCACCCCAGGAGGTGAGGAGGGCTCAGGGCCAGCCATTCTGCTCCTGAACATCTGGAGTGTGTGTGTGTGTGTGTGTAGGGGGGGTCTGCTCCTGAACATCTGGAGTGTGTATGTGTGTGTAGGGGGCGCTGCTCCTGAACAGCTGTACGTGTATGGGGGGTGTCTGTTCATGTCTATCTGGTCTTTGCCTGCCTTACCATCCCAGCTGAGAGAATGAGCAAGGACCCCCCAGCCCACAGGGAGGGGTCACATGTGGGCTTCCCTACCCCAGCTTCTAACAGTGTCCACCCATGTATTGATGACCCGGCCCCTCCCACACTCGGACACAGTGTAAGCAGGCCCCCCATCCCCACTGCACCCCTGACCAGTGTAAACCAGCCCCCAGTCTGTCTCAGGGCCTCACCCCCTCACAAGGCTGGGCTAGCCCATGTGAGAAGAGTGCTTGGTGGGGCGGGGTACCCGGGGCAGCCCTCCCTGGGAAGCATGTGTCTGCGCATGGCCAACCCAGGATGGGCAGACCCCTGTGTATTGTGGGCAGGGTGGGCTGGGTGTCTTTCTGGAACCTTCCTCTCCTCTCTGCAGGCAGCCATGGAGCCAGGCATGACCTCAGAGCCTGCCGAGGTGGCTTCCAGGGAGGCCCCCGGAGAAGCCCAGAGTATGTGTACGTGTTCTGGGTGGCCGAGGGGCGGGAGGGAGATGACGGCTCACTGTCCGTTGGGGGTGGCTGGAGGCATGAGGTGTGCAGCTGTGGCAGTAGCCTTCTTCTTGGGCGGGCAGGAGGCTAAGTCACTGGACTCATTTGTCCAGTCACCCTCCTGAAGTGGGCATGCTGACCGGCAGCCCTGGGCCTGGCCCTGGCAGAGACCTCACCCTCTGCCTTTACCACGCAGAGACTGAGGCCTCTGCCTTTACTTGGTGAGGCTGAGCCGCTGCCCTCTGGGTCTGGCCCCGCCGCAGCTGACCCTCTGTTGTTGCCGCAGCTGACATGGACGCCTTCAACCTGCTGCTGGAGGTAAAGCTAAAGCGGCGGCGAGAGCGGCCAGCCTTGCCACACACCGTGACTGAGCTGGTGGCCGAGGATGGGAGCCGTGTGTACGTGGTGGGCACAGCCCACTTCAGTGATGACAGCAAGAGGGACGTTGTCAAGGTATGGGCTGCTGGGCCGGAAGGGCTGCACAGGACCGTGGGGGCTCTGGTGGACTTGCTGCGGGCTCTGGGTCTGGGCAACCACAGGTACTGCCCCCGCATCCCTGCCGCTCAGCCTCTGCTGGTACCAAGCGAGGGGGGCAGGGGGCCAGCAGGTCAGAGTTCCCAGCAGGGTGGTGGACATGGGGCGGGGGACCCCCAGCTCTGACCGCTGGCTGGCGGTGTCGTGGCAGACCATCCGGGCGGTCCAGCCTGATGTGGTGGTGGTGGAGTTGTGTCAGTACCGCGTGTCCATGCTCAAGATGGACGAACGGACGCTGCTGCACGAAGCCAAAGAGATCAGCCTGGAGAAGCTTCAGCAGGCTGTCCGCCAGGTGAGGGTCCATGTGCCAGGTGGGGAGCCGAGGATAGGGCTGGTCAGGCAGCCGTGACAAGGCCCAGGAGGTGCATGGACGGGCGTCAGGCATGGGGGAGCTGAAGTCGGGGCTGTTCAGGTCGGGGTGAGGACCAGTGTAGCTGTGCGGGGCAGGGGCAGGGGCGGCTCTCAGTGTCCACCCTCAGTGGCCCCAACCTCGTCCCCTCCCCTTTAGGTGGGTCTTAGGTACCCTACCCTGCAGATGAAGTGGCTAGGGCTCAGGGAGGCCCCCAATTACCTTTGCAGCTCCCAACCTCAGCTAGACCTGGGCCCATGTCTGCTCTAGGGGGCAGAGGGGGCCCAGTCTACCCCATACCCTCGCCCCAGCGCTTGACCCCCCCACGACAATGTAGACTTCATGCACCTAACCAGCCACAACTGGCCCTTTCCTCATATCTTAGGCCCCCCAAGCCACATCCGTGGTGTATACTGGTATGTGGGGGGGGGGGGGTCCTTGGTTAGGCTCTCTTGTGGTCCAGGGCCCCAGGTAAACAAACATGTCCTGTGACTCTGCACATCTCCAGGGCCTGGGTTCACCTGCTAGGAACTGGTCTGGGTACTAGGATTGGACAGCCCAGGCCTACTGAGTCAGCCCATCACTGTGCGGCTGTGGACCGAGGGAAGGGTCACAGGTGGGCTGCCTGGCCACACGACTCTTCTGTGGTCAGTGAGGGGCCTGAGCCCTGACCGGTGCCACCCTTCCTGGCAGCATGGAGGTGATGTGTGACAGGCTGCCCGCCAGCCTGGCTCCCGCCTGTTTGTCTAGGACCAGCCCGCCACACAAACACCCGGCCACGGCCCTCAGGGCTCAGCAGCCCATGACCCTGGTGTGTGCCGCCGGCTGTTTCCTCAGAGGAGCCGGATTGAAACTCACTGGACCTGGGCCCACTCTGAGCCTCTGCCAATTCCGTCCCTTCCACTTTTGTGGGCTGGAGACAGGGTCCAAGCGAGGCCTTGCAGGGACAGCTGGGTGCTTCGCCCACCTGATCTTGTCTATGTGGGTTCCGTTTCCCTCCCCTTTCCTAGGAGCCTGGACCTTGGGGTTCCCAGGCTGGGGGGCAAGCTGGAGACCACAGTGTAGGGATGCACAGAGCCCCAAGGAGATGGGGAAGGGGAGCTGGGATGGCTGTAGGCCAGTGTGGCTGGGGGTGGGGTAGGGTGGTGGGCTAGGCAGGCAGGGGGGCAGCTAGTGTGCCCGCCCTGGGGCAGCTGCCGAGGCCTGGGGGCTTGCTGATTGCTCTCCCGCCCACCCGCCCACAGAATGGGGTCATGTCGGGGCTCATGCAGATGTTGCTGCTGAAGGTGTCGGCTCACATCACCGAGCAGCTGGGCATGGCGCCCGGTGGCGAGTTCAGAGAGGCTTTCAAGGAGGTTAGGGGCCTGGCCAGGGGTGGGGGTAGGACAGGGGGTTGTTTCCTGAGCCCCTGACAGTGACCCCAATGCGGGCCTCTGCTCCAGGCCAGCAAGGTGCCTTTCTGCAAGTTCCACCTGGGTGACCGGCCCATCCCTGTCACCTTCAAGAGGGCCATCGCGGCCCTATCCTTCTGGCAAAAGGTCAAGTTGGCCTGGGGCCTCTGCTTCCTGTCAGACCCCATCAGGTAGGGCTTGGGGGTGGCCGGCCCGTCCCCATCCACACCCTGAGGTTCCTCAAACAAGGCCCTTCCTCCCACCCTTCCTGCCGCCGCCATCCTCCTTAATCCCAGCCCTGCCCCTCCCGCGGCGCCCCCCCCAGCAAGGACGACGTGGAGAAGTGCAAGCAGAAGGACCTGCTGGAGCAGATGATGGCCGAGATGATCGGCGAGTTCCCCGACCTGCACCGCACCATTGTCTCCGAGCGCGACATCTACCTGACCTACATGCTCCGCCAGGCTGCAAGGCGCTTGGAGCTGCCTCGCTCCTCTGACGGTGAGCGCCCTGGTCACTGGAGCCAGCTGGTGAGCCACCGGCCTGGCAATGACCCTCTCTCCCGCCCCGCCCTGCAGCCGAACCCAGGAAGTGTATCCCGTCTGTGGTCGTGGGTGTCGTGGGCATGGGCCACGTGCCCGGCATCGAGAAGAACTGGAGCACTGAGCTCAACATCCAGGAAATCATGACGTGAGTGACCCGGGTCGGGGGTGGGGGGGAGCGTCCGCCTGCCGCCAGATCCCGACCACCACCTGTCTGCTGCAGCGTGCCCCCACCGTCCATCTCCGGCCGAGTGTCCCGGCTGGCTGTGAAGGCTGCCTTCGTGGGTCTCATGGGCTACAGCCTGTACTGGCTGGGCCGCCGCACAGGGAGCCTGGTCCTGGCGCTACCTGCTGTGCAGGGCTGCCTCCGGAGAGCGTCCGCCATCCTGCCCAAGAAGTAGGGGAGCCGAGGGGATGCCTGCTTCAGCTTCTTCCTGCCACCGTGCACACGTGGGGTGGGGCCTGTGGCTCCCGTCAGCTCTCGGCCGGCTCCCACCCAACATCTCAACAGCGGGCCTCACCGCCCCCCATGGGGGTCTGGCCAAGCACAGCTGCCTTCCCCATCGCTGAGGCCCCAGCCCCAGCCCTGGAGGCTGTGCTTTGAGGGCCCAGCAGGGCCAGGGTGTGGGGCTTCCCTGCCCTTCTGTCCCCAGCTCCTAACTCTGAGGCTGTGGGCATTTGGACCACAGCCGGTGCCCCTACCTCACTGTGCCTTCTGGTGGTCATCGGCTTCCGTGGCCCTCACTTGGGGTCCCCTGGGCTGCCTATAGGAGTACCTGGTCCCCCAGGTGGGTTTTCTGGCCTGGCAGGTTTGGGAAAGGCCGCCTTGCACCAGGCCTCCCCAGGCCCTGATGGGGTCTCTTGTTGGCAGAGTTCCTATGTTTTTGGCTTTTTTAAAATGTCTGAAATTTTTTTGCTCAGGTAATTTTAACTTAAACAAAACAGTAAAGCAGATGTCAGAAACATGAGCCTTAAATCTGGTCGTGACAAAGAGGAAACCTTTTCGGGGTCTCTCCTGGGAGGGGCTGAGGGACTCCTGCGGGGTGCCCTGCTGGCAGCTCCAGGCTGGACCTTGGGGACTGCTCTGTCAGTGTTGAACCAAATTGAGGCTGGGGGCCATGGACACCTCACCACAGTACCCTGTTATCCATGCTCAGTGTGCACTTTCCTCATGAAATTGAAATAAAGTCTAATTTTGGACGCGTCTGTGTGGTGAGATGTGTGAGACTAGAAGGAAGGCAGGTGGCTGGCAGCCCTGAGCCTCCCGGGTACACCTGGGAGCACAGGGGAGAGGGGGCCAACCCCCGGAGGCTGGACCAGTGCCAGCCCCCGGGACGTGCACAGAGGAACCCCCACCCTAGGGAGGAGCAGGGGCGGAGCATCTCCGGCACCCTGAACAAAAGGTTGGGCCAGCAGCCGGATCTGCCCAGAAGGAGAGGTGAGTGAGCTCTGAGGGGCAGGGGCCACGGGTTGGCAGGTTGGAGGGCTCCCCAACATATCTGTACCCCCAGGAAGCATGGCTGCCCATACTCTGCCTCGGCTTGCTGCCCTCCTGCTCTGCCTCTCGGTGCCATGGGCTGGATCACTGATACAGCATCGGGTGTTGGTAAGCGCTGGGGGAGGGCTGGGGGTGCTTCAGGTATAGAGTTGGACAGAGCCAGCTACCTGCCCACCCTGATCAGGCCCATCTCTTCCCAGGTCCCTGTCACGGTGTTGCAGCCCCAAGGTGGGTGCAGGCTGGGCACCCTGATCCACTGGGCAGGGCCTCTCAAGTGGTCGTGCCTGTAAGGATTGCCCTAGGAGGGGAGGAAAACCAAGCCTTTTGCCCCTAGGGTTGGGGAGGCAGCCCTGGGGGTGGGGGGCAAACCCGGGCTTGGAAGATGCCCACTGAGGGGCAGCAGAAGAGCAGTATTCAGTGTCCTCGAGGATAGAACGGGGCGGCAGCTGCTGTACTTGGGAGGGCTTGTCCATCATCTGGGTTATCGAGAAGTGTCCTGCAGGGGCTCTGGTCTGGGTCACCCTACAGGGGAGGACTGCTCTCAGATCTGGGTGGACAACCCCAGTGCCTCCAGCGGTGTGTACATCATCCAACCGGAGGGAGCCAGCATGCCCTTCAAGGTGAGATGTCAGCCAAGCTATCCCCCGGGGGCCTCAACCACATGGGCTACCACAGCGAGTCTTACCACTTACTTGGGTAACCTGGGGGGCCTGGACGCAGCCTGGGTGTCCATCTCTAAGGCACTATGACAGACAGCAGCTGGGCACTCCTGGAACCGGCTGTGAATTTTCCTAGGATGTCTCATGATAGATATTCATACCCAGAAAAACCGGAGGAGTGCCCCTGGGAATGGGGGGGGTCTCAGGGTGAGAAGCCACTGGTGTGACAGCCATGCCTGTCCCAGGTTCTCTGTGATATGCGTGACGGCGGCTGGACAGTGATTCAGCGGCGAGAGGTGGACACGGAGCAGCCTCTGGACTTTGAGAGATGCTGGCAGGAATACAAGCAGGGCTTCGGAGCCGTGGCAGGTAGGAGGGGCCTAAATGTAGGGGAGTGGCAGATGGGAGGAGCCTCGGTGTGGGGGCGGGGCCGGTAGGCGGGGCCTAGGTGGAAGGGAGAGGCAGGTAGGAGGGGCCTAGATGTCGGGGAGGGCTATGGGGGGGGCGCCTGGGCCGCCGAACCTCTGAGGGTGGTGCCACACACGGTAGGAGACCACTGGCTGGGTCTGGAGCACATAGTGGAGTTGACATCCCAGCCGGGCCGGCGAACTGAGCTGCTGGTGGACTTGGAAGATGTGCACAACCTCACGCTGCAGGCCCACTATGACAACTTCCACGTGGGCACAGAAGATGAGCTCTACCGGCTGCACCTGGGCCAGTATTCCGGCACCGCAGGTGAGTGTGGAAAGGGAGGCCCCAGGGCTGGCCCCACCCCACCCCCGTTGTTCAGTGCCTTCAAGTCAGTTCCGACTCATACCAAGCCTGTATAGTGTTTCTGAGGTGCATCGGGCGAATTTGAACACCCAACCTTGCTGTCTAGTTCATTATTACACAGTGCCACAGCAGGGCTCCCACCTCTAGGGACACTTTATTTGCTGAGAAGCTCTGGTAGGCTGGGGCATGGAGGCTCATAGAGGCCCCCCACCCCTACCCCATAGTGAGGCAGCTATGCTGAGGGAGGAGAAGGCGGGTGGTTGTGTTTACTGGCTGCTCGGTGACTGCGCATAGGAGATGCGTTCCGGGGCTCCGGGCTCGCAGACAACCAGGAGGGCAGCGCCTTCAGCACGCTGGACCGTGATCACGACACCTGCACTTCCTGCGTGGAGGGCGACCACACCTTTGTCAGTTGCAGCCTGGACCGCTGGGGCGCCGGCTGGTGGTACAGCAACTGCGGCCAGGCCGACCTCAACGGACCGAGGCCACAGCACAAGGGAGATCCCGCGAGCCTGCGCTGGCTTGCGGGCAACCACAGGCAGGCCCTGCGAGCTAGTGTGCTCCGTGTGCGCACAACCTCCGCGCCTTAGCACCCCAGCCCCCACCCGTGGCGCCCGCACCCGACTCATTAAATGTTCAAGCTTCACAGTCTGTGCGTCCTCCTTCCGGTCCAGACGGGGTTGGGGGGTGTCCCCAGCTCAGACCCTGGGTCATATCCCTTGCCCCTGGCCAGCGTGCAGCACAGACAGGCCACTGGGATCGGTACCTCGTGAGTGTGTCCCTGAGAGGAGAGAGTGCTGTCCCCAGGCTGATTTCTAGAACTCTCAGCGCCACCATGTGGGCCCTGATCCGGAACTCGTGACTTTGGAGACCTCAGTAACAGATTTTGACCAGGTCCCAGAGTGTGGATGAAGCTGAGGGGCATGATTGGATGAAGGGGGAAGAAATGAGCTCTGGGTCTCTGGGGTGGTGTTGACAACCTGGGATGTTCCACAGGTCCAGGTGGAGTGGCCCCTTAGAGGGAAGCAGGCTGTCCGGCGTCTGGTACAATGGCACCAACTACTGACAGACAGGATGAGGGGACCGTGACCCACCAGTCCCCTTTACCTGCCTCCCCTTCTTGGGATGAGGACACTGAGCGGGTGGGGATGGAGGATCCCCAAGGGCTCAGCCAGGAAGGGGCAGGGCTGGGTTCTCTGGGTCTGGAGAGCACAATTGGGGCCCCAGGAAGAAATTGGGGTGTGGTTCTCTGAGGTTGGGTATGGACACACTCTAAGATGTTAGTCTGAACGGTCATGAGTCAGCCAGATCAGACCCCCGGGGACCTGCTCATCAGTCAAACAGGACTGTCATTCGGGGCCGCCCCTGCAGTGGTCACCCTGAGCAGCGTTCATGCTCCCCACAGCCCAGCGCCTCCTCCGCCTCAGCCCAGTACAGAAACTAGCTGACTCAGGACTAGGTGCAGGAGCGGAAGGCCCGCCTCCGCGAGATAAACTAGGCAAAAATAGACGGGAAAAATAGCCAATCAGAACAAGGGTCTCGCGGGTGTGTTCTATGGAAGTGTTGCTGTGGGCACTGCCCCCTCCGCGATTGGACCAAAGCGGAGCGGCCTTCCGGTGAGGGGCGCCGCAGATGTCTGCGCTCAGGGCCGCGCTGGGTATCTCGCTTACTGCGGCTCGCGCCGTGTCGTTGAACCTTGGCGGGCGCCGACACGCGAACTGCTCCACCTCGGCCGCCGCCATGGAGCCGCCGCCTCGCTGGTTGGCAGGGCTGCGCTTCGACAACCGCGCGCTTCGCGCGCTGCCGGTGGAAACTCCGCCGGGCCCGGAAGACGCCGCCGTGGAGCCCGCACCGCGACCCGTGCCCGGGGCCTGCTTCAGCCGCGCGCGCCCCACGCCCCTTCAGGAGCCGCGCCTCGTGGCGCTTTCGGAGCCCGCGCTGGCGCTGCTGGGGCTGTGCCCTCCGCCCGCTGACGACGCCGACGCCGCGGCCCGCGAGGCGGAGGCCGCGCTCTTCTTTAGCGGCAACGCGCTGCTACCGGGCGCAGAGCCGGCTGCTCACTGCTACTGCGGCCACCAGTTCGGCCAGTTCGCCGGGCAGCTGGGCGACGGCGCCGCCATGTACTTGGGAGAGGTGTGTCCGGAGGCTGGCGAGCGCTGGGAGCTGCAGCTCAAGGGTGCAGGCCCCACGGTCTTCTCCAGGTGCGCGCGCGCTCCAGGCTCGCGTCCTTCTCCGGGGAGGCACAGGGGGGGCTTGGGACCACCTATCGAGGCGCCACTCCTTGCCATTCTCCAAGTGGGGGAAGCAGGGGCCACTCTTGGGGGCGCCTTCTCTAGGTGGGGGAATTGGGGGGCGCGCGCTCCGGCCCTTCTACAGGGGACTGGAGGGGGCGTGTGCAACTCGTAACGCTTTCCTCCCCAGTTTAGGGGCAGACAGAGGCGAGGTGGAATTTCAGAAAACTCTTGGGTAGTAGTCGCCAGGGCAAGAGGGCAGGAAGCACCACCGGCAGTGCCAAGGAGCAGTGCCTTCTGCCAGGGCAGGCACCCGCCGGATTACGCCCTGGGGAAGGAGGCCAGGTCTGGAGCCTTCTGTCCCCTACTGAAGAAGCGCAGCGCTGGCAGTTGACGGGTTTGGAATCCGTTCTGCTTCCCAGTGCTGGCCCGGGGTCAGCGGCAAGCCTAGCTTCCTTCCTCTAAGCCAAAGGCTCTCAGTGCTAACTCCTGTGATGGTGGGGGCGGGGGCTTTTACAGGACCCGGCATCCTGAGTCACCCAGCACTCCACATAACCACACTCCTTAAATGATGGCTGTTAAGGCCCTTCCAACTCACAGCAACCTGGGTGGGCTTTCCCAGGAGTGACTGCTGGCCTTGAACCAACTTGTGGCCCAGTGCATTCTCCTCAGCACCACACCAGGACTCCCAAATGATGGTTGGAAACACCCAAAATACACCTAAGAGTTTTAGGATCAAAGAAACACCAAGTACCACGTGTGCCTCTGGTGCCTCCCAGACGCCACAAGCTCCCCCACTCCTAAGACTCCAGTTAGCTCACCTGAGAGCCTCAGAACAGGTTCTCCTGTTCCCGCCCCACCTGTGGAATGAGATGTGCATGTGACTCCGTCTAGAACTGCTAGTTTCCAAGCATTTACAAACTAGGGCTTTAATTTGAGGATCACTGAAGCTGGTTTTGCTGCTTATAAAGACAAACTTTTGTGAGGGATTTATAGCCAAAGACTCCTATGTTGGTCAGTTTAAAGTTCTGAGGTCTCAAAAGTGTTTTTTTTCTTTAAAACGTGGTCATCTGCCCACCACCCTGTGTGTCCCGGGGCAGAGGACTTCAGGCCTTTCCTCAGGTCAGCACCTCCAAATATTCACCACCCATGTGTACCCAACCTCCAAGTCAGACTTGCCTAAAGGGGGTGGGTCTGTCTGCAGGTCATCCAGTGAGGCTGAGGGGCTGGCTCTGGGCTGCCCTGGCCTCCCATGGTCATCACAGCTCCCATTCAGTTCTGACATCAGCTCTGGGGCCCTGTCCTGAGATCAGTTGGATCAGATTTCAAGGTAGCTCAGCTGTGCCAGCTTCCTGCTTGGTGCCCTGAAACTTAAGTCTGCCTCGGGCAGCGTTCCCATGCAGGCCTGGGACAAGGTGCAGAAGCAGGTGGTACTGGACACACTAGCCCTTGGAGGGCTTAGAGCCCTGGCATAGAGCCCATGTAACTGCCCAGGATTGACCATGTTTTAGTGTTTTTGTTGTGAGAGCCTTCTGCCTCACATCTGCCTGCCTGGGTGTATGCTGAAATACTACTGACCCTCACGGCCCGGCCCAGCCTTGTAGGCCCCAGCTGGCTGTTTTTGTCCATCTGTCTGCTTGCTTACTCTGTCTAGCCCTTGGTTCAGGAGGAGGTAGCTCTCCTGCACCAACACACGGAGTGGGTCTTCCCACCCAGCTGTGCCCCGAGTAAACAGAGCCGAGCGATTGTGTCTGCGTCAGTGTCTGTCTGTCTGCTCGTGAGAGGGCTCTCATCCATACCTGGGGCTGGGGCATATCTCCTCTGAGGAGGTAGTGGGGGGCTATGCTACAGCTGTGGCTGTGAGGCCCCATGGGGCAGGGGCTCGGGGTACACACATTATCCCTTGGCCTGATGACCACCATGTCCGGTTTCAGGCAGGCTGATGGCCGAAAGGTCCTGCGCTCCAGCATCCGTGAGTTCCTGTGCAGCGAAGCCATGTTCCACCTGGGAGTCCCCACCACGCGGGCCGGGGCCTGTGTCACGTCTGCCTCCACAGTTGTGCGGGATGTGTTCTATGATGGTAATCCAAAGCGGGAAAACTGCGCGGTTGTGTTGCGCATAGCTCCCACTTTCATAAGGTAACGCGGGTCCCTCAGGCCAAGCTTGCTTCTAGCACTGCAGGTGATGTGTGCTTGGCAGCTGGATATGCACTAGCCATGAAACTGCAGCCAGGGCAACATCTGACACCCGGCTTTGCCTGTCCCTGAAGTAGACCCACTGTAAGATGCCGCAAGGGCAGGCTGACAGCTGGTCACCTGGGGTCCCCCTGCCTCCCAAGGACTGGGATGGTGGCTCCTCTCCTCAGGCCCAGACAGTACACTGGCCCACCTTAGGAGACCCTGGTGGCTCCCACCTCAGTGGAACCTCCACGTGAGAGCCACTGCTGATACCTCGTGGACAGTGTCCTTCATGAGTCAGGATGCTCGTTGCCCTGGTGTAAGATACGGATCACAAGGCCCCATAGGGATTCCTCAGGCCTTGCTGCCAGCTTCTCGCGAGCTGCTCCCCTTCCCCTAGGCGCGTGCGTGCGTGTGTTGGGGGAGGCAGTTCGTGTGTTGTTGTTGCAGGCTAGGAGGGACTCTGACAAGGGCTGGGCCAAGTCTTCACCTGTCAAAACTTGGTCTCCCCAACAGGTTTGGGTCTTTTGAGATTTTTAAGTCTGCAGATGTGCTCACGGGGCGCGAGGGCCCCAGCGTTGGGAGGAACGACATCCGGGTCCAGATGTTAGACTATGTGATTGGCTCCTTCTACCCTGAGATCCAGGCGGCTCACACCGACGACCGTGTGAGGAGGAACACAGCCTTCTTCCGGGAGGTGGGATTGCCCGCCACGCTGCTTCTGTCCCAACCCTCCTGCTGACTCAGCAGCACAGTTCTGGCCCAGCCAGGGTGGTCACTCTGCACCAACACCCAGGAGGGGGTGGTCCTCTGCTCCTGCCCTCAAGTGTGCATCTAGCAGACGGCTCAGCAGTCTGATGGTGTGGGAGGAAGGAGTTGGCAATGCTGGGGCCTCCTGTGGGATCTCCTGGCAGGCTGGGCAGGGGACATGTTCTCTGGGGGAGCGAGTGCCCAGGAATGTGGCACCTTCCCATCCAGGTGACACGGCGTACAGCCCGCCTGGTGGCCGAGTGGCAGTGTGTCGGCTTTTGCCATGGTGTGCTCAACACTGACAACATGAGCATTCTGGGGCTCACCATTGACTACGGGCCCTTCGGCTTTCTGGACAGGTCAGCACCTCCCCAGGGAGCTGCCCCACGTGCAATGCCTTGTCCAGTCTTGGTCCTCACGGCCAGCCTGTACACAGTGTGTTGCACTGCTGGTCTGAGGGTCCCTTAGCTGCCTGCTGTGTGGAGGGGGGATGGAGCACAACACAGGACACAGCTTCACGCCCCTCACAGGTATGATCCCGAGCATGTGTGCAATGCCTCCGACAACGGGGGTCGCTACGCATACAGCAGACAGCCGGAGGTGTGCAGGTGGAACCTGCAGAAGCTGGCAGAGGCCCTAGTGCCCGAGCTGCCCCTGGACATGGCCGAGGCCGTCCTGGCCGAGGAGTACGACATCGAGTTCCAGCGGCACTACCTACAGAAAATGCGCCGGAAGCTGGGCCTGGTGCGGGTGGAGCTGGAGGACGACTCAGTGCTGGTGGCCCGGCTCCTGGAGACCATGCATCTGACTGGTGAGCCCACCAAGACCGCAGAGCCAAGCTGTTCACCCAACTGGTGGGGGTGGGGTGGGGAGCAGGGGTCCCTCTGGTGCTGGCCGGGACCACCGCCCCCTGATGGACTGCTCCACAGGGGCTGACTTCACCAACACCTTCTGCCTGTTGAGTGCCTTCGAGACGGGCCCCTCGATGCCCGAGCAGGCAGCCTTCCTGGAGCAGCTATTGCAGCAGTGCGCATCCTTGGAGGAGCTGAAGCGGGCAGCGCGGCCCCAGATGGATCCCCGGTAGGACATGCATCCTCCTTCCTTTGAGCCTGTTTCCAGGGAGGGACATTTCTCCACACTGCTGGGTCCCCAGGCGGTAACTGCATCCTGTGTCCCTGCCGCATGCCTTCCCCCAACGAGGGGACAGGGTGTGCTGAGCTTAGGAGGGACGCTGCTTGTAACTCTCAATAAGGATCCGGCAGACAGCAGCCAAGCCGGAAGAGGTTTATTACAGGACACACAGTAACTATTACAGGGCAAAAGCTGGGACCCTCTAGGAGGACGCTGGTGTGTCACACGGACACACTCTCACAGCCCTGCCCACCCCCAGGCAGCTCGCACTGATGCTGATGTTGGCACAGTCGAACCCGCAACTGCTGGCGCTCGTGGGGAGCCAGGCCACCCTGGAGCGGGAGCTGCAGCGCACGGAGCAGCGGGCCAGGCTGGAGCAGCTGAGCCTGGCTGAGCTACAGGCCCAGCACCAAGCCCGCTGGACGGGCTGGCTCCAGGAATACAGGTAGGCCCGGGCAGCCCGGAGGGGAGCTGGTGGAGATGGGGGCCTTATGTCTGGGGCTGGGGCGGCAGCTGCACCCTGACGGACCTGCTCTCCCAGCGCACGTCTGGAGAAGGATGCAGAAGGGGCTGGCGACACAGAAGCCTGGCAGGTGGAACATGTGCGGCTCATGCATGACAACAACCCCAAGTACGTGCTGCGGAACTACATCGCCCAGAACGCCATCGAGGCCGCCGAGAACGGGGACTTCTCAGAGGCAGGTCCCCATCCTTCTCGTGAGGTGTGGGGGGCAGGCGGGCAACACGGGTAGCGCTCACTCCCACTGCCCTGCAGGTCCAGCGAGTGTTGAAGCTGTTGCAGGCTCCTTACCATCGTGGGGAGGAGGAACCCACTGGGACCACAGGGACTGGTGACCAACAGCGCTCCTACAGCAGCAAGCCCCCACTCTGGGGGGCTGAGCTGTGCGTCACGTGATCCTCGTAACCCCTCGGGTGGAGCCCGAGCCCCCAGCACCTGCACTGCCACGTTCCGAGACGCTGTCTCTCCATGGCGGCAGAGACGTCCAGTCAGACCCGACCCGCCTCTGTCTGATACAGACCTGGCAGTGTGGCCAGCCCCGAGCCCCAATAAAGCTACAGCTGCCCGTCAGGAGTCCTGGTAATAGTTGTTAAAGTTGATACGCAGCAGGAAGTCCTCCAGGTGGGGCTGGTAGCCACGGTTCACCAGCTTCGTCACCACTGTGGAGGGGGCCCCTGGTCAGTGTGCATAGACACAGGTGGGTGCTAACACCCCCCCCCAGGTGAAGACTCACCTTTGAAGAGGAAGTGAGAATAGTACTTGAAGGTGTTGTACGACTGCTGCATGAGGGTGAAATTGGGGTGCTCAGCACCCCGGGGGGCGGCCGTGGAAGACCAGGCCTGGGAGATGAGCTGGCTGCGGAACTTGAGGACCAGGCTGAAAATGCTGTGGATGATGTTCATGACCGGTGCAGCTTTCTCTGTCAACAGACCCCTGGGGGAGGAGGTGGCACTCACAGGGTGTCCCAGGTGTCCCCACAACTGTCCCCTGGATGCCCCGTGGTCTCACCTGAAGACAGCCTTGTTCAGGTACTCGGCATGAGCCCGCTGGACCTCTTCCAGGGTGCCCACAGTGGCTAGCTTGTTCCTGAACTCACACCAGGTGACGTGCAGGATCTGGTTGGCGATGTAACCCTGGATGACCTTCACAAAGTGCTGCATCTCGTGCTTGAATAGCTGTAGCTGGCGGAGCTGCACAGAGCCTGCAGCCCGGCTCACCAGGGCTGGGGGGGCAGGATGGGTCAGCAGGGGAAGGCCCAGCTCACCAGGGCTGGGGGGGACAGAGGAGGTCTCAGGGAGAGACAGGAGGACACCCACCAGTGCGCTTGAGGTGACCGCAGATGTCCTTGAGTGTCCACACCATGAGTTTCAACTGCAGCAGGAAGGAGAAGATGCGGCCATACTTGCTAAGGCAGCTCTCGGTGATGACAATGTTGAGGGGCCAGTCAACCTGTGGGACAGCGGCTCAGTCCCACGGGCCCTGGTACACTTGCCACCTACTGCCCCTGCCACCACAGGACAAGCTCTGACCTTGTATCTGAGCTCCAAGCAGCTCAGCACGTCAGGGGCGTTGGGGGTGAACACCTCAGGCAGGAACTTGAGGGCGAAGGAGAGGTTGGCAGCAAGGGGCCCATCCCCGTGGAGGCTGTACTGCAAGGCCTTGCTCAGTACGGAGCCCAATGCGAGGGGGCTGAGGAGTTCGCCGGGCGATTGCCCTGAGCCCAGCTGCAGAAAGGGCATGGGGCACAACAGCCTGTAACGCAGGAGCCCTGGGTCTGGCTTCTTGGCTTCTCAATCCCCGTCCCCCAGATCAGGAGGGTGGCTGTGTGTGCGCGCGTCACCTTTTCAAAGAGCAAGTCACTGAGGGACTGGGCAAATTCACCATCCTCCATCAGCAGGAAGTGACGCAGCGCCTCCAGGTGTGTCTCCAGGTGGAGCTCCACGAAGAAGTAGTCCACGGCAGCCTTGTTCACCAGGGAGACGCTGTGGGGGCGGGGGGAGCACTCACTGGAGGAGAACTCACAGAGCAAGGGGAGCACTCATGGGAAGTGCGGGAGGAGCACTCATGGGGAGGGTGTGGGGAGCACTCACTGGGCAGCCAGCGGGGCTGAGATGGAGTGTTTCAGAAGCACAGGCAACGTCAGCAGCTCACTCAGCTGTACGGCAGTCTCATCTGTGTCGGGCCGAGCTCGGGGTTCCACAGGGAAAGAGAAGGAGCGGGGCAGTGCATGTGGCAGGAGGTGGGCGGCTGGAGGCTCAGCTACAAGGGAAAACGGAGATGGCACTGACCCCTGTGGGACCCTCCGGCCCTCCCGCCGCCCCGTCCACTGCAGCAGGTGCACTCACACATGGCTTCAAAGTGGTCGGGGTACTGCTCCAGGTGGTAGCGTGCAGCCAGGCGCTCCAGCTGAGCCTGTAAGTTTGCAGCCTCGCCAGGCTCCAGGCTGCCCTGGGCAGTGTCACCTGCCTAAAGACACCAGCACCCAGCCCCCGGCTCCATGACCCAGGCCTCTGACTCGAAATAGAGGCTACGTGAGGCTCCCTGACCCCCTCCTGGCCCACAGCTGCACCTCCTCACCTGGGGACTCAAGGGCCGACCTGGAGAGGGGCTGCTGCTGTCCTCGCTGCTCCTGGCTCCTGATGGGTACAAGTTGGGGGGGGGGGAGGGGGATGTCAGAGGCATCAGGCCCGCCGTCCTGGGGTGAGGCAGACGTTTCCCATGTTCCTGCCCCCAACTTCCTGGCTGTCCTTCTGACCTGCTCACCTTCAGAACCATGTTCCCAGGGGACACCCTCCTCCTCCGTGCTGACTGAGGTGGTCACTTCAGCCAGGGCCTGGCCCAAAGGCCCTGGCACTGTCTCTGCAGGTGGCTGAAGCTCACATTCCAGGGAGGAGCTCTGTGCTCCCAGGTCTGACTGGACCACATGGCCAAACGTCTCAGGCTCAGTCTCCTCCGGGAGTGCCCCCAGCATCATGTGTGACTGAGAGATGGGGACGTTCCACTCTGCCCTGGAGGGAGCCACATCTGACACATTCTCCCCAATCTTGATGTTGGCATCGGACACGTGGCCGTGGACGCTCCACCGGGGCCGAGAGGAGGCCACGTCCGAGACATTCTCCCCAAT
>NW_006408896.1:855629-871398 GCF_000296735.1 Chrysochloris asiatica | reverse complement strand
TTCTCCCCAATCTTGATGTTGGCATCAGACACGTGGCCGTGGATGCTCCACCGGGGGCGAGAGGAGGCCACGTCCGAGACGTTCTCCTCAATCTTAATGTTGGCATCAGACACGTGGCCGTGGACACTCCCCTGAGGCTGGGAGGGCACACTGCCTTCAGACATGTGCCCAAGGAGCTGGTCCTGAAGACTGCTGCATTCCTTGTCTGCAGGCCCAGATGCCAGCACTTCAGGGACCCAGGGACCCAGATTTGTGCAGGTGTCCCACTGCAGCTGCGGCCCCTCGCTGCCCAAGTCCCCCTCCAGAGCCAGCAGGGACCCTGGAGAGGCTGGGGCAGCCACCGCTGGCCTCAGGACAGTGCTGAAGTCATACTCAGGCACCTGCGAGGGCTGCGTGTCGGCTGCTGTGGGCAGCACCCCCAGAGTCGAGGAAGGCAGGTCTGAGCTGATAGTCATCAGTGCGTGCTCCAGCAGAGGGGCTTCCCCCAAAACAGGGACTTCTGGCAAGAGGGGGGCCTTCCCTGGGACAGAGGCCCCGCTGCATTCCACAGGCTGCTCTGTCCCTAGGCCTCTGGGCAAGAAGTCCTGGACACTGAGGCCAACTGCTGTGGGAGACCCTGGGGACCAGGGCGTCGGGACAGGCCCATGCTCCTCTGCAGGTTCAGTTTCATGGCCTCGGGCTCTACCTGCGGGGTCCACACCCTGAGACAGGACCTGGAACACACGGGTATATGGGACAGGGTTTTGTTTCACCTGGTTACCTAACATCACCCCCAGGTGCCAAGTGTGTAGGAGAGCAGGTAATCCTGCCCCTGGGGTGGTGTATAACAGGAATCCAGGAGACAAGGTGCCAACCCCCTAGGACCCATCAGGACCCTCCCCCTCACCTGGGGATGCACCACCCCTGCCCTAGGCAGGCACTCATCCAAGAGCTGTGGGCACGTCCCCTCCGACACATCCTGCAGCAGCTCCTGGAACCGAAGGTAGTGCCCAATGTAGGCGGTGCCCACTGTAGGTTGAGAACAAACCAGAGCCACCCCCGCCGCCTCCTCAGCCTCCACACCCGGCCTCAGATGTCAAGCCCGCGGAGCCTGGATGGCCAGCCAGCACCAGTACACTGACCCTCCGTCTCCACCTCTAGGACCCACAGCCCAAAGCTACCTGCAGGCGTGTCTGGTCGGCCAGGAGGAAGCAGCGTCGCGCCTCACCCAGCCGGCGTCTCTGCAGCCTCCACAACGCCTTCTGCTCCCGGCGCGCTGCCTCCGCCGACAGCCGGCTATAGTGCTCGACCAGCACCTGCCTGGGGTCGGAGGTCAGTCACTCAGCTGTCCCACTGGCTCGCCACCCCCCGCCCCCTGCACAGACTTCTCTGACGGCCAGCCTGCAAGATGGCACCTGGCAGCAGAAGCTGATACCAATCAGCACCAGAGGACATGGTCCACACCTGTATGAGATCACCAGCGCCCTCCGGGAAGTGGAGCCTGGCATCCACCCATCTGCAGGTGCCAGCCACCAGGCCACTGAATTCCTCCCAGGGCTCTGCGAGGCCCATCCAAGGCTAGGCCGCAGTGACCACCTGACACCGCGCCCCCCTCCCCCCAACTACTAACGGTGTTGCGTCTCTGAGCCAGTGAGCAGCACCAGCCCCAAACACAGTCCCTAGACTGGGGTGTGGAAGAAATTGGAGGCACCCGAGTTACCCTCCCACCACACGAGAACTAGAGAGGGCAATGGGATCCAGCCTTCTGGAACCTTCTCGGATACAACACATGCAGAGGAGCGCTTGCCACCGAGGCAGGCTGCTCTCTTTCCTGGTAACCCGCATCCCTACAGTGATGGCAGTGAGGAGCATGTCCTCCGATAAGCTCAATTGGTCCAGCAGGACCCTGAGGCCAGTGCAACACCTGGGTCCTCCCAGAGCAGTGGCCTCTTCCGGGGGTAACTTCAAGAGCCAGTACAGCTTCTGTCTGTGCGAGCATAGAACCGGTCAGGCCACTGACTGACCGCAGAACCCTCAGTGACCACAGCCAACCAGAATACACACACTCTGCAAAAACTCCGTCTAAGTCACTGAACCAAGAGGACGGGGCCTTCATGAAGTGACACCAGTAGCCCCTGGGAGCACCCCATTTAATACACAACAAAAAGCTGTGAAACATACAAAGAACCAGGAGTGTGGTCCATGCATTGGAGAAAACGAATTTGATGAAAATCCAAGTTGTTGGTTTAATGTCTTTGACTAGGAATTCCCCGACCCTGGATTTACTAGTCAAAGACATTAATCCAACTACCTCAGATATGCTGGGATAAGGAAGCAGTGGGTAAAGAACTAAAGAAAATCAGGGAAATGCATGAACAAAAGGAGGTCAATAAACAGACGTCAACGTAATAAACCGGAACCAGACAGAAGTTGTGGAGCTCAAGAATGGTAACAGAAATGAGAAGGGCAGTCTGGAGGTTCAACACAAGAGCAAACTGTACAATTACCAAGTCTGAGAAGCAGAAAAACAAAACAGAATGAAGAACACTTGAAGAGAGTCCAAGAGACCTGTGGAACGCCATCAAACATGCTAACAAGTTCATCGTAGGCCAGGAACGTGCCAAACCCGATGAGAAACCAGAAAAAAGGCAAGGGCGTTGCCAGTGCTCAAGGAAAAGCACCATCAACCAGGAATGTGATAGGCAGTAAAGCTGTCCTTCCAGAACGAAGGAGACAGAGGACTTCCACTCATGTGTGAGGCGAACAGAGCCGGAGACAAGAGCAGAGGCCGAACTCGGGATCTGACAAGACGGCAGGGCTGCCCCACAGGATTCCTAGGAAACCCAGCATTTGCTGGCAGAACCAGATGAGAGTAGCGCTTGATATTTTCATGTGGTCACTGCTGGCCCCAGGATTCCTCCTTTGAGGGAGGGACTTTTAAACTTGAACTATTCTTTCTAGAAGAATACCCAATGGCAGCTCCTAAAGTTCGTTTCGTGACCAAAATGTATCACCCTACTGTAGACAAGCTGGGAAGAACATGTTTGGCTATTGTAAAAGAGAAGTGGTCCCCAGCACCGCAGAGCCACACACTTCTGCTATCCATCCAGGCTTTGTGAAGCGCTCCCGGCCCAGGTAATCCATGAGCCAACGATGTGATGGAACAGCGCAGTGGAAGACGAACGGAGGAGGCTCTCTGCCAGGAATAGTATCTGAACCAATTTGATCATCAAGTGTGTATCACTTCTCCTGTTCTGCCAAGACGTCCTCCTTTTTTGTTTGCATTCAATGGGCACAGGCTAAGAAACATTACAGAAAAAAAGCCCAGACACGTTCAGTCCTTTGGTGATTAAATGCACATTAGCAAATCTGTCTTGCCCTGATTAACTGTCGTACAGCATGAGCAGAGGCGAGAAGTACCATCTGGATTGTTGTTAAATGTTTAAAAGCAGTGACCCCTCTCTGCCTTGATTCATTTCTCCCCCATCATGGTTTAAGTATAAAGCACAGTGAATGAAGGTGATTGTCAGGGTTAGCTGCAGGGCTCTGGGTGTTTTCTTTTACTTTTTTGTTTGAGGGGGGAGGTAGTTTAATTTTAAATTTATGCACTCCTTTCCCCCTTTTTATGGTGACCTAACTGCGTTGGTTCAAAGCAGCTAACCAGTTGTTCTTTAGAATATACCCTCTAGCCAAGTCTAACTTTATTTAGACGCTGTAGATGGACAAGACTTGATTGTTTCAACCAAAATGGGAACACTAATTAAACAAACATCCCAGCCTTCACTAATAACATTGTGACTTTGCTGCCAAGTGTAGAATCCTTCCTTCAAGAAAAAGCTTATGACTATTTTGTATGGCTTGTCTTGAAATGTCTGTAAATCTTATGTTTTGGTAAAATATTTTTTGTTATTCTAAACAAAAAAAGAAAGAAGGAGACTGATGAGCAGCGACTGGGATCTCACAAGCTCATGAGCAGACATCTAAGATGAAGTATTGTCCCTGTCTAGAGGAAAGAAGAGTAAAAGAAACGGAAGGTGCTTGGGACCAACTGCTCATTGGAAGAAGTACCGTGGAGTTGGTGCCAACTCCTAACAGACCTGTATAAGGAGTGCGATTAGCTTCTAGTGCCGATTCTACAGCGTCACACCAGGACTCAATTAGTCTACTGGATTCATGGGCCACAGGAACATCAGTCTCTACAACCATGAGACCAGAGGAAATAGAGGGTGCTCAGCTACCTGTCAATGACTCTGAAAGAGATCGCTGTAGAATGTCCTGGACAGAGTGGGATAAAATGTGGAACAAAACTCAAAAAAAATTTATTTTAAAAAGGCCAGGCTATGCAGAACATTATGTAGAGTAAAATCAGTCAATCATAAAAGGATTGGGACGATTTTTACACTCAAGAAAAAGTTCCATGCTAAAAGCAGCATTCTATGATGCTCAGCAGGGATGGCAGGAAAGGCAAAGTAATTTAATTCACTGGCTAGAGGGCAGTCGGTTTCCTGCTGTGGAGTCAGCTGACTCATAGTGACCCTGTACAGGATTGACGAAGAGTGGCTGGTGCATCTGAACTGCTGATCTTGCGGTTCAAACCGACCTTGCAGTCCAGTGCTTATCCTGCTCCACACCACGACTCTGGCTAGAGGGTTGTTGTTAAGTACCGTGGAGTTGGTTCCGACTCATAGCGGCCCTGTATAGGATTTCCAAGGCTGTAAATCTTTACGGGAGCAGAAAGCCTCATCTTTCTCCCATGGAACAGTTGGTAATTTCAAACTGCTGACCTTGAGGTTAGCAGCCCGATTTGTAACCACTACGCTACCAGAGTGTTAACTTGAGTGATAGGGATGTCAATATCCAAGAAAAGGGAGGCTGGCAGAAGAATGATGAAGACAGGTAAAAACACAAGGAGTTTGCAAGGGGAAAGAGGTAAATACTGCTATGTATGCAACAAGCGTTCTGTGGGCAGGTACGTGGACAGACATGCAGATTGAACAGGAATGCAAGGAAGAGCAGGAGCCTGTCCACATGTATGCATAAGGATTTGAAAAAGCACATTTGTACATGTGAGCCCTGATGTGGCACTGTAGGGTAAATACTGGACTGCTGAGCTCTGGTAGCGTAGTGGTTACGAATCGGACTGTGAACCTTAAGGTCAGCGGTTCGAAACTATCAGCCGCTCCGCAGGAGAAAGATGAGGCTTTCTACTCCCGTAAAGATTTACACCCTCGGAAACCCTGTACAGGGTCGCTATGGGTCGGAACCGACTCGACGGCACTTAACAACACTTAACAACAAATACCAGGTTGGTAGTTCAAACCCATGACTCCTCAGAAACCCTATGCAGAGTCACTGTGAGCTGGAACTGACTTGATAGCATTTCACAACAACAATTTGTCCCTTTGCTGCAAACACACCTATGAACGTGGTAGAGCACCCAGGGGACAGGATGATAAAACCTCTTAGATCTTATCAAACATCTTAAGACAATGAGCTGCTGGGGCTGGGAGCTCAGGACCACAGGCTCAGGGGACACCACGGTCAGCTGGACCAACCGAGTCCACAAAC
The DNA here is from genome assembly GCF_000296735.1 of Chrysochloris asiatica. Lineage (NCBI taxonomy): Eukaryota > Metazoa > Chordata > Mammalia > Afrosoricida > Chrysochloridae > Chrysochloris > Chrysochloris asiatica. The sequence continues at coordinate 865,851 of NW_006408896.1, read as the reverse complement.
ACCATGTTCTACATCCCACTTTGGTGAGTAGTGACTGGGATCATCAAAACTCACGAGGGGTCATCTACGGTGGAACTATTGGCGTCTTCATCTGCAGAAGAAAGAGTGATAAAAATGTGAAGATGCTTGGAATCAACTAGTGCAATGGACCAATGGAGCAGGTATACGACTCTGAGACCAGACGAACTAGATGGTGCCCAGCTACCACGATCAACTGCTCGGAAAGGGAGTACACTAGAAGGGCCCAGACAGAATGGGAGAAAATATGGAACAAAACTCAAAACTATAAACAAAATGCTCCGTACTGGCCAGAGAGACTGGAGGAGCCCCAGACTATGGCCCTTCACCACCTTTCATGTCTGAAACAGAACTCATCCTCGGGGCCCAGTTCTCTGCTGAGCAGTAGATTGGTATGTACAGGGACCAACAACACTAGTCAGGTACACTCACCATGCAATCAACCATTCAAAATAACCAGGGCAACATTTACCTAAAGCTGAACAACCGGAATGAGAAGGATGCTGGAATGGAAACAGGAATCACAGGGAAGAAGTGGGCAAACTGTTAGATGGAGGGGATTGCAATCACTGAGATGAAGCAAGTGTCTGATTGGTTGAATGCAAAACAAACTGTAAACCTTCATTCAATTCACAAGAGGAAGCGTCAATAAAAATAGATAAGAATTGAAGAGATAGTACACACAAATAATAATCAAAAGAGAGGTGAGGTAGATATACTATTATCAGGTAAAATAAATCAAAATAGATATCAGAGACAAAGAAGGGCATTCTAATAGTGACAAAAGATTCCATTCAGCAAGAAGATACAACAATTACAAACATATCTGCATCAAACAACAGAGTCCCAAAATATCTGAAACAAAATTGCCAGACAGAAGGGATACAGAGCCAGCTCCACACAGTTAGAAGCTTCAATACTTGACTTTCAATAGAACAAGCATACAGAAAATCAGTAAGGAACTGCAGGACTTGAGCCACATTATAACTCAGTTAGACATAACCGCTATTCTGCAACAGCAGCAGAGTACCCACTTGCTTCAAGTACACTATTATCCAGGAAAATTATCCAGGATAATGTGTTGATGTTCAACCATTTCAAGAGGTAGCATATGATCAAGAGCCAATGATTCTGAAGGAAGAAGGCCAAGGTGCACTAAAGGCATTGGGCAAAAACAAGGCTCAGGGAATTGATGGACTACAAACCGAAATCTTTCAACAAACTGATGCGGCACTGGAGGCACTCACTCATCTAAGCCAAGAAATTTGGAAGACAGCTACCTGGCCAACTACCTAGAAAAGATCTGAATTTGTGCCCATTCCAAAGAAACGTGACCCAATGGAATGTGGGAATCAGCAGACAATCTCTTTGACATCCCATGCGAGTAGTTTTACTAACGGTAATACAAAAACAGCTGCAAGCACACATTGACAGAGAACTTCCAGAGGTTCAAGCCAGTTTCACAGAAGAGGCCGTGGTACGCGGGCTATCATTGCTGACATCAGATGGATCTTGGCTGAAAGTAGAGGATACCAGAAAGATGTTTAACGGTGTTCTAGTGAGTAAGCAAAGGCTTTCGATTATGCGGATCATTTATGCCCCAACAGCAAATGAAGGTTCTGAAAGCTTTACTCCATTCACATCATTAAGGTCGACTCTACTTTGAGGAGGCAGCTCTTTCCCAGTCTTCTTTTGAATGCCTTCCAGTCCACGGGGCTTCCCTTCCAGCCCTATAGCTGACATGTGTTTCCATCTTCTGAGACTATGTCTGTGGCTAAACCTTCTGAGGAGTCCACCTCTCCTGCTTCCTAGTCTCTCGTAGTCTGGAACTTCCACTGAAACCTGTCCACCAACATGGACCTTACTTAGGTTAAAAATCCCCATGGCATGGCTTCCAGCATCACAACACACAAGCCACCACAGTACAACACACTGACAGACGAGTAACGGCAACCAAAACTAGCCAATCCAATTCTGCAGTGTACTAGAAGGGTTAGACACCAGAACCAGAGTCCTGGGGTGGCGCTGTGGGTTAATGCACTGGACTGCAAAGCGGGTTTGAACTGCAGGGTCGGAGGTTCAAGGTCACTAGTCGCTGCTTGGAAACTCTATACAGGGTCGCTATGGGTTGGAAACGACTCGACTGTACTTGACAGCAACAACATCATAACCAAGTATAACTTAACCCAAGACTGCAGGGATGGGTCAACACACAAACAGTAATGCACTACACCACACTGATAGAATCCAAAAAGAAAACCATGATCCGTGGAATGGATGCAGGAAAACTTCTGGCAAAACTCAACACCATTTCATGAGATAAAAAACTCAATAAAGAGTGAAAGAGAACTGCATGTGAGGGTGAAGGCCGCATATGAAAGTCTAGACACACTCACCGGTGGGAAGACTGCTCTTCCCCGAGATGGGCACAGGATAAGTCAACCACTCTCACTGCTCCCAGTCTCCACGGCACTGACGGATGCTCCATTGTTTCTGGTAGCGGCTGCCCTATCAGCCCTGCATTCACAGTGACCCCATGCACAATGGGGTGAGTGAATGCGGCCCAGTCCTGTGCCATTCCCACGACCAGAGCAAGTCAGATCATGTGACCCACAGGGTTTCACCTGGCTGACTCAGATGACCAGGGCTTTCTTCCTAGTCCATCTTGGTCTAGACGTCTGTCCAAACCTGTTCAATATCACAGCAGCAGCAAGCTCCCACTGATGGAGGCACTGCCTCGTGGAAAGTGAGGACTCTACCACTGAACCCTGGGGTGCCTTGCTGCAAAGTTCTAGTCAGAGCTACTAGACAAGAGAAAGAAATTCAGGGTATCCCAACTGGAAAGGAAGCCATGAATCTACTTCTTATAAGCAGAAAACCCTCAAAAATCCACAAAGCAAGGATTAGAGATAGTAAACAAATTTAGAAAAATCACAAGATAAAACAATAACCACAAAATGAGCAAACCCATAAGGAAATTAAGAAAACAATTTCACTTAGTAAAGTTATCAAAAAGAATAAAATAATTAGGAATAAATTTATCCAAGGAGATAAAAAGCTTGTACACTGAATGCTACAAAACATGACTGAAAAAAATAAAGACCTAAATAAACAGAAGATGCTCCAAGTTCATGGGCTGGGAGATCCAACCTTGGTAAGATGACAATACCACTCACAGCACAGAGAGATCAGTGAGATCCCCATGAAAATCACAAACTCCATCCTAAAATCCACACAGCATTGCAAGGAACCCCACACAGCCAAAACAATATTGAAAACGAGTGAAGTTGGAAGACTCACACTTGCAATTTTTAAACTTACTACAAAATCACAGTAATCAAAACAGTGTGGTATTGGCACACAGATAAACACATCAGTGGAACACAACTGAGTTCAAAACCAACTCTCTTTAACTTGGATACCAGCCTATATAACGGGTAATGTGCATAACAGTGCTGAGAAAGTGGAAGCCATGTACAAAAGAATGAAGTTTGCCCCATACCTCACACCACATACAGAAACCACGTCAAAATGGATCAAAGATCTAAATCTAAGACCTAAAACTATAAATCTGTTTTAAAACATCAAAGGGGAAAAGCTTCATGACCTTAGATGGAACAATGGCTTCTTAGATACGACATCTAAAGCACAGAAAACAAAAGAAAACTAAATTGGACTTTGTCAAAATTAAAATTTTTGTACATCAATTAAGAATGAAGAGAACCCATAGAATGGGAGAAAACATTTATAAATCATATCTGATAAGGGATTAGCATCCAAACCATATAAATAACTTATAACTCAACAACAGAAAACAGACAATTCAACCCAAAAATAGACAAAGGATTGAAATAGACGTATCTCTGAAAAGAAGATCTAGAAATGGCCATGTTGTCGTTGTCAGGTGCCGCTCTGCACACCAGGACAAACCACGGCTCGCTCCTGCCTCAGCCTCAGCCTCACATCGTTAGGTTTGAGGTCATTGTTTCCGCCACAGTGCCAATGCATGTCGTTGAGGGTCTTCCTCTATTTCACTGACCCTCTACTTTACCAGGTATGATGCCCTTTTCCAGGGACTGGTCCCTCCTGAGAACTTGTCCACAGCACGAGATACAAAGTCTGGCCACCATTAGTCATTAAGAACAGGAAAGTAGTGCTGTCCATTCAGACCCACGGTGGCGGCCCTGACTCAGGGGCAGAGTCAAGGCTGCCCGACGCCGTCTTTACAGACAGCAGGCTGCATCACCTTTCTCCACACAGCGGCTGTGGGTCTGAATCACCAACCTTTTGGCTCAAAGCTGAGCGCTTTCACCACTGCACAACCAGTCCTTTCATTGTTGTTGTTAGCTGGTCATTGAGTCAGTTCTGATTCACAGCGACCCTGTACAGGGTTTCCGAGGCTACGAATCTTAACAGAAGCAGAAAGCCTCATGGTTCTCCCTTGGAGCGGCTGGTGAGTTTGAACCACTAACCTTGTGGTTAGCAGTCCCATGCTTACCCTACAGCCCCTTCTGTGCTCCTCATTAGTGATAAGGGAAATGCAAATCAAAGATACCACTGTGTACCTACTTTCTTGTTGTTGTTAAATGCCTCCCAACTCACTTGGAAAACCTGTGTAGGGTTTCCAAGGAGTGGCTGGTGAGTTTGAGCCATTGACTTTGCAGTTAGCAGTTTATCCTATAGGGCAACACTAGGACTCCTTACATCTACTTGTTTTTGTTGTTATGTGCCGTGGAGTCGGTTCCGACTCATAGTGACCCTGTACAGGGTTTCCGAGGCTGTAAATCTTTACGGGAGCAGAAAGCCTTATCTTTCTCACACGCAACAGCTGGGAGTTTCAAACTGCTGACCCTGAGGTTAGCAGCCTGATTCATAACCACTGCGCTACCAGAGTACATCTACTTAGGTAACTATTATTTTGTTGTTGTTGTTAGGTGCCATCGAGTCGGAACCGACTCATAGCGACCCCATGCACAGCAGAACGAAACAATGTCTGATCCTGGGCCAACCTCACTACCGCTGCCACACCTGAGTCCATCAATGATGCCACCTGGCTGATCCATCTCGTTAGGGGTCTTCCTCTTTTTCTCTGACCCTCCCTCCACCTTACCCAGCATGACATCCTTCTCCAGCGACTGTTTCCTCCGGACAATATGTCCAAAGTAGGAGAGATGAAGCTTAGCCATCCTGGCCTCCAAGGAGCACTCTGGCTGCACTTCTTCCAAAACAGATCTATTGGTTCTTTAATTTTAGAAAACAAAACCCAGAAGTATTGGTGAAGATGCAGAGAAGAAACTGGAATCCTTATGCGATGCTGGCGGGAATGTAAAATGGTGCAGCTGCTGCGGAGACAAGTCTGGCCGTGCCTGGGAACAGTACAAAGGAATGACCACTTTCCCCAGCAATTCCACTCCTGAGCATGTACCTCAAAGACGTGAAATCGGGGACTCAAACACCCTGTGCCCCAGGGCTCATTGCAGCACTGCCCCCAAAGACAGAGACACCCCAAGTGTTGCTGGGGCACAGGCACACCTGACGTTGGTACTCTGCTGTATTGTCTTATCAGACATTATGCTTTCTACAAACTGACAGCCTGTCCCAAGCCAGCATCGGACCAACCTCTCAGCTCCACTCTTCCAACGGCGTGTGCGTGCTCACTTTATGTCCCACTTTGGTAATTCTCACAGCATTTCAAGCTTTCTCATAATGCTGTTTGTTGCACACGACACGGAGTGACACAGTAGCGGCCACAGTGGGCTCAAACTTAACGATGGTCAGGATGACGCAGGACGGGCAGGCTTAGGGCCACTATGAGTTTGAAGCGACTCGAGAGCACCTAACAACAGAGACCTTGTACCGTAACAGACGACTTTCGTAGGCACTGCGGTGGAAGAGCGAGCTGCTGAATGTCTCTTCTAGGCATCGTCTCTAATTCCCACCAAACATCGTTTTTGCCCTGCTGGGTCTGGGTAAGAGAAGGTGGGAGAAGATGCTGAGAGGCCTACAGGACTCAGCTGTCAGTGGTTAACAGAATTAATTGTGATGTTTGTTAAGTGCTGTGGAGTCTGTTGTGATTCACAGCAACACTCTATAGCAGGGGTGGGAAAACTTTTTCTGCCAAAATTCAAAACATCATTTATAGGCCATACAAAATCACCAACTTAAAAAAAAAGATAATCAAACCCAATATAATTCATATAAATACAGCATAAATCTTTTTTTTTTTTTTTTTTAATTACCAACTTAAAAATTAGCCTGCTATATTTGGTCAAACATTTAATTAACTTACCCCTAACATGGAGTCCTAAGAAGCTCTGGTAGCATAGTGATTACAAATCGGGCTGCGAACCACAAGGTCAACAGTTTGAAACTACCAGCTGTTCTGCAGGAGAAAGAAGAGGCTTTCTGCTCCCATAAAGATTTACAGCCTCAGAAACCCTGTGCAGGGTCGCTATGGGTCGGAACCGACTCCACGGCACATAACCACCACAGAGTTAACACCATCAAAAAGCAAACTCAGATGAGGAGGAAGACACACAGCATATAAATGCCAAGAACACACGAACAGAAGCTGAGAGGAAATCACGATCGTTCCCCAAGCCCACACAGAGTCAGCGTCACCGAGGGTTGGCTCCCTGAATTCGGACTTGTAGCTTCCGCACTGGGAGGATACTCTCCTATTTGTGAAAGCCACCCCCTCCGCCATGTGTGGTGTTTCTGCTATAAGAGCTCAAAGTACCTAAGACAGCTCATACACCTACTACAATCATGACTCAGCCAACAAAGTAAGCACTAGACTGGGCCTATGAGACTCCAGCTCTAATGTCCGGTTCACAGGAAATACAGGAAGAGTGGGCCAGGCAGATGAGGCACAAGGGGACAGAGTGTGCCCAGCACCCTGGACGCTGTGCCACACAGATGGCCAACCCGTCGACAACCAGCTGAACAGTAATTCAGAGGAAAGGAACCAATTAGCATCAGAAGAGACAAAGACATACAGCCCAACAGTACACGTGACCTTCTCTGGATCCGAGGTCATGCAGATCAGCTATGAAAAGGCGTCTTGACGACACCTGAGAAGATATGAGAGTCGCAAAAGTTCCTAACTACTGAGTCCGGTGGCAGCTACTCAGGGGCTCAGGGGACCAACTACGTTTCTATCTGGGGTTCACGTCAACCCTTTCAGAATAAAATGTCAAAGAACAAAATCGAGTCATCGCTAAGACAGAGCGATGCGCCGCCCACCTGGCCCTCCGCTCCAGCTCCTCCTCCAAGGCCTGCAGTCGCTTCTCCCTGTCGCGGAGCTCACGGGCGTAGCTGAAGTCGTCAGCAGCCTCTTCCTGTCTGGCCGCCAGGCGTCGCTGCACACAAACACACACAGCATTTGGGATGCAGGACCCTGAGACCACCACACATCTGAGCCCGAAGACCCCGCCGCCAGCCTACTTACCTCCTGGTCGCGCACAAACTGTTCCTTCAGCCTCTGGAACTGCTCTCGCTTCCGGGCGTCCAGGGCCACGCGCTCAGACACCTGCCGGTCTGCAGAGGAAACTGCTCAGTGACTGGACTCTGGAGACAGACCCCAGGGCCACCAGGGCAATGACCGAGCACACTTACCGCTCAGGGCACTCAGAACCCTGGACGCTGCCTCTCGGGCATGGGCAATTAGCTCTTGTTTTGCGATTTCCACACGAAGTTCCTAAAAATGACATCAGCAGCAGCTAACTGCCTCCCTAACTCCCTGCCCCACCGGGCACAGCATGCTCAGAGTCCGAGCTAGCAAAGCCAACAGGCCATGCCAGCCATTTCCTCCAGGAAGTCACTCAATCACAGGGCCCCAAAAGGAGCAGCAGGGGCAGCTAGGTGGGTGACCCAAACAGGACCTGCTGGTCCCTACACCCCGACTCCCAATCTCCCTACCCATTCCTTCTGGTCGCAGGACGGCTTTCAGAGTCACCCCCAGGAAGGCGCGCCCCCTGCGCCCCTCACCTTCTCCTCCTTGCTGACGGAGCTGTAGCGTGCTACCCTCTCCATGCGCCCCACATACACGGCACAGTCCTTCTCAATGTCCTTCAGTTCCTCAAGGGAGAAGATGACGGAGATCCGAGGAACAGGGATGTCAGAGCAACACAGGTAATGCTGCCAAGAGAAGGGCCGCGTGAGCCCCACAGATGGACAGACCCAGCTCACTGCTCAGCGGGTCTGACTGAGCACACACGCCCAAATGCCACAGCTGGGGAGGGGGCACACGCGTGCACACCTAATGGTACAAATGCTAGTGCACATGCGTGCTTACACACTCGCGACCCCTCATGGACACACATGTGCACACACGTCATTGTCGGTCAGTGCCATCAAGTCAGCTCTGGCTCACAGCGACCCCACACCGGGTTTCCGAGGAGCAGTTGGTGACCTGGTGGTACGTCGTCCAGGGCTTATCCTAAAGAGCCACATATCTGCACAGGCTCACAAACACACACACGTTCGCAGCCACACACAAACACAACCAGGAGGCACTCGCTCTCACCCGGGGGCAGCAGAGCTTCAACAGGTTGATGGTCTTCCCGCAGACGTACACATCGTTGGCGATGTGCTTCAGAAACACAGGAACGCAGTCCTCCACCTCTTCAGAAATCAGCATGTAGCCGTGGGTCCAGTAAGACTTATCTACCATGGGACAAGCGGCAGCACACATTGGTGGTGGCCTGAGCCCGGACCCACAGTGTGTAAACTGGCCCCAGAGGCTGCCCACCTACCTCTGCAACCCAGGTAGTCGTCGTTCACCTGGATCATGAACTCTCCGTAAACATCCCGGAAGACCCCACTGTACACCCAGTCATGGATGAACCTGCAGCAGAAAGGTGCAAGGTGGCTCACCTAGTCCCCAGGGGTTCTCAAGCCCACATCTGCCTTATCAAAAACACTGATTCTTACAATAAAGAGACAGAAACTTTTAAAGACGCCATCGGTACCCAGCAGCCATGGGTCACAACCCCAAGAGCAGGGGAATCACAGATGAGAGAGCTGGGCAGTACCAAGGCTCCAAGTTCACCTCGGGTGCACAGAGCATGTCTGGAAAACTCCCGCCTTGCTAACTCTTAACACACCAGGAACCCTGGTGGCGTAGTGGTTCCAAGTTGGGCTGCTAATTGCAAGGTTAGCAGTTCGAATCTGCCACCTGCTCCATGGGAGAAAGATGAGCCTTACAGCCTCAGAAACCCTATACAGAGTCACTGTGAGTCGGAACCACCACCACCAGGGCCAAAGCGCGCCCGCAGCCTCACCGAGTGTAGGGCTCGCAGCTGGTCTTCAGCAGGGACAGGAGGACAGGGTAGTGTTCGTTGCTGCAGTTGTCCAGAGCTTCCTGGTACAAGTACGAGAGCAGCTTCACGCCCTACAGACACCAGCAAGAGCCCATCCTTACTAGTCAGCAGGTTACCAACAGGGCTGCCCCCAACACTCCCCTGCCTCCAGCCTCTCCACCTGGGCCCCCTGCTGGCAGTGGCCAACTCACAGTTGGGAAGGTGGCCCTGGACCCTCCACTGCCGCTGGTACCCGGGAGTCCAGTGCCGACGCCACACAGCTCAGCCAGGTACCTGGGCCCAAAGGGCTGGATCAGGCTGCTGCGGCCCCTCCCCCACATTCTCCACGCCCTGACCCCACGGCCCCTCCTCACCTGAGCTGCCGGCCCAGCTTCTTAAAGAGGAAGCTGATGGTCAGCAGGCTGAGGGTGGGCGGCGTGGAGAGCACACAAGCACGATAGTACTGTAGATAGCGTCTCACGCCGCTGGTGAAGGCCTGCAGACAAGGGTCAGACAAGCAACTGGGCTTCTGTCCCCAGCTCTGGGGACTTCTCATGGTCAAGGCCAGATGCCCAGCCCTTTAGCGGGAGGCCGAGGGCATCCACACTGCTTGGACAATTCTCAAGGGCAGCCAAGCTTGGGAGACGCTGGTGACACTTGACTGCTCTGTCTAGTTCTGTCTCCTATGGTCAGCTGTCTCAGGCACAGTCCCACCCTCAGACCTGTCCTCCTCAAAGCTCAAATCTCATCACACAGACCCCATGCCCTATGGGGGTATGACAAATCTGCAAGGACACACGGAGATTGGGTGCCTGATCCCTGTTGCCCACCATCGATGTTCCATACCATGGAGTCTTGGCTTAGACGCACCCCATGTCTCCAACAACCCCACCGGCTGTATG
>NW_006408896.1:851908-855237 GCF_000296735.1 Chrysochloris asiatica | reverse complement strand
TGTGGATTCAACAACCCCACCGGCTGTATGTTTGCTGGCTTGGACCACCACCCAGTGTGGATTCAACAACCCCACCGGCTGTACACTTGCTTGCTGACTTGGACCGTTGCCCCCTAACCCTCGTGTCTCTGATAACCCCACCTGCTGTGTGCCTGGGCGGGGCCCTCTGCCCACTTTGTCCCCACCAATCCCACCTCTGCTGTGAGCCTGTTCGCTGTGCCACTCCCAGCCCCCGCATCAGGAGGCTGATTTGTTCAAGGGGAGATCTGCTCACCCACACCCGGTCCTTCCCTGCCCAGGCCCCAGTGACACAGTGTGGAAACATGGTCCCCCCACGTGGCCTTCCTGGGGTCTGGGGGGGGGATGGGTACCTGGAACACGAGGCCCTTGCTGCCCACAGACTCCAGCACTGGCTGTAGAGAGAAATGGCTCAGGCGCACATAGTAGGTCCCACAGGCAGCCACCTCGGACAGGAGGCTGTGCATGCTCTCAGGGGATGTCCCTGACACGTACACGCCCAACTTCACCAGGAAGGCCTGTGCCAGCTGCAATAGAAAAGCAGAGCCTGGGGCTCAGGGTGCTCGCTCTGCACCCAGGACAGCCACCCGAGTGCTCAGACCTCAGACACACATATGGAACTAAAAAGCAAGACCCCAACCATCACACACAGACTCACGGTGGACGGAAGGGGTGTGGTGAAAGCACCGAGGACTGTGACTGGACATGGAGACAGAGAAGGTGTGGACAAGAGGCGTGGACAGGAGGCACAGGCCAGGACAAACATTGACGGCAATCACACTATGGGACCGGCAGTTCTCCTCATGGGAAATGTGGGGACACCAGGGGCACTGTGAGCCGTGTGCACTCCGTCTGAGACTCGAGGGGGCTGAAGGGCAGGGCTGCCTGGGGGAGCAGGGGCAGTACCAAAGCACAGGACAGAGGGGTCAGCTCAGTGTCCGAGGCCTACTTTCCATTGTGACACACCTTGCCAAGTTTTTAGGGAAAACTAGCAAATCGATAACTTAAACCAGGATGAAGTGGCCTGGACAGAACCCAGCTGCTACGGCCCCTGGGCAGGAGGTCTGTCCAGGCAGCTGTCACCCAGCAGGACTGCCTACCTGGGAGAGTGAGAACGTGGCAGACGCAACCCCGATGAGCACGTTCAGCGTGTCCTTCACCAGCTCGCATTCCGGAACCAGGACCCGCTGTGGGGTTGGGAGGAGGCCGCCGCCCAGCAGCTGCAATCCCCCCTCACAGAGTCTGCAGAACCTGTCGAAGGCGTCTCGCCCTGCCTCAGTGAGGTAGGGCTCCTCCTTGTGGCCAGGGGGGCTGCAGGGAGACATGTGGAAAAAGTGAGGGGACGGGCCCCTCAGATCCCTGCACAATCCCGCAAGAGGGACACAAACCAGAGGAAGGAACCCGTCTACAAGACACTGGGCCAGTGAGGACCCCAAACCACAAGGGCTCCAATGGCACCTCTGTGATGATCAGCTCCTGGTTTCAACCTGGGTGCTCAAGACGATGACAAGTCAACATGTCATCTTCACATGGAAACCATGAGAGGCAAGCTTGTGGAGAAGTTAGAACCTTGTTGCTTGCTGATGGGAACGGAATGAGATACAGCTGCTGTGGGAGTCAGTGTGCAGGTCCTCAGAGTTGGTCACAGCCCTCTGATGTGACCTCCCAAAACCAATCCTAGCTATACGAGGGAGCTTCAAAAGGGTGATGGAAAAAAGGGACTAAAAGGTAATGGAAGAGGCAGAGCTTGATGGCGGATAGTGTAGAGGTGCAGTGAAGATCTCCGTCAGCAGTACCACAGAATACCAGGCAAAGCGGGGTCAGGGGACAGCTCCAAAACTCTCAACCACACATGTAGGAATACTTTACAAGTTTGAAGGCTTATAGCTGGTAGAACTTGTATCGGAAGCAAGAAAAATCAAACTTTCGAACCTGCGGGGCTCAGCGACCTAGAGCCCATAACTTGGGAGAGACTAGCAAGGTAGCCAGCAGACCCACCACGGCCTGCCGCCTGCGGGAACCTGGGAGCTAAAGGTGTGGACAAGGTTTTTTGTTTTGTTTTGTTCTGTTATTTTTTTTGGTTATCTGTTCATTGGCCTCTTGTTGTCTGAGCATCTCCATTCTGGTGACTAGAGGGGGTGCCTGAGCATGTGCACAGATCCTCTCTGCATTTAGAGGGGCAGATCCCACTTAAAACCAACAGTAGCACAAAATGGCAACAGCCAGCCCTGAACTGTTTATTACTAAGAAAAAGGCCAGAAAGGGGTTGTGGAGTGGGAGACAGACCAAAAACGAAACAGGCTGAAAATTAAATCCTGAGGTACATCATAACAACCAACAGTGGCATCTTGAAATTTCTCAGGAGGCCTTGAAGGCAAGAAGCTGAAAGAGGATATTAGTCATACTCATATTAAGCTACAGATTTTTTTTTTTTTCTCTCTCTCTCTTTTCTGTGATTATAGACTACAGTATCCAATCTGGGTTGTTTTGCCATTGCTGTTTGGTTTTTTTGGTTCCCCCTTTTACCTTTATGGGGTTCTTTCTCTCCCTATATTACCCAAGAAGAGGCAGCAATTCCTGTCCAGCTCCAATCACACCCTAAAACCCCCACAATCCAGGCAAGAACCAATACTAACTGCCATACACCAAGAAGGCAGACAACACCTACAAAAGTTACTCTAAATTAACTAGTAAGAAGAGTGGAAAGGGAAGCCCATCTCCTGATCACATCTACATGGAGGCAATCAGAAAGCACAAAAAGTACCAAAATACACACTCAATTAAATATTAAGGTTACAGCTAACCACTGAACATGTCCAAGAAGCAAAAACAGATGCCCATACCAGCACATGTCCAGAAACAAGATAAAGTGTCTGAGACAAATGATCTGGAGGTAGACCTACACTCCATACTGGAAGGAGGGTAGACCTTGGAAATGCCTGAGAAGGAATGCAGAAAAATTATTATAAAATGTAACAAAACACTTCACAGTGGAATTGAGAAAAATAGAGAAGAAGTCAGGAAAGCACTACAAATATAATCAAATAAGATAGATACAGCATTGGAAACAACTCAAAACCTACAGAAAGCAGTCCAAATGATTAATAACAGAATATCAAAAATAGACAACACATAGAACAAACAAGATGGCGGATCGGGTGGACGTGTAGCAGAGAGCTCCGCCAACAACAACACAGAATACCCGACCAAGTAGGCTCAGGGGATGGTCCCAGAACTCTGAACCACATATAAAGGAATACTTAGAAGGCTGGAAGGCTCACAGCTGGGGGAATTTATGGCAGAAGCAAGAA
>NW_006408896.1:844836-847158 GCF_000296735.1 Chrysochloris asiatica | reverse complement strand
CCCAAAGGATGAAATATCTAGGAATAAATGTAACCAGAGAAACAAAGGACTTATACAAAGAAAACTACAAAACACTACTACAAGAAACCAAGAGACTTACAAAGATGGAAGAATGTAGAGAACAAACAAGATGGCAGATCGGTTAGATGTGCAGTGAGGAGCTCTGTCAGCAACAACACATAATACCAGACCAAGCAGGCTCAAGGAATGGTGCCAAAACTCTGAACCACATATAAAGGAATATTTAAAAGGTTGGAAGACTTATAGCTAGGGGAACTTGTAACAGAAGCAAGAAATCCATTGCTTTCTAATTCAAGATGCTCAGCTGCTCCCGGAGCCACCATTTTGGGAGACACCGAGAGGGAGAATGATCAGAGCAGCTACAGATGCCTGACAGAACCGCAGAGATAAAGGTGTGGACACTCTTTTTTTCTTGTATCTGTTGATTGGTCTCTTGCTGTCTGTGCACCTCCATTTTGGTGACTAGAGGGGGTGCCTGAGCAACTGGACACTCCCCCCACCCCTCTGAGGGTTCTACTAAGCATGCGCACAGATCACCTTGAAATTTAAAGTGACAGTCTCCACTTAAAACCAAATGGCAGGAAAAAACACCAAATGGCAGGGCAAAATGGCCACAGCCGGCTTGGAACTGTTTATCACTAGGAAAACGGCCCAAACGGGGATTGTGGAGTGGGACAGGCACACTAAAATGGAAATAGGCCGAAAATTAAACCCTGAGTTATGTCACAATGACCAACAGTGGCATCTTAAAATATCTCAGGAAGAAGAGTGAAAAGGGAAGCCCATATCCAGATCACATCTACCTGGATGCACTCAGAAAGCATATAAAATACCAAAATACACACCAATCTAAGTATTAAGGCCACAGATAACTCCTGAATATGCTCAAAAAACAGAAACAGGTGACCACATTAGCACATGTCCAGAATCAAGATAAGTGACTAAGGCAAATGAGCTGGAAGTAGACCTACACTCCATACTGGAAGATGGGCAGTCTTCGGAAATGCCCGAGAAGGAATTCAGAAAAATGATTATAAAATGTATCAAAACACTATATAATGGAGTTGAGAAAAATAAGGAAGAAGTCAGGAAAGTGCTACAGGAACAATCAAAGATAGAGACAGCTTTGGAAACAATTCAAAACCTACAGAAAGAGGTCCAAATGATTAATAACAGAATAACAGAAATAGACAATACACTGAAAGGGCAAAGGAGTAGATTTTAAGAGATGGAAGCCAGAACTAGTGAGCTGGAAAACAAATCTCTCAATACTATTAAGATAGAAGAGCAAGCAGAAAAAAAGGATTAAAAAAATCTGAAGAAGGTCTGAGATTCATGTTGGATAACATGAAGAGGAATAAGAATTATCAGCATTCAGGAACAGGAAGAATTACACAAGTCCACAGAGGAGATCGTTGAAGAGGTTCTGGAAGAAAATTTCCCTAACATCCTGAAAAGCAAAAAGATAGGCATTCAAGAAGCTCAACAAACCACAGGAAGGATAAACCCTAAAAGAAAATCACCAAGACATATAATAATCCATCTCTCCAAAATCAAAGATAAGGACAGAATCCTGAAAGCAGCTAGGGAAAAGAGAAGTATTACATACAAAGGTAAGCAAATCAGATTAAGCTCGGATCTCTCAATAGAATGCATACAGGCAAGAAGGCAATGGGGAGACATATACAAAACACTAAAAGAAAAAAGAACCTGCCAACCAAGAATCCTCTACCCAGCAAAGCTGTCAATCAAATACGATGGCATAATCAAAACATTCCAGGATAAACAGAAGCTAAGGGATTTTGCCAAAGCCAACCCTGTACTGAAAAACATCCTAAAGGGAGTTCTGTGGACTGAGAACCAAGTTGCTTGCCAGGAAGTCATCAAGGTAAGCAATCACGTTCCTTCAGGATAAACTCCCCTCTAAGACTGAAACCAAAGAGAACACATGAAGAGGCATGTAAACTTGCTGGCGACCACGTTGGTCTACTGGTAAGTAGAAGAGGGGAAAGGCAGCAATGAATAAATGCGCTGAGTTCAACCACAGTCCACTGACTCCCATTAACCTGGATGGAGATGAGAGAGAGAAGACGAAAGGCTGGTTGGTCCAAAGTGTGGTAAAACCTGGAGACACTTGAGCCCATGGACAAGGACTTAGCCACAGAGGACTAGAGCTGAGAGTGAAGCAGCCAGCTGATATGAAGTGAGGGGAGATGCACAAGAACACCTAACTTGCAGATAGTACCCATTTGACCTAGCCTCAATGGCTCGATAGTCAGAACTTGACTAGAGGAAGATTAC
>NW_006408896.1:814715-844171 GCF_000296735.1 Chrysochloris asiatica | reverse complement strand
TGTTTGTTTGTTGTTGTTGTTGTTGTTTTGGTACACAGAAGGGATTATAATCATTGTAATGAAACAAGGTGTATGATTTGTTGAATGTAAAACTGATTATCTGCTCTGTAAACTTTCACTCAATCCACAATAAAAATATTTTTTTTAAATAGAAGGATGTATCCTGCTCCTGGATAGAAAGACTTAACATTGTGAAAATGTCAATACTGCCCAAAGCAAATTCACCCCCCTCTCCGGTCAAATTTATAGAAATTACAAAAGATCAATGGGCTCATACTGTACTACCGACACATGATCCACAGCAGTCTACTGATACACTACTGACATGCAGCAGCTGGCCTGGTCCACAGTACAGCTCAAGGCCATGTCCACCAGGGGGAAAGGTCTGTCCTATCAGACCACATCGCAGCCAAGTCTGAGGTTTTGTGTTAGAAGCATCATCAAATTACAGAAGAGCTGTGTTTGTTTTCTCAGGGCGGCTTGCTGCCTGGCATTAAAGTGGCCCCGCGTTCACTTCTGCTTAAAGAAGTACTCTTGGCTCTTCTCAGCATCAGCTATCACTGTCAGGCTTCCGACCAGCTGGGCACACTTCCCTATGTTCATCTGTGAACTGGAGGCCTGAGCTAGTCTTAGGGTCTCGTCCACAGAGCGGCCACCAGAGAGGTCATTTTCAGTGATCTGTCGAAGGATCCCTTTATCATCAGTGATGAAGAGTCCTCTAAATGAGACGCCTTCATCCACCTTTAAGACCCCATAGTCCTTTCCTCTAAATGAGACGCCTTTATCCGCCTTTAAGACCTCACAGTCCTGTCCTCTAAATGAGACGCCTTTATCCGCCTTTAAGACCCTACAGTCCTTTCCTCTAAATGAGACGCCTTTATCCGCCTTTAAGACCCCACAGTACTGAGCAACTGTGCGCTTGGGGTCTGATACCAAAGGACTATTCGTGGGTCCCGGTCCTCCTGGTTTCTTGGGTGTGTTGATCCAAGCCAGAGTGAGAATCCGCAGAAGCACTCGTCACTTGGCAGTTGAGCTTCTTAAATTCTTCTGCCCCAACACTGACAGCAATGATTTCAGTGGGGCACACAAAGGTGAAGTCAAAAGGATAAAAAAAGAGCACACTATATCTTCCTTTGTAGTCAGACAAGCTGATATCTTTGAACTGACCATCTGGCATAACAGCTGGAGCTTTGCAGTTAGGAGCAGGGTGCTCAATTTTGGCAGTTCCTGAAGACATCTTCAGGTATCAGCAGTTGCAGTACCAAAAACACTAATCAGATCACTAGTCAGGAAGAGAACACCTGCCCAAGGCAATTTATACATATAATGCAATCCCAATCCAGATTCCAACAACATTCTTCAAAGAGATGGAAAAAACAATTACAAACTTTATATGGAAAGGAAAGAGACCCAGGATAAGCAAAGCACTGCTTAAGAAGAAGAATAAGGTTGGAGGCCTGTCACTTCCCGACTTCAAAATTTACTACACGGCTACAGTGCTCAAAACAGCTTGGTACTGGTACAATGAAAGATACATAGATCAATGGAACAGAATGGAGAATCGAGAAATTAACCCATCCACATACAGCCAACTGATTTCCTACAAAGTGCCTAAATATATCACATGGGGAGGTGATAGTGTCTTCAACAGATGGTGCTGGCAGAACTGGAAAGCAATATGTAAAAGATTGAAACAAGACCTTTACCTCACGCCATATACAAAAACTAACTCAGCGGATTAAAGACCTAAATGTGGATCCCAGAATTATGAAGGTCATCAATGAAAAAATAGGGACAAAAGTGAGGGTGCTAATTCAGGGCATACACAGACTATCAAACATTTTGAAAACCACACAAACAAAAGTAGGCAAAATAGATGAGTGGGACATACTAAAAATTAAAAACTTATGTGCATTAAAAGACTTCCCCAAAAGAGTAAAAAGGGAACCCACAGAATTGGAAAAAGTCTTTTTCAATGATACATCAGACAAGGGACAAATTTCTAAAATATATAGGAAAATACAACACCTCTATAAGAAAAAGACAAATAACCCAATTAAAATACAGGCACAGGACATGAACAGACATTCAACAAGGAGGAGATCCAGGCAACCAACAAACATATTAAGAAATGTTCACATCACTAGCCGCCATTAGATGCAAATCAAAACAACAATGAGACGTCATCTCACACCAGCAATAACAGCAAAGATCAAAAAAGTAGAGGACAATAAATGCTGGTGGGGATGTGGAGACACTGGGACGCTCCTGCATTGCTGGTGGGATTGCAAAATGGTCCAACCTCTCTGGAAAGCTATATGGCGCTTCCTCAGAAGGTTGGAAATACAAATACCTTATGATCCAGAAATTCCTCTACTTGCTATTTACCCACAAAAAATACGAGCCATAACATGAGTAGACATATGCACACCAATGTTCACAGCAGCACTATTTACAACAGCAAAAAGACGGAGACAGCCTAAGTGCCCATCAACTGAAGAATGGATAAACAAACTGTGGTACATACACACAATGGACTATTATGCTACCTTGAAGAATAACAAGGAAGCTGCAAGCCACCACATAACATGGATGAACTCTGAGGACATTATGCTAAGTGAAATTAGTCGGTCACAAAAGGAGAAATCCTGCATAGGACCACTACTGTAAAAGACTAAGGAAAAGAACCCATACTAAAATGGGGGGGTGGGGGGTTCTTTGCTGGTTACCGGGATGTGTGGGGTGGGATTAGGGGAGGGAGGGGAAGGTGGAGTATAGGGTAGGGAATAGACACAGGCTAGTTTGGGTGCTGGGGGGGTGGGGGGACAATACACAAGAAGGCAGAGGGGCAGAGGGGAATGGAAGAACAAGGAGGGTGGGAGAAGAGTTAAGCAGGTTTGCATGGGCTAAATGCAACAGAGGTAAATAATGATGTCCGTACAACCTTGGAACAAGAGGGCTCTGGGATACAAGGATTGAGGCATGTTTGAATGGATAAAAGAAGGGAAATAATGTTAAGATGCTTGGCTGTCTTTTGAATGTTGAGTTCCCTGGCATACCATTGTAAAACAGACACTTGAGGGGGAGAGAAAGAATAGCCAAGAACATCACCATAGAAAGCTTGTAAATCCATCTTCTGCCTGTAACTGCTTAGAATACATAAAATGGGCTACAATTTGCCCAGTGAAGGAGGCTTCCTCCGAAGCTTCTGCATTGCATAAGACCATAGGTGGAATCCTGAACCCCATCCAGAATCTTCTGAGGTGGGAAATCTCCACTTGAAAGGACAAGCAGACCAGCATAGTGTGGCCAGAAGAATAGAGACACTTCTTGAAAGAAGACCGACAGGAAAAATCAAAAAGAATAACGGCAGTCCAGCTGTTACTACAAGAACAAGCAAATTGCTTGCCCAGGAGACATCAAGGCAAGTGGTCAGATAAACCCCCTTCCAAGACTAAGACTCAAGGAGAATACACGAGCAGGCATATGGTCTGACTGGTGACCATACTGGTCACCAATAAGGGGAAGTGGGGGAAAAACAGTAATGAAGTTGTGAGCAAGTTCGACCATGTTCAATAGACTCCTGTGAACCCAGGTTGAAACCGGATTGGCCAGCAGTGTGGCAAGACCTAGAGACTCCTGGGCCCAGAGTCAGTGACATAGCCACAGAGGACTGGAATGGAGAATGAAGCGTCCAGCTGATAAGAAGAGAGGGCATATGCACAAGAACACCCACACTTGCAGATAATACCCACTTGACCTGGCTTCAATGACTGGATGATCAGAACTCGACTACTAGAAGAAAGAAGAGGAAAAAAAAGAGTAATCCGATACAATTTGATGAACTTGACCTACACCTATGGATGCAGTAGCTCACAAGAGGGAACAAATCTTTACAGTGAGGATCATTCCCAACCCCTTGGTACACAGGGCTGACCAGGATGGGCAACTTGGATATTGGCTGCCCAAAATGAGGGGGGCTACAAAGGCAAGAAGTGACTGACTGGCTTACAAACTTTCAAGAGGGAGCCTAGATCCAGAGGGTGCGGAGGAAGGTAGAATCTCCAGTGAGTAGTATCCAATCTATCTGGGCAGAGCTGATGAAAGGAGATGGGGATAGGACTCTTGTGGTAAAATAGTGAATAACTGCTATCAGGACTGACTGTGAGAGTTGGAAATGTAAAGGTAGACATTTTGTAGCAAAAGGAGGGGAGTGATTGACTTTGTAGTCCAGGAGCAGAGGTTCCTGAGATCATCAAGGGAGAAGAGCGGAGTGCAGGACCCTACCCAGAGAAACACTGATGCCAGAGATGGAGGCAGAGACAACAATGTGGAGAGATGGAGCAGCCGGAGACTCTAGACCCAGAGAGGGAGAGGGGCAGGCTTGCAGGGTATACCCTTTGGTTGTTTGGTGATGCATGGAGGGGATTGTAATAGGATGAATGTAAAGCTAATGTTCTCCCATGCAAGCTATCACATAATTCACAATAAAAAGTTACAAAAAAAAGTAATGGAACTTGTCCACGAACTTTCTGATATCCCCTTGTGTACTCAAAGATGTGACAACAGACAAGCAGACAGGAGCCTGCACAGCTATGGTCACTGCAGCACTTCTACCAGGGCCCAAAGGTGGGGACATGGAGTGCCCATCCACACGTGACGGATAAACACAACGTGGTACCCACAGACAACGGAATACAGGAAACACGGGAAGCGTCCATCCACACCTGACAGATAAAGATAACGTGGTACAAACAGACAACGGAACAGTGGGAACAACAGAAGTGCCCACCCACATACGATGGGTAAACACAGTGAGGTTACTGCTTGACCATAAAGAGAGGTGAAGTCCTGATGTACGCCACCACCTGGATGAACCTCACTCACAAGGACAAGGAACAAGAAGACAGGTCTGTGCCCACACTTGGCTCTGTGCCTTTCCGCCTTGCACTGAGAACCCCGCCTGCCTGTGCCCCCAGGACTCTAGGTGCAGACAGAGTGTGATCTGCAGAAGCTACTGGAGTCACTGGGGGTGCAAACAGTGAACATGCCTAGCTGTGAGGCCCTAAGGTTAGAGGTTTGACTCTACCCAGAGGCAGCGCATAAGAAAAGCCTGGTCGTGCACTTCTGAAAGTCAGCCAGTGGAAACTGTAGGGCACACAGTGCTGCTTTGCTGCACACAGGGGCACCGTGAGTGGGAGTCAACTCCAGGACCACTGGCTAGCTAAGGGCCTGGACACTGGGATAAGTGACCTTATGTTGAGGGGACTGTAATCAATGAGATGAAACAGAATCCGTATGAATTATTGAATGTAAACCTGATGATCTGATCTGTAAACCTTCATAATTAAAGTAAAAAACTGAGAAAGCTTGGGAATTTTTTCTTCTTGTATCTCTTTTAAACTCCCAGGACTTAGGCAACAAAGAAAAAACCAAACCCACTGTCATTGAGCCAATTCCAATTCATGGTGATCCTGTATACGGTGTCCCAGGTGGTCCATCTTTACAGGAGCTGCCAGCCATCTTTCTCCCTTAAGAGACTGACTGGTGGGTTTGAACCACCAACCTTGCAGTTAACCCAATGCCTAACACACAGTGCCACCAAGACTCCTTTGTAAATTAGCTTGATTGCCATCTCAGTGTTTCTAATAGCATCATCAGGGCAGGGCTCCTGGTGATGTTGTGGGTTATAAGTTGGGCTGCTAACCAAAAGGTCAGCAGTTCAAATCTACCAGCTGTTCTGTGGAAAATAATGAAGCTTTTTGCCATAAAGATTTACAATCTTGGAAACCCTACACAGGATCACTATGAGTTGAGACCAACTCCACAGCACATAATCACCACCACTCCCAACACAGCCTCTTCTAAAAGCCACCCTTGGGCTCACAAAGTAAGCAAGGGACAGGCTCACATACCAGCCTATTCTCTCCCAGCACCGCCGCTTACTGGCCTCGTAGGAGAGCACAGCTTCCCATGGGTCCAGGTCTGGGGTCACACTTGGTTCAGACTGGGAGTCAGGAGTCATATTGGAGGCTGACTGGAACCCTTCATCTTCCGACTGGTCCATGCTCTGAGGTACCTGGAGACCACAGGAAAGAGTGTGAGCAGACCTCAGGATCCACCCAGACAATTCCATCTCTTCCCAAGAACAGCCATCACAGCCACTCCTGCCACCTCCCTCAGGCAGAAGCACTCCACAGTCCCCTAATGGAGTCAGTGAGAGCTAAACAAAACCATGTTTCAAGGGCACTGATGAACAACTCCACATTAACACACGAGTCACAATGCGCCACTGCTGTTGTCAGTAACATCCAGTTGGTTCCAACTCATAGAAACCCTGTGGTTTCTGAGAAGTGACTGATGAGTTTGAACTGCCAACCTTGTGGTTCAAACTGGTCTTGCAGTCCAATGCTTATCCTACAGTACCACACCAGGACCCCGAGCCACCAATTTCTACAACTCCTCCAACCTGAGACTCCCTACGGGGGAATCCAGCATCAATCAGACTCCACCAGAAACTGTGTGCACACCAAGAGGTTCACTGTAGAATGACTGAAACTGGGGGGGACCTGTCAGCACCCAGGGAGTGCCTGAGTAAGCAGTAGATCCTGTCGGCATCTTTCATAAAACTGTAAATAGAAAGGCTGCTTGCAGTTCACTGAATAGCAATGGGGAAAGCTGAGGGTGTAGGATGCCAAAGCCCAGGCCCCTCACACCTTAGAACGATCAGCCATTTGAGATGAATCCAGCTGCATTTAACTAAAGACCAAAATGAGAAGAGGCAGGAAAGCAGGCATGCGAATGGAAACGCAGGGTGAAAACAGGACAAATGATGTCACCTTGTGGGGACTGTAACCAATGACACAAGACCAAATGTGGATGAATTGTTGGGCGGAAAGCTGATCTGCTCTGTAAACCTTCACCCAGCTCGTAATAGAAAATGTTTTCAAAACTTAGATGTGTGAACAAACACTTCTGGTGACATGTGGCTACGGCACACTTGCCATGTGCTGTTCAACACAGGCACTCCATTGTTTATTTCACTGAAATTCAGACAGCAGCAGGGGTAGGGTTAGCAGCTTAAGCACACAGCCTGTTTAACCCTGGATGGAAGCAGCCAGCTCAGGGCCCCTGGGAACCTGGACGCGGCCACCTTTACCACAAGGAGACCCTTTCTGAGTCACCCACACGCTGACGGCGGGAGAACAGATGGCGTACTTTAATGACAAGTCCAGACAGGTCTGCGCTGTCCGGCACAGGGGGCAGGTCCAGGCGGACGTCCATGTCCACCGTGCGGCTGTGCACCAGGGCACCGAAGAGGGAGGTCCGGGTGTCCCTCTCAAACTTGTCGCAAGAGTCCCCGAAGAAGCGCCCAAAGGTGGGCAGGCCAGTGCCCGGTGCGGCCTCCATCAGCCCAAGTGTTCTCCGGAGCATGTCGTGACACAGACATTCCTCCCTGGCTATCAGGGACCGGACGTCCATCTCCAGCACGCTCAGGTCCCGGCAGCTGTAGCCGCTGTACGGGACGCTCCGCCCGACGTGCCTGTTGTTCAGGAAGGGGTCTCGTTTTCCCAGCAGCACTTGAGGGGGCCCGCTGCCCGCCAGCTGAACCAGGAGCTCCAAGACAGAGGACACTTCCACGAGTGGACAGCAAGGCGCTGCGAGGAGCTGCTCCACCAGGTCCTCCAGACGGCCGGCCTCCGCACCCAAGCCACCCACTCTCAGGTTGAAGGAGAGCAGGAGGACCTTGTTCTTCACCGGGAGCTGAGGGAGCTCGGCCTGCAGCAGCTTCTGGGTCTCGTCTTGGAAGAGATTGGTGAAAAGCACATTGTAGGCCACCTTCTTGAGGCTCCGCTTTGCCCGCCTGCGGTCCAGGCCACGCTGGCGCAGGTGGGCCTTGGGGGCCGGCAGATGGGCCTCGCACAGCTCATCGAAGAGCTGGCAGATGCCGGCCATGCCGCCCCTTCTCAGCTGCGGGCCCTCCGGGTGTGTCAGCACATCTCAGCCCCTGAAAGACAAGCGGGAGAGGGTCAAGCAGGGCGAAGCCCCGCGGAGCGGAAGGGGGTCTGCGACTGGTGCCCGGCCACCTCCACCCCGAGCGCTCGGAGCCCGCTCCGTAACTCATAACCTTCAGGAGGTCACACAGCCTTCCCTGAGACGAAGAACACATGAACGCGGGTGGTACAAAGCGTACGTACCCGGCTTCAGCCCCGTTCTCTGGGACCCTCGCACCAAAACCAGGATCCCCCAAGTGGATGCTACAGGGGCCCCGCAGCCCGGCGGAAGGAGTCTGGGAACTGAGGTAGCGGGCCGGGGTACACCCCCTCAGGTCTCTCGCGCGGGAAGACCAGCGTTCCCGCCCCCGCCGCAGCCCACGTCATTGCCACGCGACCGGCGAGCCTGCTAGAGCTGCGGCGCAGGAAACCGTTACCAGAGGGTCCCGCCCCTGCCGTCGCGCACTTCCGGATTGAGACGGCCTTGAGGGCGGGGAAATTGAAACCAGTAAAGGAGACGGAGTCAGATTTTTCGTTTAACTCATGTATATTGATTGGGGGGTGTCACGACAGGGCAGGAGGAAGGGCCATTGGAGCCGAGGTGACCGCAGGAAGCCGGGAAGCCCGACTCTTAAGAGGAGCTGGTTTGTAGCGTTGTTGTTGTTGTTAAGTGTCATCGAGTCGGTTCCGACCCACAGCGACCTTGTACACCAATTTCACGCTTCCAAGGAGGTCACTAAAGAAGCCATTGGGGAAGAGACGTTCACGGTCCAGTCTGGCTCAGACAGTACCTAGGCCCTAGAGACCCCTAGGAGCTCCCCTCCCCACCAAACCTCAGGGCAAGGCCAGCTCCTCACCGGCCACCCGCAGCATCCCCCACTGGGGCTCCAGCTGCGCTCTCAGGTGCCTCAGAGCCCACGTGTCCTGGGGTGCAGGTGTGGAGCAGGGACCCGGGCTGGGTGGGGCTTTCCCATACAGTGCCCCAGCCAGGGCCCCTACAAGCTGGGGTTTAGATTCCTGGGCAGGCAATAACGGAAGCTGTGAGTCACTGTTCCCTGTGGACCCTCACCCCGTGTGTCCTGCCCAGCAGACTTACCTGCACCAGGACCAAGACTCGGCCCCCTGCTGGAACCCGAAGCAGGGAGGCCAGGAGTGCAATGTGCGGGTCAGGCAGGCTTTGGGATGGCCCCAGGGCCACCAGAACCAGGTCAGGCTGGAAGCTATAGGCCAGGGGCAACACCAGGCCCAAGACACAGCTCAGAAGACCCCCAGTTGCCTGTGAGAGGGATAGTAGTGTGGTACTAGTAGTCCCACAGCCCAATCACAGGGTGCCCAAGCACACACAGGTAAGGTCCCCCACAGCTGCCCCAACTCAGGGACACTACCACTCACCCCCGGCAGCGGCACCAAGATGTGGAACCTGGACAGAGCGGCTGCCTCGGGGCCTCCGATGTTCAGCCACAGAGTCCTCCTTCCAGAGGAAGAGAGCACATAGAGCCCAGCAGGGGGCAGGGGTGTGTGGAGTATTGTTTCTGGACCCTCTGCCAAACTCCAGCTACATGAGCCACCCCCATCTATACCTCACAGTGCTCACCCACCGGCTCCTCTTGGGGACCATGTGCCCACCCACATGAGTAACGGGACCTGTGAGCGCCTGGGAGTCGTACCCGTCATCGGCGAGGTCTGGAGGCCTACCCAGCTGTCCTATGGCCACACACAGCAGCCTGGAGGAAGAACCAGCTAGGGACAGGCTGCACTCAGCCCCCTGGAGCCCATGCCACAGTGGTCCACACTGCCCTCAAGGCTCTGCCCACAGCATGCTCTCAGAAACCTGTGTGGGCTAGGGACTCACCTCTGGGCTCCGAGGGACAGGCCATGCCGGAGGGTCACCTCCAGGGTGGCAGCAATAGCAGAGGCAGGTGTGGCCGCAATACCACTGCTGACCTGGGGAACGCATGGTGGCAGAGGGTGCTCAGGAGTCAGCCAACCAGGTCAACAAACTGGCCACTTGTCCCTGCCTCTTAGCCAGAGCACCTCTCTCTGTAAACAATATCCTTAAAACATACTTGAAATTGTCCCCACCAAAGAGGATGAGGTGGTGAGGGAGGCACACCAGGGTAGTCTCCACCAGCCCCTGAGCTGCACGCCACCCCACCCAGCACACCCACCTGCCCATCCAGGATCCTGTTCACGAGGTCCAGGACCTTCCCAAGAGCAATGAAGGCCTCAGCCTGGGCCAGGGTCTCATGAGGTCTGCAGTGAAACCCAGAGGGAAACTTGCACCTCACACCTGTCACCAACAGGTACAGCCGACATGGCCCGCCCCATCCCAGGCCCATCCTGCCCACCTGGCCCAGGTCTCAGTCTCCTCCCTTGGGGCTGACCCCTCCTGAAGGAGGACACCAGGAGGCAGGTCCAAGGCAGCATCTGTGGAGGTCAGAGCAATGGCTGTGCGGACCGGGGGCAGGGGATGGAGACGCAACCGCTCCAGGAGAGAACTCAGCTCTATGGTGGCTTCAGTCGCTGCCACCGCTGCTGCCGCCACATACTCAGGACTCCCAGGGATTGGGGGTGGGGGCCTCCCCTCTGGGGAGCAGGCGCTGGGACCCCGCAGGGGGGCTGTGTCTGTGGAGATTCATAACAGCCATTGGTCATCCCCGTCTGGGGGGCTCCAATCCCTCTGCCCATGCCTGAGCACACTGACCTTGATACTGCAGGCTTGTCCAGTGAGGGGCCTGGGCCACCTGGACACGCTGAATGGACTCCAGGGCACTGTAAGGAGAACCCGACGGCTCTGGTTCCCCAGCCTCCCTTCTCCCTCCAGGGCCCTCTCCCTCTGGCTCCCACCCCTCATACCTCCAACAGGGCACCATGGTACCCGAAAGAGGTGGGGTGGGGTCTCCCAGCAGTGCCTGCACAGTCATGCACACCGACTCCGCCAAGGACTCGAGGTGGTAGCCACCCTGGGAGAAAAATGGAGGCGTGACTGGGCAAGGGCCTCACCAGGGAGGGGACATTTCTAAGGACGCCCCCCCCCCAGCTTCTGTCCCAGCCAGAACACCCAATGCCCCGTCGTACACTGCTCTTACATGCACTTCATGGCCCCAGACTCTCCCTGGCCGTCCAGTCTTCCAAAGCCCCTCCCCGCCTAACCATAGTCACCTCCAGCACAGCGCAGACCCGGCCGCCAGCCAGTACCAGCAGCAGGTGCATGAGATGGGCGAAGCACTCGGGTGTGGCCCGCATCAGTCCCTGGAACAGAGTGGGGCATAAGGCGCCTGGGTCCCAGGGCCCCAGAGGTCTCCCACAGCCCATGCTCTCACCTCAGGGTCCCCAATGGCCGAGTCGAAGCCAGCAGAGACCAGCACCAACTCAGGGTCAAACTGCAGGGAGGGCAGAGACAGAGAACGCAAGAAAGGCTGGAGCCAGGGTGGGAGCTGCCCCCTCCAGAGAGACCCACACCATCCACTCTGATGCGTCTCTGTTTCTGTGGCAGAAGACCCGTCTTCACAGTGGTACCCCCTCCTGGTGCCATGTCTCAGCACCACCCCCAGTCCGCTGTCAACCCAGCCCCCACCCAGTCACCTCGAAGGCCAGGGGGAGCAGTACATTCAGGAAGGCCGCCACGTAGTCAGCGTTTCCCATCCCCACCTGCAGTCATGGGGAGTCAGCATCGGCCACTGCCCACCAAACCACAGAGTCCATACTCTGGGACTCTGGCTCTGGGCTGAGTCTGGTGGGAAGCTGCAGGTTGTGCTCAGGGGGCCCAGACTGAGGAATAGGGGAGCCAGTGTGGGAGAGAAAACGGGGTGTGGATCTGGAGGCTGAGAGTGGGGACCTGGGTGAGGACTTAGGATAGGGGCTCAGGTGAGAATTCCAGGGGGTCTGGGGTGCAGATCTGGGATGGGGGTTCAGGGTAGGGGTCCAAGGTGGGGACGTGGGATAGGTAGACAGGACAGCACCTGGTTCCAGGGTAGGTTGACAGTGAAACCACAACCCTGGCCCCGGCCTACGGCGTCTGCATCTGACTCTCGGAGGAAGGGCCAGAAGCGCCCGTGCTCATAACGGTGCCAGGAGAAGTAGAGGACGCTGCAGATGGCCAACCAGGTCAGAGGTCAGGGTCCAGGATCAGACCTCTCAGCCCATGGCTCCCTCAGACCCTCGACTCTGCGGGCACCTTCCCCTCAGACTTCCCAGGTCAGACAGGGATCCCAGAACAGGGTCACGTTCCCCAGCTCACCTTGGGTCATCCTCAAAGATGTACTGGATGCCCTGACCGTGATGGACATCCCAGTCAACGATGAGGATCCTAGGGAAAGGTGTAGGATCACTGAGAGCCTCCTCATCCAGGCCAGTGGGTGGGACTGGGCGAGAGAAGAGGGAGTGCCCCACACACACACCTGTACACACCTGTGCAGCCCATGTTTTTGCTTGGCATACTCAGCCGCTAGAGCCACGTTGTTGAACACACAGAACCCATTGGCAGCTGCTCGTTGGCTATGGTGACCAGGAGGCCTAAGGATGAGGGGGCACTCAGGGTCATCCTGGTCACCACAGGTGGGTGGGCAGGTAGAGGGAGGGATGCAGCCCTCACCTCACAAGAGCGAGTCCATTGTGGACATCCCCCGCCAGCACAGCGTCCACCAGCTGTAGTGCAGCCCCCGCAGCCAGGCGGGCACAGTGAAAGGTGCTCTTGGGGAGTGGGGACGCCAAATGAGCCCATGCCAGCCAGTGGCATGAAGCAAGGCACGTGGGGCATTGGCACAAGCAGGAATTGAGGGGGTGTTGGCACGGGGTTCATGTGGGTGTGTTCTGCGAGGGGGATACTGAGGGGCACCCACCGGGTGGAAGTAAACTGCATCGTACTGTTCAGACAGAGTCTGGAGCTCCCGTGGGTCCAGGGCCTGGGTCCCGCGCACTGCAGCTATGTACTCGGGGCTGCAGAGGAGCCAGTAGGTAAGGCAGGGTCATTGGTGGGAGCCCGGAGGTATGGGGGCGGGGACCCTGGTGAAATGCGCATCTCCTTTCTCTCTCTAGACCTTGACTGTTCCTAGAGGGGAACAAGGGGGGCGGGCACTGCCTTGGTTCGGCGAGGGAGAGGGCTGCAGCGCCTACGGTGTGGGCACCTATAGTCCCCGGGTGTGACTTTTGTCTTCAGGGATCTGACCTGTGTACCAGTCCTAGCTCCACCTCCGAGGCCTCACGTGCCGCCAGACGCAGGCACCTCTGCTCCAGACCGCACTGCTGTAGGCGCTCCAGGGTGGAGGTCAGCCGCTCGGGGCACTCGATCTTGCACTCGGGGCTGATGTGGGGGAGGAAGACTCAGTCTCCAAACCCTCTTCCAGCTCCCGCCCTTGCCAGGTCACACTTACTCGTCCCAGAGAAGCCGAGCGACCGCCATATCCTCGTGGTAGACGAGTGCGGTCCCCATGGCCCAGCTATGGTCCTGTCTGCATGTGACAGAACTCAATCGCCCTGTATCACAGGTGACTGTACCACCCGCTCCCACACCACAGCCCGGGAGAGAGCACAATGCCTGAGACCCACAGGTGACAGAACTCAGACGGTGTGTACACAGAACCCAGGCGGAGGACGAGGTCCCAGGCGTGTACGCCACCGCCACCGCCACCACCTGGATCCCAACACTGGCGCTAAGGCTTGTCTTTGGCTAGAGGGTGTGGCTCCTTGGCCGGATTTCCGTTTCCTTCAACTGGGACCCAACACAGGGGTCCATCCCGCCCACGGGGGCTCCCCGGACCGCCCCCAGTCCCGCCCTACCGCTCAGCCGACTGGTCCCTACTTCCGGGTTCCACCCCTCGTCCGAACTTCTCCTCCTCCTCCTCTGGGTCCCCCAAGAGATGGGAGGAGCTATGGGGGCCGAGCACCCCGCCCACTGCCCCAGTCGAAACCTGGATGAGGCCAGACTACAGGTCACAGGGTCAGGCGGGTCAGCAGCCAGTGAGCGGTGAGTGTGACCCCAGCGGACCGACCATTCAGGCCAGAACTAGGAGAGTAGTTGCGGCAGCTTCAGGCTAGGGAAAACACATGTGCATGTGTGCGGACGGGCTGGCGCGTGGCGGCAGCGGGGATTGCACCTTGGTTCGGCCAGGCTCAGGCTTCAGATGCGGGTGACAAGGGCTGGTGTAAGTCCTAGGAAGACCCCTTAACAAGGAACTAACAAGGAATCAGAAGGGCAGAGCGGAGAAATTGAAAGGCCGGGTGCTGGGAAGGGAGGAATGAATGAATGAGGGGGATCCGGCCTAACGACCAAGCCAAACCAGAGAGGAAGGAGGAGACCAAGAGTGGCTGGTATGAAACCTAGGGGGCCTCAGGTGGCAGGAGTATGTAGAGGCGGGCTCCTGGTACAGGGTGGGCGCGCCCTCGGAGCAAGGAACCGGGAGACGGGGATTATCTGGGGTACGACATCTTGGGAGTAGGTCTCTGGGGGTGGAATGGTACTGCACACCCCACTGGATGGGCTGACTTCTGGGGGGCCCTTGTGCTCCCTAGCTCCGTTCCTCGGATCAGCTCTGGATGCACAAAGGCGACTCCACAGTGTACGGAAGAGTACGGCACCGCACACCTCACCCTTAGGGCCAGCAGCTGCTCTGACGGGGGCTGGGGAGGTTTGGCCATTGCTCACCTCCGAGGCTCCAATTGGGCCATTTTAGTCAAATGTCCGCTCCCGAGCCAATCACAGCAGGAGGGGAATGGCGCTCTCTGATTGGCCATCCTGGGCCACATGGTCGATGGGAGGGGTGGAGTCTATCCCCGAAGTGCGGGACGAGGGTGAGGAGGAGCTGGGCTCTAGGCAGGAAAAGGAAGGGACGCGGAGAGCGCTGTTTTCATCAAAGGCCTCCCCCCGCCCATTCCCGGGGGCTCAATCCCTTCTGTGGACATACCTACTTTTGGGGACAGGTGGGGAGGCGCGAGGGCAACTGTAAGGGCTTACGTGTAGGCTCCGGTCCCACTTAACTTGGCCGATCCCGAGTGGCCAGCAGAGGGCAGTAGAGGCTCAGGAGCGGTGGGGCGAGGTGGAAGAAAGGGCAGGTGGTTTCATACAACAAAACCCACCTGGCCCAGAGGAACCTCAGAGTATCCCCTACCTCCCCAGGAACTCTCTGACCTTGTAGTGTGGGGGTGGGGGGTGGTCTCAGTGCTGGGACAGAGTCTCCAGAGACTACACACTGGCTGGGTCCCTAAGCCATGAGAGGTTCCCAGGATCCTGGTGTGGCACTGTGGGATAAAGTACTGGACAGCAAGGTCGGTTTGAATCACAAGGGCAGCAGGTCAAACTCATCAGCTGCTCCTTGGAAACCCTGTACAGGGTTGCTATGAGTTGGAACGACTTGGTGGCACTTAACAACAACCAAGAGGAGCAGGCTCCAAGTCGTAATGCGGGGCTCCAGGCTCAGATCCACCCATGCTCAGGAGGCCAGCCCACAGCTCAGGACAGTTGTGGATAGCTGGCTATATTCTGGGACCCTCCTAGGCCAGACACTTCAGAGACAAAACCTGGGTAGAAGAGCTACAAAAGGGTTTATTTCCTCCAGTCTCATGGGTACAGGCCACATGGTCCGTTACATTCGAGGCTGGGGGGCAAGACCCACCCCCTGGGAGAAATAGTAACCCTGAGTCAGTGCCTGTTCCCTCCGTGTCGGCAAAAGCTGGGCTTCCGGCTTAAGGTACAGAGCCAACAGGGCTGACCGGAGTCCCAGCACACCCTGGAATGGGGTTTTTGCTCTGGGTGGGGGCGTGGTCAGAGGCTGACCCCAGATCAGGAGGGGCTCTTTCCAGAAAGTCCAGTCGATCCACTTGAAGCCAGGTTGAGGTGGGTGCCCGAGAACAGAACAGGCTAGAGGAGAAGGGGGATCCATAGACTAAAGGGGTCTACTGAACCCCTGTAGGCTGAAGTCCAGCCTATACCAAGCTGGTCACCAGGATCCCCCTCCAGGTGGAAGGTTCTTTTTTCAGGCTCCTAACCAGGGCCCCACAGCGTGCCCACCTCTGCCCCCAGGCCCAGAGGACTTCATAAGGCTGTCTCCTTGGAAACTCTGGTCCCCTGCTTCCTGGGAGGCCTGAAGCTGAGCACCTCTTTATAGGTTACACCTGGGGAGAGATGACCTTAAATGAGCAGAGTCACCTGGGGATGCATCTGTGTCTCCCCCTCACACACCGCCCAAAGAGATCCACTGAGGGAAGTCCTCAGCCACAGAGCACAGGCTCGTCAATCAGTGACCTAGGACCCATCAGGCCCAGAGGTCCCAACTAGAAGAAGAGGTGACCACAGTCTCCCCTCCTGCAACCCAGACCCACAGCCACAAGGGCAGTTGGGCAGGCCTTGTCTACAGGCCCAGGAACTGAGATGCTCCTAGGAATATAGCCAAATGCTTTTTCTGGGCTGAGCTTCTCATCCAATTCTGGGGGCCAGTGTGTGTAGAACGCTGTAGGCAAGACAAGACTCATTCCCACAGATGACCTACAGCGGTCATCTGCTTGCTTGGTAGACCTGTTCCCTGAACTCTGCTCAGGTCTGGTCATCCCAAACGGAGGAAGGAGTGGAGGAGAGATGGTTCTGTTTCCTTCTACCCACCCCAGCCTGTGTTCCCACATTCACTTGGCCAGGGGAACATAATTTGGGGGACACAGGTATCACACACAAACCCCAAGGAAGCATTCTGTATGTTCTGAGTGTGCCCATGGGGTGCAACATTGACTGGTTTAGCTGATCCTAACCTGAATGTGTCCTCATAAGGAAACTATGTGCAAAGATAGCATTGCTCCGAAGCTGGCCTTTCTCAGAGACATGGGAGGTAATAGGGTTTGTGCTCCCAACCAGGGCTTGGCCACAAATGGGTCACGTGTCCAATGTGGTTTGTTAAAGCAAAAGCTCGGAGCCACAGATTCTGTGTGGGCGGGGACCACAGAGAGGATCCTGTGGTCCGTGGTTTCAATGTGTCCCTTTGAACACAGGACATTTTCACCAAACAAAACGGAACTGGAGCCTACCCAAGCCTCCCTCTTCCATAAACACAAACCCTGAATGAACCCCGCATTAAGGACTAAGGGTGTGAGCATGGACCAGAGCCAGAACCATACCTAGAAATAGCCAGTACCCCAAAGCCTGCTGACTGATTGTCCACAGAGAGCAGACAGCAGGGTAGATGGAGCCCACCTGGAGGCTTGTCTGAGCCCAGCCCAAAGCTGAGCAAGATTGTCTCTGCTCCATATTGAAGGGAGGGGCTCTTGGTACATAGAAGACCCCCACAAAGAGCCCAGAAGGGGTAAATAATGCATGGGGTGGCATGTGGGGGTGTTGGGACTGCTGCTGGCGAGGGGGGGGGATACAAGCAGTGTATTGGTCGGAGGTTTGAAGAGGTGCCGGCAGACATGCATTAGCAGAGGGGGCTTCTGAGGAGGCAGGTCCGGTGCCTGCATGTGGGGGAGGGACACCGGGCTGGACTGAGCACCACCACCTCTCAGAGCTTCCGTTCAAAAGTTTCCGGAACTCATTGTTCGCGGCCTGCAGCCAAGCCATTGTTTGTGCTGAGGGAGCGAGCAGGCTGGGCTGGTCCCTGGGCTGGCTCTGGTCCCTGGCTGGCTCCACTGCAGCTCCCAGTCAGAGGGCACCTCCCCAGGCAGCATCACCCCCCCCCTCCCCCCACTCCCGCCCCTCCGTCCACTCACGCTTCCACTCTTCTAGCGTGCGGTCCACGTCCTCGAAGGAGTCATCGTACTTCTGCACCGTGGGCTCCTCTTCAGGTTCGTGCAGGCTCTCAAAGTAGGGGTGGGCTAGCGCCTCAGCTGCCGTCACCCGCTGCCCCGCATCCAGCACCAGCATCTTCTCCAGTAGGTTCACGGCTGCTGGGGGTGAGAGGGGCTCAGACTGTGCAGCGCACCCCCACCTGGGCCCCACACCACCTCAGGCCCACCCTACCCAAGGGGCTGGTGTTGGCAAGGATGGAGGCAAAGTCCTTCTTCTCTAGCTCCGGAAGGCCCTTCATGTAGTTCTTGGCCTGTGGAAGAAGCGGAGTGAGGGACAGACCCTCAGACTCCCCCCCTCCACCCCGCCCCCCACCATGTCCAACTCACGTCTGCGCTCTGCAGCCCCTGTATAAACTCCGCAGAGGGCGTCCCTGTCACCTTCATGATCTCCTTCAGCTGGTCTAAGTCTGCCTCAAGGTCAGGAGCATAGTGCACAGTCAGACGGCAAGCTAGCGCCCCGACCAGGCAGCCTAAGGGACACCCTGTCTGGACACTGGGGACCTGCGCTCAGCTCCCCAGCCTGCGGCCCAGCTGAAGGATACGGTCACTACCTTTAAACAGAGTCTTCCCTGAAATCATCTCCGCCATGATGCAGCCCACCGACCAAATGTCCACTGAAACAGAAGCCCCCCCCTTTGTCAGACACTTGCTAGGACCAGGCATAGAGTGGAGAGGGAGCCCAGCTTTTGGCTTTCCAGGCCCCAGCCCCTCACCTGTCTGTGTGTAGTGCATCCAGTTCAGAATGACCTCCGGTGCCCGGTACCACCGAGTCACCACGTATCCTGTCATTTCACTGTCTGTGTGTCTGGCCAGGCCGAAGTCCAAGATCTGCAGGAGGACTCTGGGGAATGGGGGATCTCCCGGGGGAAGTGGGCGGGGCCAGCCTGGGGTCCTGTCTCAGCTGCCTATGGAGACTCCAGGGAATGGGGCACAGTCCACCCCCCGGCTGATGACCCCAAGGACCTGATGATGTCTTTGGGGAGGCCTCGGTCCAGCTCAGCTTAGGTGTGCAGGCCTGGGGCTGCCTCCATCTCAGATGCCTGACCCCACCGCCTCCCCAGTGCCCAAGTGTCCGTTATGTGCTCCACTCCCACCCTGGGAGGGCCTACCACGAGGAGCCCTGTCCACTGCCCCTCACCCGTCCCTCAAAGGTGGCCAAGCCCTCTGCTTCCCCACATGCACACACACCACACACACACATACATACTTTCAGCTCACAGTCCTCGTTCACGGCCAAGTTGCCAGGCTTCAGGTCCTACAGGCAGAGAGAGGAGAGGTGGTCACCCTGGACCTACTGGACGGGCCCACCTACAGGCAGCACCTTCCCTTGGGCCCCTTCAGGACTTACCCTGTGGATGACGCCAGCAGCGTGTATGTACTGTAGGAACAGGAAAAGGGTCAGGGCTGCAGAGAATTCCGCAGAGGGGCCCATCCCTGCCCTCCCTTCTACTCCAAACTCCTGCATGACCCACCTTGAGCCCCTTCAGCATCTGGTACACAAGGAACTGGACACGGTCCTCACTCAGTTTTTCATGTTTCATGAGCTTGCCCAGGTCTGTGCCCATAAAAGGCATCACCAGGTAGCTGCAGGGAGCAGATGCAGTGCGTTCATACCCACCTGCCCCTAATCCCAGGCCCAGACTCCTGAGCCCACTACCTCCAACACCTGCATTTCCCTTCCACTTGCCCTGCTGAGATGCCTGTCAGGAACTTGATTGCATTTTTAAGGTCAGGGAGCCAAGGGCCAGGCTAGGAACCATGAAGGTTCACCGATGAGGGAGGGAAGGGGAGGACATGGCCTGGCTTACAGCTGAGAAGTGGGTATAAGGGAAGAGGTGGGGATCTGGGAACAGGGGTAGGCAGCAAGATGCCTGGGTGAGAGGGCAGGCTGGCTAACCCCCGAGAGGACACCAAGGCCACTGTGCGTCCTTGACCTATGCAAGACCAAGTGACAAAGTGCCTGCTGCCCCGTCCAGCCTTTCCTGGGCCAGGCCCCTAGCATGTGTCCGAAATGGTGTGAGTCTGGTGGGGAGGGGTAGGCTTAGTAAGGTGGGGGTGGAGCTAGTCCTCCCTGTGTGCTCCTTCCCTCACCCCACTGCTCCGTCTGCCGGCAAAGGTCAGCGGTTCTAGTTACAAGCCACATACTTGGGTGCCAGGCTCCTGGGCACTAGCCCTGCCTTTTAACAGACTTCAGGCCCAGGCTCACACCTCAGGCTCTGGGCAGGCAGGGCCTGGGTGCCAGGAGCCCCAATGGTCAGTCAAGCTCTGGCAGTGTCTGGGTTCCAAGAACACAGGGGAGGGGGGACAGTGTGCACCCCACCCCCATCCGGGCTGCAGGGAGAGGTCAACCCAGAGCCCCTTCACCTCCCCAGCCTCAAACCCGCCACTCACAAATCTGTGAACTCATCCAGGGTCTCATCAGGAGTAAATACATCAAGCAGCCCAATCACCTGGGGAGAGGGCCGAGAGCCACTAGAGCCAGGGCACCCCCACCCCCACCCTCCGCTCCCCCAGCCACAAGGCTGCTCTGCCCAGCCCTGGCACACGGACCCACAGACAAGCTATTTTTGGAGGTGACAGCCGGGATCCTCTGAGGGAGGAGCCCGCAAAAGTCTGGGATGGCTCCCAGCCGCCCTACCAGAGGGGTTCCAGCCTGGGGACTCACTAGGGGAGAGCAGTGCCCAGCAGGTGAAACGTAGGCACAGTGGGCATCGCTGTGGACCACCGGGGGCCTATCAGAAAGAGGGAAAGGTACCTTCTATGCAGGGAGGAGAGCAGAACTGGGAGATGGAGGGGCAGGTAGAGGAGTGGAGAGGGAGCCAGCAGAGGCCGGGAACACACCGCCTGAGGTGGGCAGAAGAGGGCTTCCTGCTTCTGAGGAGCACAGGGAGGAAGGGTGGGTGGCCGGGGCCTTGAAGGCCAGGTAAGGAGCCGTTCAGGGAGGGTTTTATACAAGGATGCAGTGTGAAATGTCCCTCAGCCTGCTGTGTAGACAGACCAAAGTGAGGCAAGTGGACAAGAGTGGCCACTGCAGCCACCAGGGCCAGAGCTGGGCTGAGGGTGGGAGAGGAGAGAGTGCAGGGCAAGGGTGAGCTAGGCAACTGAGGGTCGCAGGGATTGGGGGAAGGTGGGGGTGAAGGCAGAGTCTGCTCAAAGATGAATCCACACCAGATATGGGGGACACCAGGGAGGGGCCTGGGAGCAGGAAGAGGTGCAGAGTTGAGAGCTAAGGGCCTGGGGATGATACTAGCTGGACAATGTTTTAGCAAGAAGAGGGCAGGGCACTGGATGCTGGGAGTTCATAGAGTTGATAGAGGTCAGCTGTGGCTCTGTAGTGGACAGTGGCAAGAGGGGACTCCAAATTTAAGGAAGGGGCTGAGCCTGGGCCAAGCCCACCACACTCTGAAACCTCAGCTTCCTTACAGGATAGTGGTGACCGCCTACACAGCGGTAGGAAGCTTTGTCAGCAAGGCGGCTGCCACCCAAGAAAAACACTAGAGCCTGGTCAGGGGCAGGAAGTAGCAGATCTGAAGTCCAGGGAATTAAAAGGGGTGGTGGGGGTGCAGGACAGGGGACTGTGGCACGGAAGCCTCGAGTAGGGAAAGGCCAGGGGTGAAGAGGTCTTAGAAGGGTGGAGTGGGCAGTGGCTGGGAGCCAGGGGACACAGGGACACAAGAGGGGCCAGAGCATCAGTGACCTGATAGGAGAGGACGAAGCCTACGACACAGGGAGAGTGTCCTGGCAGAAAGAAGGGCTCTCAGCCACCAGCCTTGGCCACAAGACAGCCACCTGGGTGTTCCAGGGACAGGACTGAAAACAACTAGGAAGGCCCTTCCCTGGCAGGGTTGTCCGAGACAGGAACTACAGTCTGTGTACCAGAACTGAGTCTGGTCCCCTCCCTAGACCCTAAGCCTGAGGTGACAGGGCAGGGGGCCAATCCCATCAGAGGTGGACTCAGTAGATGAGCCAGGGCTGAGTGGACACCCCCTGGAAAAATGCTTCTCTCCTAGGGGAGTCCTCCTTCCACCAGCAGCCTCACCCCTCAGAAGTAGCACCTGGGTTGGAGGCAAGGGCTTGGGGGTGCCCCAGACCAAAACTTTGTAGCTGAAGGCCAGGGACTGAATCGTCTTAGGGACTGCTCTGGAGGCCTGGACCCAGGAAGCCAGTCTCGCCGCCCAGAGTTAAATCCCTACCCCGTCACCCCTCCATCCCTTCACCCCTCCACCCCCCCATCCCTTCACTCCTCCACCCCTCCACCCCTCCACCCCTCCACCCCTCCACCCCTCCACCCCTCCACCCCTCCGCCTACGCCCCTCCCCTGCTCAGGCACTGACTCAGCGCGGCCCGCCCCCACCCCAACCGCACGGGGGCGGGGCCAGCGACCCCACACACTCACGTTTTCGTGACGCATGTGTTTGAGGAGTCGCAGCTCGCGGTAGGCGCGTTTGGCAAACAGCTCGGACTGGAAGGGTCGGTACAGCTTTTTGATGGCCACCTTGGCGCTGGTGCGACTGTCTATAGCCGAGCTGCGGGGTGCACCGTTCAACTGGGGCCGGACCACTCCGCCCATTCCCAGCCACCCGCTGGCCAGCCCGACAGCCGCGCTCACCACACGGCTCCGTAGGCGCCCGAGCCAACTGGTTGCAGATCCTGGTACACGTCGCGCACTTCCCACGCTGTCTTGGTCACCTCCTGGCGGTAAAAGCCCTTGCGGGCGGGCGGCGGCGAACTCATGGCGGCCCAGCTCCCGCCCCGCCGCAGACGCTGAGGGTCGGATCCGTGGGGTTCCTTGGCGCTTTTTCCTAGGAGCCGCCCTCCCTGCTGCCCCAAGCCGCCGACCACGACCCGACCTGGGCCAGGCTGCAGTAGTGCGCGGCCCCTCCCCCGCCTGCCGACCAACCGGCCCCAGGGCGCGAAGCACGTGACGGCCAGGCCTGGGCCCTCCGGAAACCCGAGGCCGTCAAAGGGAGGGGCTGGAGACCGCGGGGTGGGAGTGAGGGGGGCGGGGGGACGCTGCCCCGCTGCTAGTCCCGGACTTGCACTCAGCCCCGTGGTGTGGGGCCTGTGGGGTCCAATCTTCTCCTTACAACACCCACACAGAAGCCCCTGGTCCAGCCTGGCCAACCTCTACCCTTGGCTCTGGGTAGTCACTGTGGACCAGCATCCCTGACGCCATGCCGTCCCTGTCCTGTAACTCCCCACTGGACTGCTCCGTCTTCCCTGCAAGAAAAAGGTTTTGACTCCCAGACTTACCACGCTGCATCCCTCAACACTCATCCCTGTGGTCAGTCTCCAGGTCTCCCTGAGGACTGTTATTGATTCACCCCTAGCAAGGGTTCTCCCCAGGCCACCTGGCTGGTCAGGTAGGCTTCTCAGACACCTTTAGCTTCCTCCCCCACCCTGTTTTGCCCTGTACTTGCTCCCAGTTGTTGCTCAGGGTGGGCATCATCAGGCATGTGTCTGGCTTCATCTTGCACTGGACCCCTTCCCACATTCTCCCCTAGTCCAGAGACCCCAGGGTCTGAAGGAGTGTGGGGTTCCCCCCGGAAGTCCCCGTGCCCCCAACTCCTCCCCCCACACACACCATGAATCAGCAGCGCCAAACAACTTTATACGTTATGAGCCAGCCGCCAGCCCGAGGCCCTGCCCAGCCTGAGAACACAGCCCGCGAGGGCCAGGGCAGCTCCCTTGGTCCCCTTCCTCCTGGGATAGGCAATGTCTCAGCTCTGCGCCCATCCCGTGTCCTCACTAAACGTAGCCCAGTTTTATCTTTGGGGTTTCCAGGGCCTGAGGCTTTACAGTTATACTGACCACACAGTCCTCCACTACTCGAGGCCCAGGGTAAGGCAGTGTCCCCAACCCCTGTGGGCCCCCACCAAGGTTCAGCCTGGGTTGAAAGGGGTGTTCCTGCGGCTCATCCACACTCAAGGCTGTAATGTTGTTACTGGTAAGGTAAGCTATCCCCACCCCACCCCCTCCAGGCAGTGGGGACTCAGGGAGCAGGGAACAACAGAACAAGAGGGAACCCCTTTATTGGGTGTCCTGTGAGCAGGCACTTCACATCTAGACCTGACTGGGGCCTTGTGAGGTAGTAAGTCACCACCAGCCTCCCCAGCCACACACAGGCCCTGCCTGGAAGGAGACACACTGCCCTCAGACTCCAAGAGCAGGATGTTGTCCCCAGAGGCTCTTAGTCAACTCCATCCTGGAAGAAGTGGGGGTGACTCACAAGCCCTAAAATCCCAACCCTGGGGGAGGAGACAGAATGGGATCGAGGCCCAGGGGCTGGAGCATCCAAGTCCACATTCCTGTGTGCACCAAATGCCCCTGCCCAGCCCAGATTCCAGCTGACAGTATCCTCTCTTGCTTCAGACAAGAGAAAGCACATTGGGAGTCCCTCATGTGGGGCACAGCAGGGCACCAGGCCCCTCGTGGTATCAGGAACTGTCTGGAGGAAGGTGGGCAGTGGTCCAGCCACCTTCACTTTGGCCTCCCCCTGGTCCTGGCTGATGGCCTCTGGGCCTGCAGATCCATCCACTAGCTCCAGTGCAAAACCACACAATGATCTCTCTGGAGGAACTCAACTCTCTTGTGTGTGCCCACCCGGCACTGACTCCATGCGGGTGCCCCAGCTGTCATTCTCGGTTTCTGGGTGAGCAGCTCTGATCATTGATATATTGCTCTTTGAATTTGGGGAGCCCTACCCCATCCCAACCCCCAGGGACAGTCTGCTGGGACATAGCAAAGAGGAGTAGACAGATATACTCCCCAGGAAACATCGGGGGGGCATCCAGGTCTCC
This sequence comes from Chrysochloris asiatica, assembly GCF_000296735.1. Classification (NCBI taxonomy): domain Eukaryota; kingdom Metazoa; phylum Chordata; class Mammalia; order Afrosoricida; family Chrysochloridae; genus Chrysochloris; species Chrysochloris asiatica. The sequence goes on along the minus strand of NW_006408896.1, from coordinate 819,612 downwards.
CCCCACTGTGAGGACCTCAGAGACACCCAGACAGCTGAGAAGGGTCATCAGCGGAGGCCCAAGACACAGCACATTTTCCTGCAATCCCATGTGTGTACAGGCTCCCTCGAGGCATGGTGTGTAGGCCCAGGGCATCAGGCCAGAGTCAGGTCTGCTGGGCCCTAGAGGGTGTTAGAAGGCACCCATCTCAGGAAGCTGGCATGCTGAGGAGGGGCAGGCGCAAGGCCCCTCTGCGGGCTCCAGTGTGGCTGGCAGCTCACTGCTTAATTCCCAGACTGCTGTCAGGTGCCTGTAGTGGCTCTGGGGGCTTGAAGCTGAGGACTTCCTGGTAGGTGAGCTCTGGGGGAGGGGGTACAGGATGAGCCTGTGTCACCCCCGGCCCAGTCCACCCACTCAGCAGGTCTGCGCCCCCTGTCCTCCAAGAGTAGCCTCAGCCCTATGTTTCTGCTCAACACTCCCACTCATTGCAGGCTGTCCCTCTTAGGGTGGGAGCCACTCTGGGGAAGAGCTGGGGTGTCCCTGTAGGAAATGGGCACTGCCTGGCCGCTGCACCCCCATATTCTTGTGCCCACCCTTCCACTCCTCCACTGTGCGCTCCTTGGCCTCCACACTTTCGTCATAGGGCTCAGCCTCGGGTTCATCATCTGGGTCATGGTACTGGCTGAAGTAGGCGTGGGCCAGGGCCTCTGCAGCACTGACCCGCTGGTCGCTGTCCAGCACCAGCATTCTTCCCAGGAGGTCCACAGCTGAGAGGGTGGAGTTAGGGAGGCTGTCAGCTCCGCCTCCAAGCAGTGTGTAAAACCCAGCCCCACCCCAAGCCCTGCCCAAGGCTCCACCTCCAGCCTCACCTAGAGGATTGGCTCCTTGGAAGATGCTGCGGAGGTCTTTCTGGGGCATGGGGGGCAGGGACTGGATGTATGTCCGGGCCTGGGGGCACATGAGCAGGCCTGAGGGGGTGGACCACCCATGATCCTCTTGGACTCAAATTGGGCAGGGGGCTACAGAGCAAAGTCCTCCAGACTCAGTCACGAGACCTCCTCCCGGCAGACCTGGTGGCACCTCCCTTTCTGCCACCCCCTTCCCAAGTGCCCATGGCCAGGGAACAGTCTGTGTTGTTATTCTGTGCTCACTGTTTCTTATAAGATTCATAGTTTCAGAGACCCTGTAAAGTGTTGCCATGAGTCGAATTGACTTCTGACAGTTGGCATTTTGGTCCCTTGTGCAGAATGTCTTCCCCACTCCCTGCATCTCCTCCCAAAGGAGTTAGACTCAATCCTTCAGTGGCCCAGTCTGTTTCCCACACCATGTACCCGAGGGGTCCAGCTCACGTGTTCAGAGGATATCTTTGCCAGAACCTCAGGGCTGGGTGTGCCCACAACCTCCATGATACGCTTCAGCTGGTCAATATCTTTCTGGCTCAGGAAACACCACCATCAGCCAGGCCTGGACTTTCCCTAGCAAGGCCCACGTGGGCAAGACTAGCCAGGGAGAGCCAGAGCCCACCTCCCTCCCAGACCCCAGCCAGGAGGGAATCCTACATGAACTCTACTCCCCAACCAGGTGAAGGATACAATCGTTCCCTGGGAAGAGCGCCTTTCCCTGCAGTAGTTCTGCCATAATGCAGCCCACAGACCAGATGTCCACTGTCGGGGGAGGGGGTTCATTAGTCTGCCCACCTAAAGTGGCAGGGACTCCCGAACCAGACCAGCAACCCTCCAGTTACACCCAGGCCCCAAGGCAGATAGACTCTTGCCCTCTATTCTGAACTCTGGTAGAGATAGGGGTTAGCACCAGCTGCAACGCCAGGAAAGGTCCCTCTGCAAGTTCATCTGATGCTAGCCAGCCTCTGCCCGTATTTTCCTGTGCCCCTTGGTGGGCTGTGCACCTGTCTGGTTGTAATGCATCCAGTTGAGCATGATCTCAGGTGCCCGGTACCAGCGTGTGGCCACATAGCCAGTCATCTCCTCATCAGCCTGGCGAGCCAGTCCGAAGTCCAGGATCTAGGAAGATCACAAGAAGTTCTCAGCTTTCACTGGCCACTCCTGCCTGCCCCTCCAGACCCATGGCCCCTCACCCTGAGCTCGCAGTCCTCGTTCACTGCCACGTTGCTGGGCTTCAAGTCCTGAGGGGGTGGAGTGGTGGGGTAAGGCCATGAGCCCGGTGCATCAGCCCAGATCCTGGAAGGTCCCCATCCAGGGTTGAGGGCGTCCCCACACCTACCCGGTGGATGATGCCCGCTGAGTGGATGTACTGTGGCGGAGGGGAGGAGCATGGTGAGCCCCGACTTCCTCCCTCTCCCTCAAGCCTCCACCCTGCAGGTGTATCCCCACTGAAGAAAGTCCCCCAGTAGCAAACCTTCAGTCCACGTAGCAGCTGGTAAACCAGGAACTGGACATGCTCATCACTCAGCGCCTGGCACTTGACGATGTTGTTCAGGTCTGCGCCCATCAAGGTGGTCACCAGATACCTGGATAAGGTTCAGAGGTCAGGGGAACGCTTCTTACCGCTTTCCAGAACATGCTCCCCATGTCCTCACCACATCCACCCAGCGCTCACACTTCGCTGAAGTCTTCAATGGACTTGGCCGGAGTGAAGACATCTAGAAGCCCTATGACCTGGGTAAGGTGGGAGGAGAGAGAAGTTCAACTCCAACCCAGTCCCAGAGCAGTCCCTCCCACTGATTCACCCCGCCCCCCAGTTTCCGGACCTGGCCAGCCCAGCGGCTCCGCCCACCGACGCTCCCCACCCCCATTGGTCCATGCCAGGACACTCCGCCCCACCGCGCTCCGGGCCCCCATTGGCCAGCCACGTTGGCCCGCCCTAACTCACATTCTCATGCTTCAGGTGTTTGAGCAGCCGCAGCTCACGGTACGTCCTCCGCGCGTGGATCAGCGACTGGAAGGGGCGCGACAGCTTCTTCACAGCTACCTTCTGGCGCAGCCGCGCGTCATAGGCCGAGCTGGAAGGCGGACGAGTGAGGCTCGGCCGGTGGGTTCAAGCCCAACCCCGGCCCCTCTGCTGTGTTATGCCCACAGCACTCCAGAGGCCCCTCACTCCCAGCCTTTGCAGACCGAGCACTCTGAGGCCCAACCACAGATCTCAACCTCAGGTCTCCTGCTTCCTGCTCCCTCATAGGCAAGAACCCAACCAGCCAGCGTGGAAATGACCCCTCAGGAAATGTTCCTCACGTTTCCGTGGCTTCTAGGACACTCCAAAGATGCCCCCTGGCCCCCTGGACCTTCAACACTTTCTCTGGGCACTGGTAGTGGGTATATTTGAGATGTGGACGGAAAGGTGGCTATAGATGTCTCCTGCACAGTGTTTGTACCCTGAAACACTGGATGGGATGGAATGTCCAGCAGAGGGTGGTGTCTGCCCACATGGATTATCTTCCCTTGCTCGGACTCTCCATCAAACACCAGCCCCCACCTGCCTAAGGCTACCTGAAATGCAGAGGTCACGGGCACCGTCCTCAACCACAAATGGAACAGGGTCACTTCCACTGTCCTCAGGACCAGGACTGCTACTGGACAGGATTTAGAGTCTGCTCACGGAAGGACTTGTACAGCATGTTCCGGTTCCTCTCTCCTACTTCTCCTCTTTCAAAAAAAGTGAGCCGTGCCTCCCGCCCACTTCAAACTGCTGGGAGGCGCCTGATGGGGCTTGGGTGCTCCCAGTATAACGGTGGGGATGCTGACCAAGTGCCTGGGGCATCCGTGTCCCCTCTAGCCTATGACCCACCCTGTAAAGGTCCAGTCACCTGGGCATGGGCGGGGGGAGCTGAGGGGAGTGGCCCCTCATGTCTGGCAGCTTGATTGCGTCTGCGCAGTGGAGTTGACAAGAAACTCCATTCCCAGCTGCTGTCAGTACCAGAAGAGCCTAGAACAGGGCCATCCCTTGCACGGAGGCAGCACAAAGGGCTGGGGATGCCAGGGGAGTGACCTGCCTCCTCTCCAGCTCCCAGATGGAAAAGTCCCTGTGCAGAGGTGAGTCCAGCAGAGGTCTGCAGGTACCTGAGGGACCCATGCTTTGTCCTGATCCTTCCCCTGCCCTTGAAGGCAGATGCCTGAGGCTGGTAAAATAGTTACAGTGGTCCCCCAGGCCAGGGAACCCCCAGCCTCTGCTCTTGCCTCAGGGAAGCTCCGGAAAGCGAACACCTAAGGATCTACAAGAACCTGGAGCGACACCCTCCCTACAACAGTGGCAGCATCGCATCGGTAAGGACCATGGGTGTTGGGTGTTCCCTCTCAACCTTCATTTATCTCAGCCTTTCTGTCAACACTGAAACATCCATGCAGGGCTTCCTATAACCGCCTCAGCTTTAGTTCTCTCCACATCCCCAGTGCCAGGGCAATGAGGTTTCTCAGATACGGGACCCCCCACCCAGATCGACCATCTGCCATGGCCCCAGGCCAGACGTCCCAGATTCCTACTGTGTAGCTGTCGCCTGAGTTCCATTGGTTGGAGCAGAAAAAGGGGGGGGGGGAATGCAGACACCCTATGATCAGGCCTAAGTCCTCTGGAGCCTGAACCCCATGGAAAACGGGGGGTGGGGGCCGGATAGCAAGGCCCAAGGCGAAGGTCTTTATCTTCTCCAAGCTGGTCTGCCCCCTTTTTAAACAAAAGCACCCACTGGAGGATAAGGTACCATTCGCCAGACTTTGGAGGAACCCCAGCTACGTGCTCCGGCCTTTAGGGGCGCGAGAGACTCATCCTCCCACAGGATCCGAGCCAGGATGAGGGCGCTCAGGGTAGCAAGGACCCGGAGGACGCCCCCGCCCAGGCCTGGAGCGGCATCTGGGCGGAAAGTTTCCTTCATGCTCCCCATTCCTTTCTCAGCTCGGTGCCCTGTTGGGGCGGGGGCAGGCAAGCCCCTCCCCACGCCGGGGCCCCACGG
>NW_006408896.1:800643-813744 GCF_000296735.1 Chrysochloris asiatica | reverse complement strand
AAGAAGTTAAGGGTGAGCAGTGGGAACGCTATCTCATCAGGAAAGATTGATGGCTGTGATTGTGTGCTCTTCAACGGATCCTGTAGAACTCCCATTGGGTTTCTAGGATAAGGTCGGCGGTTCAAACTCACCAGCACTCCTCAAAAGCCCTATACAGGGTCGCTATGAGTCGGAACTGACTCAACGGCACTTAACAACAACGTAGGATTTCCTAGAGCGGCTGGTGGGTTTGAACTGCCAACCTTGAGGTTACCAGTCCAGTGCTTATCCTATAGCTCCACACCAGGGCTCAAAAAGCGATGTTTATGGTTTCTGAGGAGCGGCTGGTGAGTTTGAATTGCTAACTTTGCAGTTCAAACCAACCTTTCGATTCAGTGCTTACCCTATAGCGCCACACCAGGACTCCGAAAGAGATACCACTTTTTAAAAGATGACAAACCACTTAATAAAACTCGGCCTGTTGATTTAAAAAAGAAAAAAGAAAATCAACCAAGAAGGTGTTGGTCAGGGCCACCTCTGCCGTGGCAAGTAGCGGTGCCTGGTTCCTCTCCGTGTTGGCGATCGCACTTCCGGATGAACCATTCGGTCCACTGGCGACCCTTAGCGAGTTAGCGGGCTCTAGGAAAGGTGTTGACTGCCTGGGTCTGGGGAGCCGTCAGGACCAGGGACAGCAGCCACGAGGGGCGGGGCGTTTGGGGTGCCGTGCCTCCTTGTTGTTGTTGGATACCTTTTTCCCTATCCAGCTTCCCTGAAGCTTATTCGCTTTACCTGCAACTAACAGCCGCCTCTGCGGATAAAGGCTTCGAGTTCAGTCCGCACAGCGGATGAGCAGGTGACTTGCAAGAGGACAGGTCAGCGTCTTCACGTGGCCTTCAGTGCTTTAATGGGGAGCAGGAGGCTGTTCCCCGACCACCAAACATCCTATACCGTTTTCCTAGCGCTCGGGACCTCAGTCTACTTCTGCTTCCGCTTTAAGATGACGGGTTCAGAGCTTTGCCACACGTGGCTCCTGACCTCCACCCACCCTGGAGGGTGGTATGGGTGCTGGGAAGATGGAATTCAGGCCTGAAGTGGCCAGGCTTACACTTTTTTCAAAAGAAGTGAAAATCCGAGTTTTTGTTTGAAATCTCATGAATTTTAAATATTGGCAAGGCAACCAACCAAAAGTCATTACGATACAGCGCAAATCCAGACAGTACGCTGTTAAGATAAGGCTTTTGTTAAGTGCCATCGAGTCGAGTCGAGTCAGTCCCGACCCATAGCGACCCTGAGCAGGGTTTCCGAGGCTGTAACTCTTTATAGGAGCAGAAGAAGGCTCATCTTTCTCCCGTGGATCAGCTGATAGTCTCGAACTGCTGACCTTGCGGTTTGCAGCCCGATTCGTAACCACTACGCTACCAAGGCTTCCTGCTGAGGTGTATGTTCCAGAGCCTGGCGCAGGCGCTCTGGGTGGGTGGAGTGAGAACGCCCTCCTCCTATTCAGAGTCCAAAGAAAGTCCCTCCCTACCCCAGGGGGTGGGGAGTGCTAGAGGAAGAAGCCTTCTCTGCACCAGCGGAGAGAGCGGAGGTTTTGTGCAAAGTCAATGGAGCTGCAGCTAAAGCGGAATAAAGGGGCGGGAGCCAAGGCCTCTAGGGTGTGGGAACCGTGGCCAAAAGGCCACCCGCGGGGAAGGGGAGCTCCTTTGTGTGCGTTCCCATGGCGACCGACATCCTACCCGCCCCTTCCTAGGGGCTCCACGCCTGCCCTTCTTCTAGCAGTGAAGGGTCAGGGATAAATAGGGCTCGGCGGCCTGGTGTGGTGAAGTGGCCGGCAGAACTCTCTGTTCCCTGGGGCCCTCTACGGGAGGGTGGGGGAGAGGGGGCAGGTTGTCGTTAGAGGACATTTACCACAAGAGGGCAGACAGGGCTTGGGGAAGCCCCTACTAGGGACCCCTGCTGGTGAAGGAGCGAAAACTCCACTAAGGAAACAAGGGGCGGGGCGGGGCGGGGCGGGCAGACCCTGGTGCAGGGGAGCATTCAGCAGGGGGGAGACAGGCTGGAGGCTGGATCAAGGGGAATCTCCTCCCCCCAGGACCGGGGGTCTCCCTCCACTCAAACCCACTGCACCAGCCAATTCTGACTCACAATGACCCTATACAGGAGTTCCAGGAGTGTAGGGCTTTATGGGGGCACACAGCTTCATTGACTCACTTGGAGCAGCTGGTTGGTTAGCAACCCAGTGCTTACCCACAGCACCACCAGGGCTCCTTTCTATCCCTACATTAAATATCAAAACCCACCTTCTCTTCATGTCCACCCACCATCCCTGTCAGACTAGGATCCTCCCCTCACTCGGCTGTATTTTCCATTAATGTGAACAAAGCTGGTTAAGGGCTAGAGATCCCTGTGTTCCGCTTCAAGGTCTAGGGGCTGGAGAATACGATTAACTAGGCTATACCCACCTGAGCCCTTGCCGCCACCCCACCTCTCCCTCCTCCTGGTAGACTGGGAGGAAAAGCAGGAAGCTTGTGTAACCCTGCCCACCCCTAGGCACGCTAGCTTCAAGACCCCAGGTCCCTTCACACTGCGGACTGCCCTGCTACTGAAGGTGAGCAGGGAAGTCTAGTCTGGACACAGCGTTGTTAGGTCTGAACCTAAGCTACGGGGTGACGAGTGTTCTTACTGACCCATTCCCTCTTGTCTGGCTGCTCTGTGGGGTGGGGGTGAAGGTGGCTGAAGGGACCCAGTCTGGAAGTCAGACTTCCTGGTTCCCAGGTCTTTCCCTTACACCCCCAGACTGGGCCCCACTGCCTTTGTCCAAATCAGGGTGCCCCATGGTTTGAATTGCCAAGTACATGATCAGCACCTCGTTTGGATTTCCTGACAGTACTCAACAGCAACTGGTCTTTAGAAAGGAAAAGGGGACATCAGTTGGGTGTCCAGTACCCCTTCCTTGGGGATGATGCCCGCCATTGTTTCCTATGACTAGAATGGGACTGCCCCCTTCAGGAGGTACCCTTCTCCTCAGCCAGTGCCATATCTAGGATGGGAGGCACAGGCCAGGGCTGCCCACCCCCAGTGATCTTACTTATACCAAAAACACCATGTGTGTACCTGGACCCAGCCATACTTCCTTATAGGAAGCTACCAAATGCCCTTTCTGCTTGGGTTGGGATTGTTTGGACACGGTGGAAATTCCCCGATGGCCACACCCTGTTTATCCAGTGTTCAAAGATGGGCAGGGCGCAGAACCAGTGCTCAGCAAGAACGTGCTGGATGACCAAATGGTGCGCACTGTTTGTGCACAGTCCGAGAGCATGTGCTGCAGCTGTATTTTGTTGGTTTCATGGCTCCAGCCCCTGACTTTAGCTGGACTATCTCAAGAGGACCTGACCCCATAGCTAGGCCTCAGGCTTGAATCGAATTCAGGGGAGGCCAAGCCTGGGAAGGTTCCACCAGCCAAGGGGGATGGGATGGGGTGGATGGGGTGTCACTGCGGGCTCTCTGCCTCGCAGGTGCTGAGATGCTCCTCGTTTTCATGACAGTGGAGTCCCCTCGGTGTCCTTGCTATACCTCTGACCACAACTCCTGTCCACCACCCCCCCCTGTGTTCTTATGACCCTTAGCTGCCCTGTCCTCACCTCTCCTGTCCTGGTTTTCTCTCTCACCCAGCATGCCCCTAGCCTTTCTGCCCTTGGTGGGTAGATCCTGGCTCTACCTCCTAGCTGTTTCCCCTGGGGACTGGGTCCTGATAGGTTCAGCCACACAACCATGGTGTCCATCAACCCTCCCATCCCCAATGGGGAGTGGGAGAGGCCCTACCCCAAACCCCCCCCCGACACACACACACACATCAGGTCTCCTCCAGGGAAGCCCTTTCCGTCGCTGAGCCCCTTAAAACTGTCCAGATGTGCCTGGTGTCCCCACCTCAACCTCCTCTTCTGGCACAGCCAAGCCACACCCTCAGCAAACACCGTTCTGGTTCAGGTAAGCTCTGGGGAGGAAGCAGGTGGGTAAATGGAGGTCAGACAAGGGGTGGTTTCAATGTTCAGAGGACAGGTCATTGTGGTCCCTATGTGACTCCCTACCTAGTCCTCTGGGGTTTAGATACAATGGCCTTTCCCCAACACCCCTCACTGACTACAGCTGAGCCTCCATTCTGGTTGTAACATGTCCCCCGTCCAATGCTGACCTTTGGGTTCCCCTGGGCGCCTGGTTAGCCACCTTGATCTCATAATTCTGACCATGAGGAAGCCTCCTCTAACCGCATCTTAAAAGCAGGGAGTGCAGATGGGTGCCACACCTCCTCTTGGCAGCCCAGCTCTGGCTGGTTGGAGGCCGGGAGATATTTTGGCCACCAGGTGGCAGCCATCCCGGCAGAATCCAGTTGACTCTGGCCTTGGCGGAAGTGGCCATGATGCCTCTGTCCATGCTTGAGGTTAGCCTCCTTGCCGCCCCCTCTCATCCTACAAACTGTTCTGTTCCCGGATCAAGTTTAGGCCGAGCTGTACCCAACCCCCTTCCATGCCCCAGGACCAGAATGCTGCTGACCACAGAGCACCACCCCTCCCATCTCTTGGAGGCGGGGGGTCCCAGGGTCTGATGAAAGGATGTCTGATCCTCAGGGCTCCCCAGAAGTGAGAGCTAGGTTTGGGGTGTAGCCTCCACCCTCAGAACTACTACAGGCAGGAGTCCTGATGGACTGTGTTGGGAACAGAGGCACTGGGGTGGGGACAGGTGACTTCAACCCTGGGAGGAATCCAGCCCACCCACAGCATGAAAAAGATCACTATATTTGATTGACAATGAACAAGATTTACAAAAGGGGGTGGGGTAGGGAGGATTCCTGGTGAGGACCGCCTGTCTGACAGGCCAGAGACCAGGACCCATCTGCTGGGGTCCCCTCTGGCTGCTCAGGCCTCGACGTCTGACGTCCAGATTGACCTTTGAGGTGGGGCCCAGGCGGCCTACTTGAGTTTACTTAGGTCGACGGTGCCCGCAAGGGAGAGGGTGAGGTCAGGAAGGCATTGTACCGCTTGTTCTCTTCTCATCCCGGACACAGACAGACAGAGTCCAGGGCGCAGGAACTGCTGACCGCCCAGGGAAGCGGGCCGGGCTCCCCGTGCTTGAGGTGGTGTGGCTGGTGCGCCCGGGGCTGAGGCGGTGTCTGAGCGGCCACCATGGCCCACTGGGCGTCAGGCGCCTAAGGCACGTTTGCGAATCGCTCAGGAGAGTGGACACAAAGACAAACCTGATGCTGGTTCCGGAGGGAGCTGGTGCTGGCTGGGCCGAGCAGTGGCCGGCAGCTCTCGGGCAATATTAATATTGCTCAGGAGAAAGACGCTACGTGAGTCCGCACCTACTGAAGGCTGAGGAGCTGCGAAGCCGAGGCAGCTCGTCCTCTGCTGGTCAGAGAGAAAGGCAGGGCTGTTGGTCCCGGAGGTCAGAGGTCTGTGACCTTGTTCTCCAGCGCGGCTGCAATCTGCTGCAGGCGGAAGGCCAGCTGCATCTTTTGGGCGGCGGGGTCCTCCTCCAGGGCATTAATGATCTAAGGGTGAATCACCAATGTTTGAGGGCCACTGGCAAGCGGCTGCCCAGTGCCCTTCTGTCCCTGTGAGGTTGTGACCTGCTTACCTCATCATAGTACTTCTGCGTATACTGGTAGAGCTGGTGTAGGGCCACAAGGGTGTTCAGGGAGTCCGTGTGTGCCTGGGGAAGCAGGGAAGTATGAGTCGGAGGAGGCAGGGGTGATATGACCCCAGACAGGTAGGGGTGCAATAAGTAGGAGTAGAGACAATGTGAGCTGGGGAAGGGGTGGTATAAGCTGAGGTAAGGATGGTATGACCTGGGTTCAGGGCGGTGTGACCTAGGATGGAGCAGTGGGAACTGTGTTAGGGGCGGTGTGACCTGCATTCAGGGCCGTGTGACCTAAGATGGGGCGGTGTGACCTGGGTTGGGGCGGTGGGAACTGTGTTAGGGGCGGTGTGACCTAGGATGGGGCGGTGTGACCTGGATTGGGGCGGTGTGACCTGAGTTCGGGGCGGTGTGACCCGAGTTCGGGGTAGTAGGACCTCAGCCTCTGCACGCATCTAGCCCTGGAGAATGGTCCTTAAGGGGAGCAGGTAGACTGGGATGTGGCTTTGTGTGGTGCCATGGATGTAGGTGGACACAAAGGGTCACACCCTCCCACTCACACAGGTGGGCTACAGATGGACAAATGACCAAGGTTCACATCTACTCCTTCCCCCACTAAACAGACAGTGTCTGTCCCTCCCACTGGGACGTTCAGCCACAGACATGGACATGCCAAGCAGCTTAGAGCTGCTCACATATCACAGCCCTCCACACTGCCCCCCTCAGCCGCAGTCACATAGGTGTATCTACTGCACCCCCCATAGTCACACCCTCACCTGAAACAGGCTGGGTGCCCGAAGGATGGGTGGGCCTCCATTCACCCACTCCCCAGCCCTCACCCCCTTACCCGGGAAATCTCTGCCAAGTGCGTGTTCATGTCCTGGTCGCTGACTTGTACCATCTGGCGGATCCCTTTGTAGTAACTGTGGGGGGATGAACAGTTACAGAAGGGGAGGGGGAGCCGAGGGAGGGGCCCTGAGGAAGGGGAAGGGATGCAGACACTCACTCCTCCACCATCTTCTTGTAGGTAGAAATTTCCTTGGCATAGAGTAGCTTGTTGCTGGGGGAGTCCTGTGGGCAGAAGGGTCCAGATGACACCAGGCTGACAGCGGCGGCCCCACCAGGGATGGAGCCCAGCTGGATGCCAGGCTCCCACATGTGGGGCCGATGGGCACAGTCCCTTTGTGGGCACCAGAGGCTGCAGACCCCCTTCCCTACCTGCTGTAGACCTCGCCTGTACTCCTGACATCCCCCCCCCACTGCCCACTAACTGTCCAGTCTCTGCCCAGCAGCCTCACTGACACCCCACTGGCTGCCCACTAACTCTCCAGTCTCTGCCCACCACCCTCACTGACACCCCACTGGCTGCCCCACGCACACGACTCAGCTTGTGCTCTGTCCTTGTGCAGGCGTCCATGAAGGTCTGAGCAATGACCGACAGTGAGGCGTCCACCACCTCATGCACGTGCACGTCAAAGATGAAGTGCGGGTTCTTGAGAATGTTCACCCAGAAGCGGAGCGGCAAACTGAGGTGAGAGGGTGGGCAGTCAAGGTTCAGCGGTCAGGGGCTGGAGGGCCGGGAGCTGCCAGGGGCCGCTGTGGATAAGCCCCACCTGTTGGTCTTCCAGATGTGGATGGTGTCTTCGTCCCGAATGTCGTACTTCTCCGCCTGTTCATCCAGGAAGTCAAAGAAGTACTTGACGGCAGGGGGGACCGCGTGGCTGGGAGCCAGCACACTCTGGAAGAAGTTGTCCACAAACTGCTGCAGCGTACCCTGTGGGTGGGGTGGACACTGGTCAGTGAGTGCCGGCCTGCCAGGTGCCCCCAGGGTCCTAGCTGCAGCTGGACACACACCTTGACCGAGAGCAGCCTGGTCAGGTAGATCTCAGTGATGGCCTTCGTGCGCTCCTTCTCCTTCATGCTACCTCGTTTAGGCTTGCCCTCATCCACCTCATCGGTGGGACGAACCAGGTGCCACACACGGTTTTCCTCCTCCAGGAGGGCGTGGCCTGTAGGGAGGTGAGGAGGCGCATGCTGAGGACCCGCAAAGGCCCAAGGACCCCAATACGCGCTGTTGCTCCCACCCAGTTAGAAATGGGTGGGGTGCCCCGAGGTGAACGCTACTCCTATGCTGACCTTCACAGGGGTGAGGGGGCGCATGAGAGGAAGACTCACGCTCTCCTGGCAGGTCCTGCTGGCTGTCCTCGGGCTGCTGAGAGACCCCCACCTTGGACAGGATGAGCGTGGCTCCATCCCGGACCTGGTGGACATAGGTGTGAGGCAGGCACGCAGACCACACCAGGCCGAGCTGCCCGCTGGCCCCAATCCCCCACTGCCTGCACTCACATTGTAGTGCATTAGTGTGTTGACGCGCTTCCACCGGCCATCTCGCTGTGAGGTCAAGTCTAAGTCCGACAGAGTCTGTGCCGTGGACCCGGGACGCCATTCTGCAGTAGACAGCCCAGCTTGCTTGAACCTGGGCCCCCACCCCCCGACCCCCGCCAGCACCCCATGTCGGGCCAGCCTTCCAGCTCACCCAGGACCACGCTCTCTGCCTTGGGCCAGCGGGAGCAGGGCTGCGTGCGGTACACCTGGTCAATGATCTTCTCCTTGACCTGGGAGATGGTGTCACAGTTGAGGACCTTGACGGGAATGGCATCGATCCCTTCGTCCTGGACAATCACGCTCACCGTCTGCAGAGGACACAGGGAATCACCATTCAGAACCACACAGCACACAAGCTCACCGGGCCTCAGGGCCTGTACAGGCTCAGGGGGCAGGAAGACCACCAGGGGCCCTACACACACTGTTCCCTCACACCTGCCAAGGTTGTGCCTCCTCTCACTACAACATAGGTCCAGGAACGAGATCGCGAGGACTCCCACGTTCTTCTCTGTCTGGCTCACCTGTACCAGGGACCCCACTGAGGGTCCCCAGCATAGTGCCTGGGGACTGAGTTCTGTCACCATCACCCACTTCCTGCTCACCAGGGGTGCGTACTCTATGTCGTCTCCCAGTAGTCCCGTGTCGTTGAGGGTGTACTTGGCCTTTTTCTGCACAGCGTCCACCGGCCCCTTCTCCACCTGATGCTTGATGGCCTTAAACAGCTTGTACAAGGGCTCACCAGCGCTTTCCTGGGGTGACGCAGGGGGTCAGTGTGGGTGGGGCCTGCCCACAAGGGGAGGGCAGCCAAGAAGCAGGCAATGTTTGGTGGGGCCTGGACCCACCTTGAGATACTGGTACAGGCAGATGGACATCCAATTGGACAGCATTCTCTCCACTACCGTCTCTGACCTGCAGTCCCAGAAGAGGCCAGTAGCAAGGGTCCTGAACCCCCAAACCCTCATGGTCACCCCAGCCAGGCTTGGGTCCCCTGCCAGGTCTCACAGGTGCAGCCTGACATGCAAACTTTTACACATACACGAAGCAGACCCCATGCCACTGGTCACGTGACCAGGACACAGCCCATCCTGCGGGTCACGTGACCCGTTAAGTCCAGGGCTGTGAGAGTGCTCCCATCTGGAGTCCCAGTGAAGCTGGGCTCTGGCTGCCCTGGTCCTCTCCCCTTTGCACGCACCTCGTGTGCCCGCATACCTGCGCAGCATCAGCTTGGGGTTCTTGGCCACCACGTACTGCTCCATCAGCTCCAGGAAGAGTGTGCGCATGATGTCCGTGTAGTACTCCAGCTTCCCGTGCAGAGCAACCGTTAGCAGCGACGCAAAGTAGACCTTGGCGCGCGCTGAGAATTCGCGCTGGTTCTCCAGTGTGTGGATGAACTGTGGATGCAGGACACTCAGGACCCATGCCTCTGGTCAGGACCCCCGCCCCGCCCCCCGCAGCCCAGCAGCTCACGTTGATGAGGAAGGACTTGCTGTTCAGTAGGTTGGAGAACTGGTAGAGGGCCTGTTCCACAGTGGGCCGTCGGGACTCGGGGATGTCCAGCTTGCCTGTGATCATCACATCCTTGTCACCATCCTTGGAGGGCAGGAAGAAGACGCGGTCTGTGTAGGTCTTGTAGTCTAGCACTGGGATGCCAGCCTCGTGCACGTCATTGGTCTGGTCTTCCATCTCGATCATCAGGTCTGTGGGACGGGGGGGCTGAGGTGAGGTGCCACCCCCACCTCCCCACACCACCCAATCCTGGCCCAGGGCACCCCCCCACCTGTGAACTCCTTCTTGCAGCGGTCACGCACGCTCTCCTCCAGACCTTCCAGCTGGGACTTGATCTTCTCATACTCACGTTCTGCCTGCTGGCTCTTCCTCCTAGAGGCACAGGGAAGGTGGGGTCCGGGCTTGGGGCAGGCTCTCATGGGAGGCCTCAGGGAGGGTGGGGGCAGGCAGGGCGGGGTGGGAGCTGACCAGTAGCAGTAGACAGACACGGCGATAATGGCCACCATGGGTACGATGACCAGTGGCAGGATGAGGCCGAGTCTGAGGGCTACGTCGCTGACACGTGTATCGTACTCCACACGGCCCAGTATCCACTCGCGGGAGCCGAACTTGACCTGTGTGGAGGGGTCAGTCAGCGAGGCCTGCTCTGGCTGTGTCAGGTGCCCCTTGTCCCCATCTCCCAACACGCACAATGAACTCAGGTAGGTTGTGAGTTGTGTCCCGCTTCTGCCGCCGTTTGGGTGGGGGCTGCACCTCGGGGGGCTCGCAGTACAAATCGGTCTCGGTCAGTGTCTTCATGATGCAGCGCTCGGCGCCCACGAAGGCTTCTGCCTCCTGTAGCGTCATTGCCTTGTTCAGGTTGGTGCCCTGTGGAGTGGGGACAGTCAGAGGCTACACTGGCTGGATTTATTCTGCTCCAAGACCAGACCCCCTGCCAGTCCTCCTGCAGGTGAGACCCTGGCTTTCGCCCTACACACTGGTCTTCCTGGAGGGCAGGACTCAGGCCCTTTTCCCAAGAACTTCACCCCATCAGGACCCCCAAATCCAAATCCATCAAGTTGATTTCAACTCAGAACCTAGGGTTTCCAAATCTGTAAATCTTTAAAGGGAGCAGAAAGCCTCCTCTTCTCCCGCCCCCTTTTTTTTTTAATGATATGAAAACGGTTTATTAAAAATTCTAGAACTAAACAACAAAGCCTAAAATTGTAGAATGAATATATACATTGAATAGCGGATTTACTATATGTCAGTAATGGGAACATCACATTGGTTAAGAGTAGGGCTATGCAGGCAGCTACTGTTCTTGCTGTCCATGAGTTCAATGCTTGTACAAAGTGAAATTGTAAAAGTTGTGTAATAGACATATTTACAACATTGGCTACAACAAAACAAAACAGAAAAAACAAGTGGCTGCTGAGGCTTATTATATACAACCAAAAATCTCATGGGATTTTGTTTCTTGGTATGAAAGAGTCGTGGATTCATGGGACATCCCAATTAATTGGCCTAGCAACATATTTAGAGTTTCTATTCCACTTTTAGGTCATTCTGTTGTGCTGACAAACATAGTTGAATAACAATTTAACAGAAAATAATACTGAACAGCATAAATTATTCTATTTCCGCTTCCCCTTTTGGATTCAAACTGCTCAACATGTAACCCACGAGGGCAACCCGATCTAGGGTGTCTGAGGATATCAATCTTTGTTGTTGTTAAGTGCCATTGAGTTGATTCCAACTCACAGCAACCCTTATACCATTCAGGGTTTTCCGAGGAGTGACTGACGAGTTTGTACCACCAAGCTTGTGGCTCAATCTTACCTTGTGGTCCAGTACATTATCCCACAGCACTACACTGAGACTCCGTATCAATCTTTACAGGAGCACAAAGCCTCATCTTTCTCCCTCAGTGTGACAGGTAGGTTTAAACTGCCAACCTTGCGTTTAGCAGTCCAGTGCTTATCCCACAGAGCCCCAAGCACTCCCTTCTCAAGGTGGTGCTGTCTGAGGCCCCACCAGGCCTCACCTGGGCGTGGATGAGCTTGTTGACCTGCTTCTTGACGCCATCCGTGAAGTTCTCAAAGGTGGGGTCGGCCACATACTCAAAAGTGCCCGTCTCGGTGCGGAGCAGAACACTGTGTCCGTCCATCTTCAACAGTACTGTGAGGTTATAGGCCTCAGGCTCCTCGGGGACGGCCGGTGTTGAGAAAACCACCTTGGTGTCATTGTGGTACACGTAGTCAGTGCCCACAACCTGAGAGGAGGCCAGGCCGTTAGGATGAGCTCGACAAGCCGAGTGCAGCTCTAGCCCCCCTCTTGCTTGCCCCGGGCCCATACACAGACCTCCACAAGTTTCAGGGGTCCAACCTCCTGCCTTCGGCTCCAGGACTTCAACGGCTCAGCAATGACCACCATGGCAAACTTCTGAATCAGGTTAAAGCCCTGCCCTGTGATGCTGATGTTCCTGCCACCACTGAGGGGAGGAGAGAAGCTGGAGGCCCAGGAAGAAACCAGCAGTGGCCCTGCCATCCAGGTTCCTGCCCCAAATGAGCCAGGGACTAGGGGCCTGATGATGTCAGCCACTGCCTGGCTGGGTGCAGTGGGGGGTTTCCAGGGCCACCTCCTATCACCACAACCCACTGCTCCCCATTCCTAGCAGCTGAGTCAGCACCTGAGGGTGGGTGTAGCTGGGGCGGGGCTGTGGCTAAGGGGAACGTACCTGACGAAGCTACACATGGGCTCGAAGGCCCGCAGCACTGGGTTCTCTCGGTAGCTGAAGATGACATTAGGGCTGGGCACTGGAGCGCCCCCATAGACCACCACCAGGAGCGCTTCACCCGGCTGTTGCTGGGCACCCGTCAAGCACTGCAGCTCTGCCCCAAACTTTGTTCTGGAGTGAGGGGGGGTGGGGTGGGCATGTCAGTGTCCCCTCACTCTGGACCCAACCCCCACCCAAGGTCAGCAGGTTAGCTTAGACCCCCTGCCCCCCGCTAGGGGCCACAACTGGCCTGCAGACGACACCCACACATTACAAGGGACGTTGTTGAGGGTCACCCGCACGTCCTCCTTGGAGCCCGTGTCCAGGTTGGTGCCAGTGATGGTCAGCAAGGTGCCACCTGCCTGTGGCCCCTGCTTCGGGTCCACGTGGTCTGGCTGGGGTTGCTAGGAGAACAATAAGGGCATTATGGTCAGGGTCTCGGGGACCACAGATGCCGCTGCCCCCTCCCCACCCTGACAGACACTTTCACACCCCGGGGCTGAGCACACACTTGGTAAGTAAACTGCACATGAGGTGGCGAGTGGCCCAGCTTCCCATTGACGTCCACCTCGACACCCCCCGTGGATGGTTCCTCAGAGGCCTCGATCACACACACGATCCTGGGGGGTGACAAGCAGGGACACACTTAAGAGCACAGCCCCCTGACTCCCCACCTGGCCCACCCATACATACAGTAGTCCCTCCCCCAGGTCCCCTCCCCTCGCAGACAGTAGTCCCTCCCCCAAGTCCCCCCACCCATACAGATAGCAGTTCCTCCCCCAGGTCCCCCCACCCATACAGACAGCAGTTCCTCCCCCAGGTCCCCCCACCCACACAGA
>NW_006408896.1:774761-800376 GCF_000296735.1 Chrysochloris asiatica | reverse complement strand
AGTTCCTCCCCCAGGTCCCCCCACCCATGCAGATGGCAGTTCCTCCCCCAGGTCCCCCCAGCCTCGCAGACAGTAGCTCCTCCCTGAGCCTCCCAGGCCTGGCCATCCCATGCTGGTGCCCTGTATGTGGTGGAACTCATGCAGGTTGAAGCCACAGCCTCCCCCACATCTGTCCAGTTATCTAGCCCTGAGCTCCCCACGGTGGAAGAGATACCCAGGAGACCCATAAACCACCTCAGTCACTCACCGGGTGGACACAGAATACCGTTCTGGCTCGAAGGTGCAGTTCCGGCCGGCCACAGTCACCCTCTTAACATCATCTGCCTTGATGCCCAAATTCGACCCAAAGATGGTGATGCGAACGCCCCCTCCCAGTGGGCCTGTCTGGGGCTGGATCTGGAATCGGCAGAGCAAGCTGACTGGCGGCCCTTGGGCAGGAAGGGTTGGGTAGAGGACTCAGGACAGGCTCTGTTGGGCTCACCCTAGTGATCACGGGAGGCGGGCACTCAGCAGTGGCATTGCTGCACAGAGCCTGGTACACACACTTGCTGTGTGCGCCGCACCACACACACTTGTAGGCAGGGTCGGCGGCCAGGCACAAGCTGCAGTCGCTTCGGCCAAAGGAGCAGTTGTACAGAGTCACTGGGGAAGAGGAACAAGCAGAGGTCAGTGGCCAGTGTGGCCTGCCAGCCTGCCCAGGCCTTGTCCATCAGCCCCTCCCCAGCCCGCCCACCGGCCAGCACCTTGCAGTTTGCTGTCAATATTCTTGCTGTAGGACTTGACATACAGGTG
Source organism: Chrysochloris asiatica (assembly GCF_000296735.1). Lineage (NCBI taxonomy): Eukaryota > Metazoa > Chordata > Mammalia > Afrosoricida > Chrysochloridae > Chrysochloris > Chrysochloris asiatica. The sequence goes on along the minus strand of NW_006408896.1, from coordinate 799,584 downwards.
AAGGGGCAGCGTCTCGTTTGTGTCATGGGACAGCTGGAGGGAGGCAGGCAGGCAGAGACATACTGTGTTCATAGCCCCACCCACTGGGACCCCCAACCTTGGGAACCAGACAGCAGTTCAGATGGTCGTGCATACTGGATTACCCAGAGAGACAGCAATGCTGTGTGGTCCCCTGGGGCAGCTGAGGGACCCAGGAGAGGCTATGCGGGAGTGGGTGCTCAGGGCTTCCTGGGGAGCATACCTTTGGGGTTCGGAAGGAGAAGGTTCCTGGCTGCTGCATGCTCACTAGCTCCTTGAAGTTGAGCAGGTCGCTCCCCACATACAGGGAGGTGCTCTGTGGGGACAGCATGTCAGGTTTCTTTCCTCCAAGGCCCACCCACTGTGCCACACACATGTACGGGACAGACACACCCCACTCTGAGACCCAGCCGACGTCTCCTCATGGATGACCCAGGGCACCCCAAATATGGTCCACACCTTCACCCGCCTCTCTGGCCTTGGTTCTCTCCAAGCCCCCTGTTGTCCCAGCTCCACCCCACACTCCTGTTGACCTTGGCCCACTCAGTCCCTAGTGTGTCCCCTCCCACTCCCCTCTGCCTACAAGCGCCTGACTATCCAGGCCCTGAGCCAAGGAGGAGGGGCATGGCCAGGCACCCCAACTTCAGTGTCAGGGAGAGTGACCCCAACTAGGTCACACTTCTTACCTACCTTCACCGTGTCCAGGTTCCTGCCCTGAAAGGTCACATCTGTCTCGTGGTTCATGGGGATGACCAGGGGGCTGGGGTTCAGGAACTGGGGGCAATTCTCCTCCTGGGGGACAGGGAGGTCAGTCAGTGGTGGTCAGGCGGCAGCTGAGCACCGCGGCCAAGACACTCGCTGTCCCTCGGCTCACCATGTGGGCGCGGACGATGCGCTCCTCGGGGTTGGGTGAGGCCTCCTGGCATGAGTGGTACATGAGGTCCCACTGACAAGTCCAGCGGTTGCTGGTGCAGGAGATGCACCTATGGGGAGGCGGCGTGAGGGGTGCGGGCGGGCTGCGGGTACAGGAGGTGCACCTGGGGGGAGGGGTGTGGGGGAGGGGCGGCCACAGGGGGGATGGTGGGCAGCACTCACGGAAGGTTCTCCACTAAATGCATCGCTTCGTGGCAGTCGTAGAAGGGGTACGGGTGGGAAGTGAGGAAGATGTCACCGTTTTGGAGACGCAGCTGGAGATTCACGGTCACATGATCTGGGAAAACAGTAAATGCGGGAGGCTGTGGCCACAAGCAGGACGTGCCCAGAGAGGGCCCCCCTTCCCAGCCCTTCTCCTCTCATTGGATCAGAGACCAAGGCTTAACACTGGTGTCCCCGCTGGGCCCTCATTTCCAGCTCTGGCCTCCCTACCCCCCACTACTGCTGCTCTCCTTGCGCTAGTCCAGCTGGATCCCCCACTACCAGTCCTGACACCCCCTAACAATCAGCTCTGGCCCTCAGCCCCTAGTCTCAGCTGGGTCCCCCACAGCCAACTCTGGCCTTTCTATTCCCTACCACCACCCTTCATTCTAACCCAGCTGGGCCCCCCACGATTAGATCTGGGCCTCTGCCCACACCCCCACGATCAGATCTGGGCCCTCTGCCCACACCCCACGATCAGATCTGGCCCTCTGCCCATACCCCACAATCAGATCATAGGGTCCCAGAGCGAGGCTCCCATTTCTCCCCAGGGCTTAGGGCTGTCTGAGCCTCTCTCTGTCCCTGTAGCTGCTGAGGGCCTTGCCTCCTATGTGTCTGGGCACAGAGCCTGCGGGGTCCCTGCTCACGTCACTGCCAGGCCCTGCCCCTGCCTTCCCCGGCCCACATTCAGCCTCTGGGGAGCGTCCTGCCATCTCAGGGCCCTGGCTGGAGTACAGAAAGTCAGGCACAGGAGCACCGAACACCGGGCTCAGACCAGGGATCCTACCCCATGGCCTGGAGGGGAGGGGCAGCCCCATTGTGCCTGCCAGAGTCCAACCTCCCAGAGCAAGGAGGCCCTTGTGCTGCCCCCAGGTGTGCTGACAGAGGCTCACCCTGGCCAGCTGGCGTGCTGGGAATGACGCTTGGGGAGTTGCAGAAGACCATGTCTCCCTCCACACGGGTGAGATGCGGTGGCGAGTCACCAAAGTGGCAGAGCAGCTTGTCCTCCTCTCTCAGGGTAGGGAGGGGGCTGACCGTCAGCTGCACCTGGGAGGAGCAGAGGCTCATTGGACACCCCCTCCCACCTGCGTGGACAAGGGAGCCTCTAGAACATAGCTCTGCCTTCACCCAAAACAAGATCCCTCACATCTGTCACCCCAGCAACTCCTGGGAAAGGGCCTGGTCTGCCCGGCAGGGACAAAAGAACAAGCCATGTTCACGGGTCACCTCCCCCTCAGTGCCTGGACAGCAGCAGGGCTGGGGGAGCCGCTCCGCTGTATGCCCCCCGCCAACACGCACCTCGCCCTGCGCCCGACGGCTCATGTTTTGTGGCTGGGCACTGGTGATGGTCATGCAGGCATTGTCCCGGCTCCAAAGCCAGTGGCCAGTCTCCTTGGCTCGAGAACAGTTGGCTTTCCTGGTGCATCTGGGTGAGGTGATGGGGGGCGGGGAGCACAACAGGCTCAGCCGAAGCATCCCTCAGCCCCCAGGGTGGGGTCTTGTTCTCCCCAGACTCTGGGGGCAGGGTTGTATCACCAGATACCCCTACAAGCGCAGTACCCACCCATCCCAGGCTGGGACCCAGAAGCTCACCGTCCGTCCACGACACACCAGCCACAGTAGGGGTCCTGCGAGTCGCGACACTGTGCACAGGTGGGGTAACTCAGGCACTCCTGCACAGGGAGCTGGAACACCTATGGGAAGGGAGCGGACTCAGACAGGTCTGGTCCAGAGAAGCTGGGGGTCCTGGCCATGGGCCCTTCTGTGCCCCCCAAGCCCTCTGACTCTCCAAGTGATATAGGCTCTTGCATATCCTGGGTGCCCCCAAAGCCAGCTTGAGGGGCTCCTGTGCCTACCAAATGCGCCTCCCAGGAAAACCAGCACCAATTGGCCCGCCTCTACCCTCTCTAAGAAACCTCCGAGAACGTACAGGGTCCCTTCTCCCTGCCCTTCCACCCCTGGGGGAGGCCCACGCACAGCACTGACCCAGATCCCTTCCTCAGAACAAGGCGGAGGCAGAGCCAGAGAGAGAGAGACGCAGTCAAGACACAGGACAGACAGACAGACAAAGTTACAGAGACATGGGCGGTGCTACAGAACCACCCAGAAACCCGCCCAGCTGCCCAGTCCTGCTCCAGGGACGTGGCTGGGCCACCGAAGCCCAGAGTCCGCCCCCCTCCCACGGCCTCCTTGCCCGCTCTGGGCCACCTCTAGCCTACCTTATCCTGAGTCATGGCGTACACACTGGTCAGGTCTGTGGACAATGCCAAGTCTTGCTTGATCCTCTTGTTGAGCTCTACAAGAATAGAGCCATACTCCACGGAGGTGTGGTTTGGGGTGAGATACACCTGGTGAGAGGAGGGCATGAGTCTTGTGGTTCTGACAGACTGCCTTCCAGAACCTTCCCCATGTCCCTCCTGGCTCTGCCTCACCTTGAGGATCCTGCCATCAGAGGTGCCCAGGAAGGCGATGGTGTGACTGTCCTCGGAGGTCACCGTCACAGCTGTCAGGTTCAAGCCACCCCGCTGCAGCACGGCCGTGGCGGTTAGTCCCTCTCGGCTGCCCAGCGGGTAGGGAAGGTGCTCCGAGCCACAGGGGAAGGTCTGACTGGCGACCTACAGAGCCCGACATCAAGGGCAGTATGTATAGCCCTCCTTGCCCTATATCCCGGAGGCCCCTCCCACACCCCCAGGGGTCAAACACCCACAGGAGCTGAACTGGTCTCCAACTGCTCACAGATGCTTGCCCCATGGCCAGCGTGAGGGCAGAGGGGACGCCTGGACAGATAAACTGAAGGAAGCCCCAGGGAGAAGTGGGCACCCCCACTTGTACAAGCTCACAGCAGTCAAGCTGCACTGACCACTCACTAGCTCACACTGACCCTGCACATGGACAGCATTCCACAGGGGACATGGACACACCTGCACACTCACGCTCGCTGACACCCCACCCCCCACATACGTGCGAGTGGCCACCACATTGTATGTCGCCGTGGAAGGCCTTGTAGAAAGGGTTGCGTCCCACGTCGCGGGCGCCTGTGTAGCAAGCGTTGCGATTGGCCTCCATCTTGGCGTAGATCTCGTCCAACAGGAACACGCAGAGGCTGGCCTGGAAACCCCCACCACCTCCACTCCTGCCATCCCGGCTGAAGACAGCATAGAGTGCCCGGCCTGGGTCCACAGAGGCTGCCAGGCAGGTCCCGAAGGTGGGGGTCTGGGGGTCACCGGGGTCCCGACACTCCAGGTCCATCTCCAGGTAGGAGTAGTAGGAGGGGTCATCCTTGCACATGCGTGCCAGCAGTGTGCGGTTCCGGGCTGGGTGCTTATCCTGCTGGTTGAAGATGAAGAAGACGTAGCGACCATCCTCGAAGATGGCCACAAACTGCTGTGTGTTGGTGGACAGGTAGGCAGCCTTGTAGGTGGCCTGGTCCGTGTAGGCCTCGAAGGCCTCCCTGCCCTCCGTGCGGTCCAGCAGGCGGGTGCTGATGATGATGCCGTTGTCATGTGGACCGTTGCCTTTGCCCACAAAGAGCACACGCTGGCCTTCAGGGCCCGTGGAGCTCACCAGTCCCACGGTTGCCACAGACTCATCATTGCTGGCCACGAAGGACTTCTCGCCGCTGCTGTCCTCGTAGAAGAGGCGCAGGGAGATATTGCTGAGTGAGCGCAGGGTGCAGATGCCTTTGAAGAGGCTGCCGCACTCGACCACGCGGCCCTCGAGTGTGTCTAGCAGCAGCAGCTGGTTCACGTTGCTGGTGAGCACAGCCTCCTGACATTGGCTCTTTTCGATGGGTGGAGTGCACTTCTTGTTGTCCAGCGCCGGGCCCGTGGTCACCTGCTGCACCAGCTTCAGGTCGGCGGTCAGTTGGTAGAGCGTGTTCACTGCCCCCAGGTACACCCCACCTGTTGTGTTGTCCACAACCAAGTGGTTCAGCTCCGACTGGCTTTGGAAGTCAGGCTTCCAGGGACGCAGACCTGTGCATGTGCCTGCCAAGCCCAGGAGCGTCAGGGCCCAGAGCCACAGCGCCATTACCCTGTGGGAGAGAGGAGTCAGGGGAGCCCAGCCCCATGGAGGAGTCTCTGGAACACAGGCCACAGAGGGCCATGGTCACCTAGCATGATGCCCCGCCACATCTAACTGCACACACCCATTCCCAACTCTCTAAGAAAAAGTTTAACCTACAGTCTAACCTATGGCCAGGGTCAAGGACCACCCTGGGAAGGATTGTGCTGTGGCTTCTACTTGCTGAAGGCCCAGCCCACTCCACCCCAAGGCACCTGATTGCTTCCTCTAGAAGTCTCCCAGGTACTCCCCCATGACCCCAAGAGCCTGCAGGAGGTCCATGGTACTGACCCCAGACTACCAGCCCCCAAACCAATACTCCCTGTGTATCCATACAGGTGATCCCCACACCTGAGGGAGTCAGAGGCAAACAGATCAAAGTGAAACTGCAGCTGAGAAGCAGCCTGGAGACAGAGCCAGTGGAGCTTGGCACACACGCTATTTATAGCTGCCCACCCGAGCACACTGACCACAGCTGCGGCTACCTAGTCCACTTCCCTGAGCAGCACACACAGCCCTCTCATCATCCAAGTACCCAACAGGAAGTTCCAGGGGAGACCCGGGTCTGTGTGCATATGTCCCTGTGTGTGTTCACACCCCAGGGACATGTGCATGGGGGAGCTGCTGAGGCCGAGGCTGGGGCAAAGGTCTACCCCATGCAGTGATACAAACACATGCGCCTCCTCTCTAACCCAGGGGCACCAGGAGCTAGGAAGGATCCCGTTCTGCCTCTAGTCCTCATTCCACCTGAACCAGCACCCCCGTATCGCTGGTAGAACCAGCGGACTATCACGCTCCGGACCTTGTTCCGTCCCTGTCAGGAGTCCTAGGCACCCCCGGCACTGCGCTGTCCCCTCCACATGTGTACGAAGACCTCCATGCTCTGGACATACTCCACGAGCTAGCTCAGCTCTGGTCTCAATCCTGCACTCTTCAAGGCCTCTTAAGCATGTCCCAGAACGTTCCTATTCACCCTTTTAAACTCTTTAAATGTAGAAACAACAGGCTCCAAACACAAATACTAGGAAACCAGTCACTCCACCCAGGTCACACCTGGGCATACCTGGCAGTGGCCACCAACATCTATGTAGACTTGCCCAGGCCAAACCTGTCCTGGATACTCCCCGTGGACTTTCTCCTTTGAGCCCACACCCACTGAAGGAGAGTCACTAGTGTTACCACCCACTTTTCAGGAGAAGAAACTGAGGCATATAGCTGGTGTAGACAAAGATCTTACCAACCCACCACATGGTTCCTGCTGACCACTGCAACTCTTCACTCCTTTGACTGCCCCCACCTCCATCCTGCTTATTTTTTCATCTCCTCCAGGAAAACATAGGGATTTTCCCTTTTGGGGGACTGGCAGGTGTTGTAAGCATGTTTCCTTCTTTGCTGGGGCCACCAGGAAGCTCCTGGTTGCTCACCCACCTCCTGCATCCCTCTGTTCTGACTCTGCAGGAGCAAACCATTTGAGAACGTACAACCCTGCACAGCTTGGAAGTGATCTATGGCCTCTACCCAGGAAGGCTGCGGTCTGTCTAATGCCACGGAAGAAGTCCCCACAAGTTGTGCATGGAGAGATCTCTGTCACCTTTGCACTTACCCACCCTCTTGTCCTGGGAGCTAGTTGGGACACATCCAGCAGGGGTCCTCCTGGGAGCTGGACAGTCTGGACTGGAGAGGGTGCAGTGGGCAGCAGACCCCTTGGCTACCTGGAAGGGTCCAGGTGATCAAGATGGAGAGTCAGATTGGAGAGAAAATGGCAGCTTTAGTCAAAGCCAGGAAAAGCTGACCAAGCCCCCAGGGCTGAGGGGGCCCCAGACTCTGCCCACAGCGTCCCATGTAGGGGATGGGAGGTGGAAGAAGGGGAGGCTCCGACCCCAGTACAGGAACACCACTACAAGAAAGGTATGGGGTGAGGGGTCTTGGCCCCATTCTTCTGGGCCACCCACAGGCCCCTTTCTCTGCCCCTACTCTGTCCCCCAGAGCCAGGATCCTGTGGCTCTCAGCTCCTCCTGGGGCTCACTAGAGAGAGGCCAAAGTCCACCCAGAGACTCCGGCTGGGGCTGGGCAGTGTCCCAGGAAACCTGCACCAGCCCAGAACCCCCAAGCTTGGCCGGTCTCACTCACCCAGGTCTCTGCGTTGCTGCCCAGGGAGGCCACTGCCCGTGGAGCCTGTTCCCTGCACGCCTGGCCCTGGCCCCACTCTGGGCCCCGCTCACTGGCTGCTGCTCTTAGGCCCCGGCCCGGCCGCGGTGAGCAGGGAATGAATGGAATGTTCCCCGGGCCCAGGGAGGAAGCGAGGGCGGGAGGGGGCTGGGCGGGGGCGGGGCTGGGCGGAACTGCTCAAGGCAGAGTTGCTTGGATCCCTGGGCCTAAGATCAGGGTTGGGAACCTGCGATTCCCCAGCAGAGGGGCCTCGAATTGGAATTGGACTGTGGGGGCCTTGGATCTGGACCATGAGGCCGGGCCTCCCCAGTCCCCCACACCACTGCTTTGAGCCCAGGATCAGCCAATTGGAGTTGTTGTCGTTAAGTGCCATCGAGTCGATTCTGACTCATAGTGACCCTGTATAGGGTTTCCAAGGAGCAGCTGGTGAGCTTGAACCACTGACCTTGCAGTTCAAAAGGCTTTGCAGTCTGACACATTAGCCCAAGCGCCACCCCAGGACTCAGGCCAATTGGGGGGAAATCTTTTATTTCTAGCTCCCCTATAAGAAAGAGTTGGAGTGGACTGTGGGTCCCATGTGCCACACCCCTAACCACAGAGGGGGGCCTAAGAGCACCCAATACCTGTGTCTTTCTCCGCTCCCACAAGGAGTCACATTGCATGGAAGGGCTGAGCCCTGCAACTCAGCCCTGTCCCCCACCCAGGAACTGCACAGTAAGTAGGTGCTCAGTTAATCCTATGTGTGGCAGAAAAGTGCCTGACCTGCTCCTAGGGTGGCACAGAGACCTTGGAGCTGATCCCAGTCTGGACTCCTTGCCCCAGGATACCCTCTGAGTCTGGACAAGCACTCCCTGTGCTGGCCTTAGCATGGAGAGATAGGGCCACACTGGGACAAAGAGACCTCAGGTGAATTAGCTGGCGGGTTCAGAAGCTCAGGAGCAAAAGGTGGCCCACCAGACTGGTGACAGGGAGACGCCAGGCACAGCCAGGGGGGCTTCCTGCCACCAGTGTTCCTGGAATAGGCGGGCAGCGGGCACTTCCTGTTTTGAAGACAGCTCTGGACCACCGCTCACTGGGCTATGGGGATTTCCTCAGGAGCATCAGACAGACGCCTTCCTGGCTGGAGGTCACTTCCAAGAAGCTGCATATTAGCCCACAGCAGTAAGCCGGGAAAAACGTTTGGACTAGCACCTTCATTTCTCAGGACCCATGGAGACGCTAGTAGAGGGTGGTTGAGGACCCGCATGGGTGGTACGCTGCCTGGTACCCAGCCCTAACGGTCCAGAGAAAGGAGTTCTGGGGGCACCAAGGTGAAGTACCAAGCTGCTAACCAGAAACTTCACAAGTGATATGCCAGGAAATCCTAAGGGGCGAGGGCCCCTAACAACAACGTTCCAGAAACCAGTGCTCCTCAGTGTCTCTCCCCAGAGGAAGGGCAGCTGGAGGTGTGTGGTCAGGGCCTAGGGCCACCACAAGGATGTGGAAAGCAACCGCAACCCGTTCTTGAGACTGTAACCCTCACTCACCAAGACACCCTCAGCTGCAAGCTGGTATCAAGGTTTTCTAGAAGGCAAAGGTGAAACGAGTCATACCCTAAGACTGACCTGCCCCCAGCCTCAGAACCCACACCTGGCCTCTGACAGCCTGGAGCAAGGGGTTCCAGGCTCCTCTGTCCCTTCATTCCCCACCCTCCATCCCAGCACCACCCCTTCCCCAGCATCTTTGCAGAACACCGTGGGCAAGGCCCCTTTTGTCATTTGGTACTTTCTGGCTCTTTTAAACCAAGGACCCGTAATTCTTTTATTAAAATAAACAATTCTTCCTGGAAAACATGCATGCCCCAGAACCCAGGTATCTCTACTTACTAGCTGTGTGACCTTGGGCAAGTTACTTAACTTCTCTGTGCGTCCTTGCCTCATCTGTGAAATGGAAACAATAATAGTGAACTCTCCCCTAGGGTTTCTGTGAGAACTAAATGAATTCATTCATGAAAAGTCTCTGAAGTGCCTGCTACACTGTAGCTCTTGTTTAATACTTGCTATTGTATCTTCTCCCGCCTCCGAAAAACATTGATGTATGTACAGAGAGGAAGCCCAACTCCAAGATCCTTGTAGCTGTGTAGTTCGTTATAGAAAAAATTAGAACTGACACGTGCCCATCAAGAGGAAATGTAGAAATTGGCACAGCAGAGAAAAGGCAGATGGTCTAGGTCGCATCCCTACCCCCAGGCGGAGACAAGATTCCAAGTATCTCAATCCCTCGGTCTATTTCCATTGGTTGCTGTTAAATGCGGTGAAGTGTATTTCAACTTTAGTGACCCTGTATACAGTTCCAAGCAGCAGGTGGATTTGTACCTCCAGCCTCATGGTCAGCAGTTCAGTGTCTGTCTTATAGTACCAACAACTACATATAGGTACACTGGTGTGGTGCTAGAGGATAAACACTGGACTGCTAACCACAAGGTCAGCATTTCAAACCCACCAGCTGCTCCGTGGAATCCCTATACAGGGATTACACAACAGCAAATATATATGAGGAGTCCTACCTAATATGGCGCTGTAGGATAAGCACTGGACTGCTAACTGTAAGGTCAGTTGTCCACCCCCCCCCATCACTCTGAGGGAGAAAGATGAGGCTATCTGCTCCCGTGAGAGAATTGACCTAGGGCCCACTGGTTAACGGCCCAACTGAAAGGTCACTCACTGGAACCCACTAGCAGTTCCAAAGGAGAAAAGACCTGGCCACTAGCTCTCCTGTAAAGATTTTTTTTTTTAATGTTTTATTGTGAATTATGCGATAGTTTACATGGGAGAACATTAGCTTTACATTCCTCCTATCTACATCGTTTCATTGCCATGGTTACAATCCCCTCCATGCATCATCAACCAACCAAAGGGTATACCCTGCAAGCCTGTCCCCCCCACCCCGGTCGTCGGCACACAGCCCCTCTCCCTCTCTGGGTCTAAAGTCCCCAGATGCTCCATCACTCCATGTCATCGTCTCTGCCTCCATCTCAGGCATCACTGCTTCTCTGGGTAGGGTCCCATTCTCTGCTCTTCTCCCTTCATGGTCCCAGGGATCTCTGCTCCTGGACTGCAAAGTCAATCACTCCCCTCCTTTTGCTACAAAATGTCTACCTTTACGTTTCCAATCCTCACAATCAGTCCTGATAACAATTATTCACTGTTGTATCACAAGAGACCTGTCTGCATTTCCTTTCATCAGCCCTGCCTAGTCAGATTGAATACTACTCACTGGAGATTCTACCTTCCTCCAGGCCCTCTGGATCTAGGTTCCCTCTTGAAAGCTTGTAAGCCAGTCACTTCTTGCCTTTGTAGCCCCCCTCCCCCCATTTTGGGCAGCCAATGTCCAAGTTGCCCATCCCTGTCTACTCTGTGTGTGGAGGGGGTGGGAATGATTCTTGCTGTGTGGATCTATCTGTTCCCTCTTTGAGCTACTGCATCTATAGGTGAAGGTCAAGTTCTATAAAGATTGTTGCTGTTGTTGTTGTTGTTAAGTGCTGTCGAGTTGGTTCTGACCCGTAGTGACACTGTATAGGGTTTCCGAGGAGCAGGTGGAGCCAAACTTGTAGTTCAAATGGACTTTGCAGTCCAGCTAATGTATTAACCCCCAGCACCATACTGGGACTTGTAGTCTGTCATTTAGGGTCCCTATTACGAATCAGGCTGCGAACCTTAAGGTCGGCAGTTAGAAACTACCTGCTGTTCTGCAGGAGAAAGGTGAGGCTTTCTACTCTCGTAAAGGACCTCTGGTAGCGTAGTGGTTATGAATCGGGCTGCGAACCTCAAAGTCAGTAGTTCAAAACTACCTGCTGTTCTGCGGGAGAAAGATGAGGCATTCTGCTCTGGTAAAGATTTACAGTCTCGTAAACCCTGCACAGGGTTGCTATGAGTCAGAACCGACTCCACGGCACATCACCAACCAACCACTCCCATAAAGATTTGCAGCCTCGGAAACCCTGTGCAGGATCACTATGAGTCGGAACTGACTCCACAGTACTTAACAACAACAACAATCGGTCAGAATCAACTTAACGGCACAAAACAAGTCAATGGGACGGACGTACAAGCAGTTTTCTTTAGTTGCTGGCAGTGCTCAAAGCTTTGGATCAAAAATGAATGGTGGAAAAAAAGATAAAAAAAGAATGAGGGGTCTGGGAAGCAAAATACGTTTATTTTGCTTTTAAAAAACTGTACAAGAATGTACTCAGTAATAAACACAACAGGAGTATACACCATAGTAATTCCTGCCTACCAGTCCCCCCCACCCCGTCGAGCTCCTCTCTGGTTTTGGGATTTGCTTTCCCAGACCCTCAGTGACCTCTCCCAACTTCACCTCATCCTAGACCCCGGCCACTGTTCATGCTCCCTGCCAGCTGCCCTGCCCATTTGCTTAGGGACCAGCCCCGGCCCTCCGCATCTCCTCCCATGGCACCTTCAACCCCACACCATCACACCCACATACACATCAAGGGCCTTGATGTGTCTAGCACAGTCCACCTCCCCGATGGTCCCCCACCTGACTGCACCCCTGAGTATAACCCAGAACTGGATCTGTGAGGGTCTGAGTGAGGCAGCAGGGACTCAGGAGAAAGGGAGGTGGGCACAGTACAGACAGAGCATGCCTGTGGGGCTCAGTCAGCACTGGGCATGAGGTTGTGCCAACCCTATCTGCACCCTTACCCTGGGCTGAGCAAGGATGAGTTAACCTGGCTAAGGGACTCTGAGCTCCACAGCAAAGGGCTGTATGTGTGTGTGGGGGGGCCAAGGGCTGTCCTTTAGTCCTGGACTCTCAACACAGCCTTTGTGAAGGGAGGCGTTCTGCAGGCAAATTTGATGGCCAAGGCTGCCAAGAGAGAAGCTAGATGCTATGGGTCCCCAGTACACAGATGGCATAGGGACTTGCAGCCTTGCCTAGTGACCCCAGTGTGCATGTGTGCTCACACTTCCTCAACTCCAACTTCTACAGCTTACCCACACCCAGTGCCCTCTGCTGATCCAGGCCTCAGCTTCTTCCTCAGGATGTCCGCTACCAGAGCCATGGCTGGGGAAGTGGTACTCCTCTTCCCATATTGCCCACCCAGCCTCTGAGGGAACTGCCCTGAGGTGACTCATGGGTGACTCTTCTTTGGCCCTGCAGGTGGTGGCAGGCATGGACTTCTGTTTCCATGATCTTGTCTCCTAAGAGGCACAGCTTTTTCCAGAATCAGAGCCCTCCCCTCCTCCCTCCCCTCAGCCACCCAATCCTGGTCTATCCCGACTTTCCCGAGTCCAGCCTCTTCTGTCCACTGCCCAGCCCTGGACACCTAGTTCTCCCATCCTGCCCATTTCCCCGAAACCGTGGTTCTCTAGTCCCTGCCCTCAGCTTGACCAGGTCACTCCTGCCACCCTCTGACCTTTCTCTTTGCACCGAAGCCATAATGACCTCCTCTCACCACATGGCAGTCACCACCCCACCCCCAGCTCCCTGAAGAGCAGGTAGGGCAGAGCGACTGGTCATCCCTTCCTACCTGAGATATGAGGGCAAGTTACAAAACCATCCTAGTCCTCAATTTTCCTATCTGTGGAATGGGGTGACTCTAACACTAACTGAAGAGTGGGTGAGTGTATGGGGAAATGTTTCAAACCGTCTCTGTAGGGAGATGGTCTGGGGAGGGGGGATGCCTGCAGCACTCTGGGGTCATCCAGTCCTCAAGAGCTGCTCTCTCCCAGGGTCCTCCTAGTATTGGACAGGAACTGTCAGACCCCCAAAGCCTTGGATTCTGTCCACAGGAGGTCCCTAAAGCATGAAGGGTGGTCCAGGCTTCCCCATTCCACCAGGTCCCACCTCCTGGGGAAGAACTCTGGGGCAGGGGGTGAAATACAGTGGGGTGGTTTCATGTCCATGTCTGCAAGCAAACACAGATTGAGCAATCTCTTCAAGCCGAAATCAAAAAAATGGAAAGCAGGCCAGGCCCTATGGGGGGGGGGGGGGCAGAGCTTGGGGGGGGCTGCCTGGGCTAAAGGCTCTGGGAGAGGATGGCGAGGGCCCAGTGGGATAAAAGCGGTGGGAGGGAAGCAGGTATAGCGCCCAGGGGAAGGCTCTGAACCCCACAGGACAGGTGCAGTCCCCTACCTAAGCTGGTGAATAGAGGACGGAGCACTGTGTGGAGGCTTTTGAGGACACAGACTCTGTCTGCTGCTGCTGTTGTTATGTGCCGTGGAGTCGGTTCCGACCCATAGCGACCCTGTACAGGGTTTCCGAGGCTGTAAATCTTTCCGGGAGCAGAAAGCCTCAACTTTCTCCCGCGGAACAGCTGGTAGTTTCGAACTGCTGACCTTGAGGTTCGCAGCCTGATTCGTAACCACTAGGTCCCCAAATCGAGTAGAAAAGCGGGGTGTGTCCTCAGTACCCCCAAGGGCAGGCAAGGGTGTCCAAGGGTGGCTATCCTAGCTTAGAGGTGCCTCCCCCTCCCCCGCCCAGCAGCTGGCAGTGGTGGGGCGGGGCCTCTGCTCACGGGACGAAAATGCAAATCTGCAATTAGCAGGGTGCGTTAAACAAATCAGAGGGAACAAAACAAGGCACGGAGCCGGCAAATCCCAGCCTCCGCTGTTTTCAAAACAAGCGCGAAGGGAGGGAGATCGATCGCAGGCTGGGGGCTCCCTGACTGCTCCCCACTACTCCCTCCACCGCGGGTCGTGGTCCTAGGATAGCGGCCCAGGTGGGGCACAGAGACCCTGGACCCACACAAGGAGAAGACCCCTGGAGCACCCAGCCCTGCAGCGCGACCCGGGTCAAAGTTCAGCTCCGGGAGAGGCGGGGCCAGTTTCCCAAGCGCCAGCCGAGAGGGGCATCACGGGGCGGGGGCGGGGGGAGACGGCTCCAAGCCCGTTTCCCGATCTGCGCATGGGCGGGCTACCTGTGGAGAGGACGGCCAAGCAGGCCTGGTCCAGGCCTCGTTCCTCCCCTCCAGGCCCAGGTGCAGAGCGCTCACAGCCGGCGCAGCTGCCAGACTCCCCCGGGAGCGCGCGGGCCGGTTACCTGGGAACAACTAGGAGGAAGGACCCGAGGGACCGCGAGGGCGAGAACCACGCGGCAACTCCTCCAGGAAGCCGCGCTCTGAGGACCCAGGACCCCCCTCCAGCGTGCCTTCGGCCTGAGCTCAGCGGGCACCGCCCGCCCGCCCGCCCGCCCGCTCTCTCCGGGTGACTCACTGCGCCCCGCGGGCAAGGCGCGCCCCAGCTCATCGATCCCTGCACCCAGGCCCAGGCGCCCCTTCCGAAAGAAGCACGTGGACTCCTGCCCTCGGGATACCCTCATTGGACTGGGGGACCCAGGACAAGCCGGGCAGGCAGAGGAACAATAACGGCGGCGAGACAATCATGCTAGACCAAGGAGCCGGCCCTACGAAACGCTCACCTGGGTCCGACGCCACAGAGCACTCGGCAGACTTATTACCTGGCTGGGTCTCTCCGCCCAGCTGCGGAGGCCCTGCCCCGCCATTGGGGCCCCACCCCAACCCCTGTCTGCTCGCGGAGTTCCCACCCCCACCTAGCTACAGAGTCCCATAGGTCCCAGCCCGACAGGGGCTGAGCCTTTCATTCTCTGCCCAACCCTAGAGCAAGGGCGGGAGGGGATTGAAGGGGAGGGCGGGGCCCCAGGGACACACTGACGACTATCTAGAGCTGGCTATGCATCATCTCTTACAGGTGCCACCTGCGCCCCACCAGCCTGTTCCCGGGGCGTGATCCTCCCTGTACTAAATCTGGACTCCTGCCGGGTTGTATCACCACAGCCTCCTAGGTCCCAACATGAGAGACAACCCTGGCTGGCCAGCTGGTGTCAGGACAGCGGGGCTGCCCAGAGAAACCTCAGCCCTCCCACCGTCTGTCCACCTTCTGCAACTCTGGTCCCTGTGGGCCAGGCTGGACACCTGGCCACCATAAGCCTCTCCTTAGGCCTGCAGCCAGCCACACTTAGCCTGTCCTCTGGGCCCCCACAGAGGGTGGGTCTCAATTGGCTAGTGCCCCCTTCCCACACCCACCTTGTCAGTCCCCACCCATGTTCTCCTTACAGCACCCACCTGGGTCCCAGCCACCCTGAGGTCCCTGTAGGCAATGTCCACTGTTCCTCTCTGGCCTCACACTCCAATCTCAACCCCACCAGCCCTCTCTGCCTGATAGTCTGGTGAGAACACCCACAGCCCCCAAGCTAGGTGGACACTCCTATCTGCTCAATCACAAGTCCCAAAGCCACAGATGGCTTACTGTGCACCATAGTGACACTTGCACCCTCCCAAAGACCCCATGAGTGAGGACTCCACTCTGTCTGAGGAGGTGTCCTTGCCCACTGATGGATGGCCCAGTGGTCACTGTGGTCAGATTAGGGGGACAGGATGAGGGTGGGGGGAACACTGCAGGACACCCAGAGCACAAATGAGTGAGCCCCCACCACTGAGGGGTCAGACACCAGGCTCAGAAAGGGCTCCGGTGTGAGGGGTTGAGAGCTACTCCCTGACCCCCAATCTCAGAGCAGAGACTGAGGGATGTTTGCCCCACAGCTTTGCCCCTGGTCTGGCCCATCCACACCCTCCACTTTTCTCCCAGTGAGCGCCCTGGCTTACCCAACAAGCTGGCTGGCCAGAGTGGCTTGAGGCTCATGGTGTCCACTGCGGGCAGATGGGAGGAGCCCTCGTGGCACTGTGGTTAAAGCACCCGCTGCTCTTTGGGAGAAAAGATGGGCAGTCTGCCTCTGCAAAGATGACAATCTTAGAAACTCTATAGAAGAGTTCCACTCTGTCGGAGAGGGTCGCTGAGTCAGACCCACCTAGCTAGCAGTGGGCTTGAGTTTGAATTTGTGTGGGGGTGGTGGGAGAAAGCGCCCTGTCAGAATTCACAGTCACCCCAGTTCCGCCTCCTCCCAGTGAACCCCACAATTAGACCAGGGTGCTGTGCCAAGCCACCCACCAGCCACCCCTCATACATGTGACCACACAAGTGCAGGCATACATGCCAGAGAGTACCCAGCGGCCCCAGACAAAGACAGCCCCCTGCCTCCTCAGGCTCTGTGGACAGCCAGGTTCCCTGGCACATCCAGCACCATCCATACGTCCAGAGGGGCCAGAGACTAGGCTAGGACAGCGGCAACATCTCAGGGGGGCAGACACTAGGGACTTTTGGAGGGGAAGGGGCTGGCATTTCCAGACAGGAAGTGCCCAAGCTTAAAGTGGCGCAGTGATTCGTTGGCTGGACATAGAGTCCACTCCTCCTTCTGGCTCTTCCCTAAGAGAGGCCTAGTGGGTGGGGCTAAGCCCGAGGCTGTGCCAGAGGCTCTGTGCCCTGCCCCCAAGCTGTCCCCTGTCTTGCACCTGGAAGTAACTTGTCCAAGGTCACACCCAGAGTTTCTCTCTCTCTCTCTCTCTCTCTTTCTCTAGAGACCAGGACCCAGCTGGAACTGGTATGAGGAACTGCTGTTGGGTTCTAGAAGCTAAGTTTCCTGGGGACTGAAGAAAGGGGAATTACTCACAGATCCCTGAGATCCTGTCCAGGCAAGCCCCACCCCTGGCCCCCCAGGGCACTGGATGCCTAGCAATTCAGGGTGCTACTGCCAGCCTGCAGAGACCCCTGTACCAAACAGCCACAGGAAGTAGGAACCCCCACAGTGACCAAGAAGAGAAACTGGCCCCAGCTCTGGGTTGGTCCAGAGTAGCTTGGCTCATCTTTGGGTCACGGCATCACTGTGGGGACCTGCGGGTTTCAGCTGAAAACTACCCGTCATCCTGGGGCCTCGGGGGTCCAGTGGCCTGGGAGAACCAGAGGGTAGAATGAAGACACACAGCAGGGGCACTGGTGGGAGAGGTCTGCTGGGCGTGTGGCCAGTTAGCGTCAGGGAGGATGTGAAACTGTGGAAGGGGAAATCGGGGAGGAACTACATGACAGAGAGAAGTATCAGTGCCCCCAGTATCCCCCATCCCCCAGGGCCCCAGCTCCTCTGGGAAATGACAGGTCACTGTTCCCCACTTCCCAACAGAGCCTATAATTTGAACTCTACAGATAATTAGTCAGAGGCTAGGCTATCTGAACTCAAACAGCCCAGGGCCACTGGGGGCGGGCTCTGCCCACTCCCACCTACTGACCCAACCAGCTGGACCAAATCCACTTCACAGCACAAGGAGCTGGACGAAGTCCGCCTACTAGGCCAGGGTCCGAGTTCTGGCATCACTCCTCAAGTGTTTGGGCTTCAGGCCAAAGGGACCTCCGTAGCAAGGACAAGCCTGGCCCCATGCCCTTGCAGGTTCGGCCATGGTAGGTGGAACATGGTAAGGACTTCCTGCTCTCAGGAAGACAACCCTTGGTGGCCAGGGCCTAGCACCTCAGTGGAGTTGGGCCGGATGCCCCAGCACACATGAGGTGAGCACAAGGCAGGGGACAGGATGGGGTGACATTCCCAGAAGGCCTGAGCCCTACAAAGCCAGGAGTCTGCAATCATGCCAGGCTTATAGGGGGTGCAGATGCCATACGGGCCCTCCCCAGGCTGCCTTCCAATCCCATTTCTTCTGCTCCACTCAGCCTGGGATGTAGCCAGACTCCTGGGGCCACCGCACTCCACGCCAAGCTGGCAGCTTGGCCTCCCTGACGTGGCGGGCACACAGCCACAGGCCCACGTGCCCCCAGGAAGCAAACCACATGCACCAGGATCTTTGAGGGCCCTCACTTCTGCTGGGGAGCACACATCATCAGTGAAAGGGAGCAGAGTGTGCAGGTAGATGCTGTCTGCCTATCACTACTCCCAGGAAGCCCAAGTCCAGGGTGTAAAGGAGACCCCAGCGCACCCACCCTGATGGCCAACCCTCCACCCCTGCCTTCTTCCTTCCTCATTGACTCAGCCAAGTCTTGGGAGTGTGGGGAGCCTCTTAGAGGACCTTGAGGACCGTGGTACCGGGGTCCCCAGACTCAACTCCCCCTTGATCCTGCCTCATGGCCTCCCCCGGAAAGGTCTGCTGCTGGGCCAACACAGTCTTCTCCAACCCCAGGGTGACTGACGCATCTGGCTTCCACCCCGCCTCCTGCCATTCTGAACAGTTAAGGCTTCGGAGCTGCCCCAACTTGCCCGTCCCTCCCTCCCAGGGCTCACAACCCACGGTCCAGGTCCGGAAGTGGATCCCTCTCCCACGGCCGCAGCACCCCCCTCGACTGGCTGGACACGGCTGGATAATCCAAAATAATTCCTCCTTGGCAGGCAGCCGGCAGAGGGAGGGGGACTTGCATTCCAAACCCTTGTTTTTCTCAGTAACTTCTCTCCTCTCCTGGAGCAAGAAGCCCCTAGCCCAACCTTCCCCCACCACACACTAGAGACAGGCCCCAGTAGGGATGGTGGGGAGTGCTGTGGGGTGGGGTGGGCTCAGAGTGGCCAAGTCCACCTGTCTGTCCCTGTCTCAAGAATTCTGCACTGCTCAGAGGGCTAGCGCCACAAAGCCTTCCACACCAGCATAGAAAAACCCAACCTCTTCCTATGTATGTGACGCAGCTCCAGACCTCCGCTCCCTGAGCCCCAGGGGTCTCAGGTGGGTCCCCCTCCATGCCATGGGGTCAGACTGAGAGCCCCCCTGTTCCCCCTTCCTCCTTTAGAGGTGGGACCTGAAGCACAGTGGCTTAAGTTAACCATAGAATGGGGTTCCCCAGGGTGAGAGCAGGGACACTAAGTCCTCTGTCTCCAGAACATGAGCCTCCACTGCTCACAAACTAAGTACATGCAGACCCCTTCCTTCCTTTCCCGAGGAGCTGGGAAGAGTCAGAGTTCGGACGTGGCTGGAAGCTCCCTGAATGGGAAAGCAGGACCCCCAATTCTGCCAAACGGCCTGTCCTCAGAAGGGACAGGAGAGGTCCATCCAGGGGAGCTTCCTGAAGGAAGAGGCATTAGGAGGTGCAGGGCCAGCAGAGAACAAGGAAGGAAGCCAAGAGTTGAGGGGCTGAGTATTCCCGACATCCCCTCCAAAGCCACCCGAAGAACTGCTGGAGGAGGGCTGGAGAAGCCGCAGGACCCCGGCCTAGCCAGACCTGCCCTAGTTCCTTACAGTCCCTTCTCCATAGACCCCAGCTCAAGGAGGGGTCCCGGCCCAGGCCCTCCACGGGGGACTCCAGGGCGGGGCGTGCGGGCTGGAGACTGCCTAGGCCTGGTCACAGGGGGCCCGACCACCCCAAATCTAGACTGGGTGGGTTGGGGTGGGGTGGTTGCGCAGAATCTTGCGCAACAGGACGACCGGCGCCGGGTACGCGATCAAGGCGGCTGAGGAGGTGGGGGTGTCGGAGAGAGACGGCCAGAACCAGCGAGGAATCGGAGCGACTCGACGGGACACCGGCGGTGGGGAGCGAGCGAGCGTAGTCCCCCACCGGCCGGGCCCGTTCCCACTCAGCGCCATAGGCCTTCTCCGCGGCCCGATGGACAGACAGACAGACGGCGGCAGAGGCCGCAGCCCCGAATCGTCCTCTACGGGAGGGGCGTTAACTCCGGGTCCCGTGCCCCCGAGCGCGGTCGGTCAGAGCGCGGAGCTGACGCAGATCGCGATACCCCCCCTTCCTCCCGACCGCCCCCGCCCTGTGCTCGGTCCCCCTGCTGGTACCTGTACGTCGGCCGCCGCGGCTCGATGGCGCCCGGGCCGCGGTGGGTGCTGCGCGCTCCGGCCCGCGCGGCTGCCATGGAGACGGGCCTTTGTGTGGCCGAGGAGGGGCCGGAGCGCGCGGGAGCCGGCGGCCCCGCCCCCGACGCGGAGGGAGGGAACCGGGGGGAGGAGGGCAAGGGGAGGGACGGAGGGCGGGAGCCGGTGAGGAGAGGGTGAGGGCATGGGGAGGAAGGAGCGGGGGAGGGGGCCCAAAGGCTCCCCCACATTTCCCCTCTACATTGGGTGCGACGCGTTACAGGACCGGTTTGACCTGGATTCAGGCCCAAGGCAGGCACCCTTGCCCACTCCGCCGCTGCCCCAGGGACCTATGGCGCCCAAAGTTATTGGGTTGCTCGCTAAGAGCGCCCGGACTAAGGGAAGGGTCTTAGGTAGACCCCAGGTCCCCAATCGCCCGCTCTCCATGAGTATTGTGGCTTGGGCCAGCATCCCCAACAAGGAAGATGCCAGCTGGGGAAAGAAGACCACTCCCACAGCCTGTTCTCCAAGAGGGTACTCCTGGAGGTCTGCCCTAGTTTCAGGAGATCAGGGACCCTCCCGTGTCCCCCTCGCTGCCCCTGGGGATTCCATGATAGGTGGTAGCAGGCAGTTGTCTTTGCTGTCCAGGGCACATGTCAACGCTTGAGCACCCTCTTTGATTCTGGCTGTTCCCAGCCCACCTCTGTCTGGGCCCTGATGTCCCTGGGGGCCCCCCTGGACTTAGATGAAATGGTGGATCCTTCATGAAGTCTCTGGGCCCAAGACTAGGGAGCAGGGATGGGGGACTTGACTCAGATTACGCTCTCAATCCCCATCCTGTCCCTGCACCTGGGACCTTCCCTCCAGCCAGAGGTACCCCTCCTCTCTGACACACACCTCCTCACCTGTCTATTCTATTCACTCTGAGAACCTCCCACCACCCCCTATCCATCAACCCCACAGTCTAGACTGATCAAGCCACTGCTGATCTGATTCGGTGGTTACTGCATCACTCAACAGGTCTTCTGGCAACCACCTCACCAACCAGTCTTTTTCAAAAGCCCCTTCTTTGCCCCTGAACCACAACCCACCCCACTGAAGGGCACCTCAAATGTACTCGGGTCAGACAAGTCTGTCAACTTTTTATTTAAAAAGGACTCTAAAAGACAAGCGTTGTATCATAAAAGGACAGTTTAATTCCGATACCAAAGCTGTAGAGAGGACTCACTCGCAGACAAGTGGGTCTTTAAATAGAGTGCAGGAAGTCTGCTGGGGAAGCACCCTCCTTCCTGTTCCTGCGCAGTGCCCGCCTGGTTCATAGTCCTTCTGACACTTCAGGGGTTCAAGGCTGCAGACCCTTCCCCTCAGGAAGCCCTCAGGACCTATACCCCTGCTTCTTGGGTGGGGACCAACCAGTTCCTGTCTATATCCCACTGCCATGGAAAACTTTGGGGAGGGCAAGTGTCTGCCTCCCTGTGGACAGCCTGCCCTGGCCTGAAGTGTGTGTTAGGAGGGGACCGGGGAACGGGAGGTGGACTCGGCTCTGGACAGGCCATCAGGAAGATCTGGAACCTGTGATGCACAGCCCAAGGGGTTCGCTTCCTTGCCTCCTCCCAGTACTTCTGTGGTTCTCCCAACCTTGGTGAAAGCTGAGGTGACCCTATGGTAGCGATAAGAACATGCTTGCAAGGTGTTTGGGGTTCCCATCCCTCATCAAAACAGTGAGTGGGATCCCAGCGCCACCCACTGATGGCCCTAAGCCTGGTGTCATGTACCTGCCTCAAAATGGACTTTGGAACTCCCTTCAACCAGTACCGCGGACAGTGATAACTGCAGGTACCTCTCCCCTGACCCGACCACATGGCCATCCCATGTAGAGCATGAGCCACAGCAGCTCTCCATGCTAGGAATCTGGAGTGGTCACATGGGAGGCAGATTTCTGGGGGTGGTGCCTGCGAGGGTCCATTTGCTCTGGCAGAAGTCCATGGTAGGCACCATGGACTGGTGAGGGATGGAAAACGGCGTCAGGTGTCTGATGGGTCCTTTCTAGTGGTGGGAACCAAAGCAAAGCCTGTTTGGGCAGACCTTGGACCTGGCCTACTGTTCCCCGAGGCTGTGTGCCATGCGCCCCCTCGTGGCCAGTCCTACACAGCACAACCTGCACAGTCCTGGAACAAAATGGCAGCTAGAAGGGACAGAGGACCGGTGAGGGTAGCAGCGGCAGGTTGCTTCCCTCAGGCATCATCCTGTCCCTCCCTAGCGATGACCGCGGTGGAGGTAGTCCCCAGGACCAAACGAAAGAAGACAGGTGGGGATGAGAGAAGGAAAAGGGTCCAATGCCCAAGGGGGTGGCCTAGGCACATGGGCATGCCGGACTAGGAGGCCAGCAGCCAGCGGGATCCAGATTAGTGAAAGTCCTCAGATCCCCCTTGCTCCTGACGCCCTGTTGGTGGACTAGAAGGAGAAGGACTGATAATCCCCCAGTTAGGGACCAGACTATGGATCCAAATGCCGTGTTTACTGTGGGGATAGCGTGTGCTGTCAGGAGCAAGGACCAGCAATGATGCAGATGGTGGGGGCTTGTGCTTGGTGGTCAGTGGATCCTGAGGAGAGAGAATGCGCCCCTGGCCCAGTCCTCACGGAGGGCACAGCACGGCCTGCAGGTCCTTGGGCAGGGAGCCGATGACCGTCTGGATGTACAGCTGCGTCCGCTCAAGTGTCTCCTCCTTCACTGGGAGCTGGTGCGCCTGAGCGCGTACCTGCTGGGGCGCAGTGGGAGGTGAGCACACCTGTCCGCCTAGCCTGGGGCTGATGGGGCGGAGGGGTGTCTCACCAGCTTCTCCCGAAGCTTCAGGACTAGATCGACGACCTCCACCTCGGACTTGTCCTTCATCCACGATTCGATGTTCTACGAAAGAGCAAGAAGCTGGAGTCTCTGCGTGGGGACCCGCCCACTGAGGCCCCACCCTCCCAGAGGCTCCGCCCCTAGTCCGCAACTCCAGTCCTTACAGCCTCACATATGGCCTCCAAGTGCAGCGCCTCCAGCTTCTGAGCCATCTCTTTGTGCCGCTGCCGGTACCAACCATCAAAATGGGGGGACTTGAAAAACCGTCTGGGGGTTGAGAAGAGGGGCTTACTGTGTGCGCGCACGCCTGGACCGTGTGGCCCTACGCCCTGATCACCTAGACAGGCCCTGCTATGTGTTGGAGTCCTGGTGTGGCGCTGTGGGTTATTGCACTGGACTGCAAGGTTGGTTTGAGCGACAAGATCGGAAGTTCAAGCTGAGCAATTGCGCCTCAGAACCCCTCCCTATACAGTGTCCTTATGAGTTAGAACCAACCCGACGGCACTTAACAAATGTGCCTGTGTAGTGTGGGTGTGTAGTGGGTGATATAGGCTCAGCCAGGTGTGGCTATGGAGTTCTGGTGACACTGCGGGTTAATGCGCTGGACTGCAAGGTCGGCGGTTCTAGCTCACTAGCCGCTCCTTGCTCCTTGGAAACGATGAGTCGGAACCAACTCAAAGGTACTTAGCAAGAACAATGTGTAAATATGGTGCGGGTGTGACACAGACCACACGTCTCTCCCTCAAACCCCCATAAAGGCCCAGCCAAGTGCTTGTTTCATGGGCCTTGAGTTTGAGTAGTGGGCGGAGACACAGCCTGCGGCTCCGCCCTGACCACACCCACCTGTAGAGGCCCAGCCAGTCACCCTTGAGGATGCAAGTGAGCTGGGGACCCGCTTGCTCTAGACTGCGCAGAAAGTCGTCCTGGCGGAAGGGGCGGATCTGGGGAGGCGTCTGAGACAGAGGCTGGGGTGAGCACCGGCTGCTTCCAGATACAGTCCACCAGTCATCTGAAGACCTCCAGCCCCCACCGCCTGAGACAAACCACTACCTTTTGCGCCCCCTCTCCATCCCTCAGCCCTCGGTGAAGCTTTGGACTCCCAGCTGGTCCCTTCTCACCTTCCAGGCTGTGATGCTTCTCTGCAGGGGCATGAGGCTGGTCATGTAGTGCTCCTGAGGGTGGGGAAGAGGTGATGAGCTCCAAACGGCAGCCCCACTGAAGCCCCGGCCCTCACAGCGCCCCTAGCCTCACCAGGGGGAAGATGAAACTCTGGGTGAGCTCCAGGAGGTGGCGCCTCAACAGGGCGCTCTGCACGTCCACAGGCCTCTGCTTCTGCATACCCTGCAAGGAGCCTGCACTGAGCGCCCTGGGCACCCCCAGTTCACATGCCCACCCTGGGCCCTGGACACCCTGATTCAAACTCACCCCTGGGCTGTGTGCTCTAGGTTCACACACACCGCAGTTTCACATCCATCCCAGTTCACATGCCCACCCTGGGCCCTGGACACCCCGATTCAAACGCACCCCGGGCTGTGTGCTCCAGGTTCACACACACCAGTTTCACACCCACTCCTGTGCACCCCAGTTCACACCCACCCCAGTTCACATGCCCACCCCTGGGCCCTGGACACCCCGATTCAAACTCACCCCAGGGCTGTGTGCTCCAGGTTCACACACACCACAGTTCACACCCACCCCCGGACCCTGGACACCCTGATTCAAACCCATCCCGGGCTGGGTGCTCCAGGTTCACACACACCAGTTCACACACACCCCTGGGCACCCCAGGTTTACACCCACCCCTGGGCCCTGGACACCCCGATTCAAATCCACCCTGGGGCTGTGTGCTCCAGGTTCACACACACCGCAGTTCACACACACCCCTGGGCCCTGGACACCCCGATTCAAACCCACCATGGGGCTGTGTTCCAGGTTCACACACACTGCAGTTCACACACACC
>NW_006408896.1:761461-774661 GCF_000296735.1 Chrysochloris asiatica | reverse complement strand
GGGCCCTGGACACCCCGATTCAAACCCACCATGGGGCTGTGTTCCAGGTTCACACACACTGCAGTTCACACACACCCCTGGGCCCTGGACACCCCAATTCAAACCCACCCTGGGGCTGTGTGCTCCAGTTTCACACACACCTATGGACCCTGGACACCCCAATTCAAACTCACCCTGGGGCTGTGTACTCCAGGTTCACACCCACTGCAGTTCACACCCACCCCTGGACCGTGGACACCCCGATTCAAACCCACCCTGGGGCTGTGTGCTCCAGGTTCACATCCACCCCAGTTCACACCCACCCCGGGCCCTGGGCACCCACTTCACATGCCAGTTCACATCCATGCCCACCCCACTTCATAGCTAGTCCCCCCCCTCATGTGTCCCCAGTTCACATACAACCCTGGTGCTCTGGCACCCCACTGCCCTGTGCCCCCGTACACGTGCCTTGAGCAGTCGCTTGAGAAGAGCCTTGTCCCGGTGCAGGTGGGCTGTGTATGCCGTGTAGAGGCCTGAGGAGAAGACATTATGCTGTGTCCCCAAGGCCCCCAGCAGCCCCAAATCTCACCCCACCCTAAGATGTGAGGAGTGGCGGCATGGGGAGGCCTGACCGGGAGGGGCTGCCAAGTGGGAGAAGACATGCACCCCCTAAGCATGGGGCTCAGCCCAGGGAGGCACCGACCCGGCTTGGTGTCCAGGGTCTTCAGGCGCGAGGGCCTTTTCAGCTTGACCTGCTTAGGAAGGTCCCCTGCAGAACATGTCAAAGGCCGGCTCAGTGTTAAGGGTTCCCGGAGGGCACACTGCCACCTTGTTCCCCAAGGCCCCTTCCTCAGCCAGCTGGCCTCACCTGACATTTTTGGCTCCCCGATGCGGAGGATGTGGGGCCAGTGCTGGAGTGTTTTGATAAAGAAAGGGTTTGTGACTCCCAGGACCACATTTGGTCTAGAGAGAGAGAGAGGAGGGAAGAGGCAGAGAGACAGGCCCAGGGTGGCAGAGAGAAGGCTGCCGCCGCCACCGAAACACTTGGAAAGGAGAGGGCTGAGGAGGGCAGTGGCCAGGGAAGGGGAGCTTGGGCCGAAAGGCCAGGGTAGGAGGAGAGCAGGCAGGCTGTGGAGGAAGGGGTGACAAGAAAGGAGGGGCTCTGCGGAGGGGACAAGGTGCCGGGGTATGGGACACTTACGGGGTCTGGGTCCGAGTGGTGAACTCCTTGAACTCGCTGTCGTGGATGGTAAAGTAGGGGCGGTAATCACAGCAGAACTTGAGGGGTCTCAGGCAGCTGTAGCCATGGGAAGAGCAGAGAGGGGTGAGGTAGGGTGTGGGCCCTCCCTAAGAATGTGGACAGGAGGGAGGAGTGAGGACCCAAGCCCACCCCTAGACTTGCATCCCTGCTGGAAGGCCAAGTACCTGGTCAGGGCCAACACCATCTCTGAGGACACGGCAGGTGAGGGCGCCAGGACCACCAGGGGCTCCCCGAGTAGCACAAGCTCCCACAGAGTCTGTACAAGGGTCAGCACGGGCTGCAGACACCTGGCCGGGGCGCGGGGGGCTCAGAGGGGCGTGGGGGGCACCGAGAGCAATGCAGAGGGGTGGTAGGGTAGCACCCTGGTGAGGCTCACCTGAACAGGTCCAGCTCGTGGACACTGGCGAGGAACACCGGGGCAGGCATCAGGTTCTGAGGGAGGGCAGGGCTCATGGGCTGAGGGCGGCAAGGTAGGTCTCCCAAGCCCCTCAGCAGCACCTTGGCAGAGGAAAGCCCTCCCAACACAGCCGTGCATTTGCCTTTACCCCGCACACCCAACTGGCATGCAGGGGAGGGCGATTTGTGGTCTGGGGCCTCACAAAGGACCCCCCCCCAACCCTACCTCCTGGCTGCACTGCTTTGGGGGGCTCCAATCAGGCTGGTCCACTCGGGTCGGGATACACACCTGCAGAGAACGGGCAGTGCAGGGGATCGGGCCTCGATTACCAATGCCTGCCTGCCCCTCATGTGCCCACCTGCCAGCTCTCACCTGGACAACGACCCCCATAACAGGCAGGTTCAGGACCCGCCCCGGCACAGGTGCTGGCCACTGATCGATCTCGTTGCACACTATGAACAAGGGCAGCTGGTCAGGGAGGGGTCCTCGGCGAAGTGCCCAAGGTCACACCTGCCCTCACTCACCAGCCTCCAGGCAAGGTACCAGCTTGTCAAAGTACTCAGGGGCGACCAGGCTCAGCAAAGCCTGGAACAGTCTGACGAAGGGCAGCCGGGACACCAGCACCAGGGACTGTGGAGCCAGGAGTGGTCAGGGAGCTCAGGCCAGGGGCCTCCCAGCCACCCAGGAGGCTAGGGCTATCCTGAGGGAGCCAGAGAGCCTGCTCATGTGCCCCTGAGACCCAGGGAGGGCCATCAGAGACACGGGACAGCCCCTACAGCCGGTGGGCCAGCTGCAGAAGAAAATGCCAGTGGACACAGTCTAGATCGGTCCCCCACGGGCTGCCTGAATCCACAGGTGCCATGTGCAAGGAGGAGCAGGAGTGTCCTGGGCCAGAGGTGGAAGGACTACGAGCCGCCAGGAGAGTCAGTGGAGTGGACCCTCCCACTGCCCATGGCCTGTGTCCCCGCCCGGAGAGCAGGTGGAGTGGACCCTCCCGCTGCCCGTGTCCCCGTGGCCCGTGTCCCCGTCCGGAGAGCAGGTGGAGTGGACCCTCCCGCTGCCCGTGGCCCCGTGGCCTGTGTCCCCGTCCAGAAAGCAGGTGGAGTGGACCCTCCCACTGCCCATGGCCCCGTGGCCCGTGTCCCTGTCCAGAGAGCAGGTGGAGTGGACCCTCCCGCTGCCCATGGCCCCGTGGCCTGTGTCCCCGTCCAGAGAGCAGGTGGAGTGGACCCTCCCGCTGCCCGTGGCCCCGTGGCCTCCCCAGAGACAAGCCTCTCACCTTCTGGAAATAGCCCCTCTTCACGGAGCTGTCCCTCACCTGCCGGAAGTACACGTAGCCAAAGTAGTGTGCTGTCTCCCGCTGGGAGGAGGGCAGGGTCACTGGGCGGCCACTGCCTGACTCTTGCCCTCCCAGCCTGTCCTGTGGCCACCAGACTGGACACTGAAGTAGAAGCCCCGGGGCTGACAGGGGCTCAACTTCTGCTCATGCCAGCCACAGCCAGATTCGCTGCGTGGGGTGTAGGGACAGCTCCCAGAGTCAGCAGGGGTCCCCTAAACCAAGGTCTGAGCTGTGGGGCTGGCGGGGCCTGAGTGGGAGCTGCCAGTGATCCCTGCAAGCCTGGCCATAGGCGCCCACCCCCAGCTGGGCCCTCACCTGCAGCGACACAGGGGCCCTGCGGCTGTAGTGACAGTCGTCGGCATGCCAGGGGCTCCTCGGGCCCCCCGACTGGCGGATGCGGAAGCTGAACTGAGTGTCCCCGAGACAGCCTGGGAGGGAGCCGGCCCACAGGTCAGGGCCAGACCTGGGGGAGCCCAGCCTTAGGGGTAGACACAGGCTGCTGGGAGGACTCTCTGCAGCCTGTAGATGGATGTGGCAGGTGAGGGACATTGAGGCAGGTGGGAGGGGGCTAGTCGAGTGGCCTACCTGAGTGGGAGTCGGGGAAGGACAGGTAGCAAATGCTACTTTTCTGGAACAGAGAAAGAAGGCTGAGCAGTGCTGAGCAGCTGCTGGCTGCAGCGTCCTCCCCCGGGCCAAGACTTACCTCCTTGTCTGTGAGCCGGAAGTCAGTGGGGTACACGAGCTGTAGGAGGCAGAGCACAGGGTTAGCTGTGGTGATGGGGGCACCCCTCCCAGGGCCCTGCCTCCTTTCCTGGGCTCCTCTGCCAGCCCAGAGTTATCACCCTGCTGCCGGCTCTCCACAGCTCCCCTTCAGTCTGACCAAGGTCAGTGTGCACATCCCAAAGGGTTGCTTGCTGTGGCCCACCAAACCAGCCCATCTTTCCTCGGACAGCTTCTCACCCCTGTCCCTTAACCATGCTCTGCCTTCTGCCCGGACGGTCATAGGGTGGTCCACCACTAACCATAGGGTGGTCCACCACTAACCACCAGTCAGGTAGGCAGGAACTCAGAGTCCCAGAGGCTGAGAAAGTCCTTGAGGGGGTCGGACAGGTCCCCCTGCTACTGTGAAGGTAAAGATGCTGGGGCTGGGGGTGGTGGTGGGGTACACCTCAGCTTTCCAGGCCCCTGGGTGAGAGGGGAGGAGGTGGGAGAGCTGAGAAGGATCAGAATCCACCCAAAAGTGTGCTCTCCCAGCCCCCCGAGACTCTCCAGACAGATGGGCGCTGCCCCAGGAGCCCTCACCACCCAGAGGCCCTGGCAGGTCACGCATTGTCCCTGCAATGCTCTGTCCTTGGTGAGAAGTTTGTGGCCCTCGGCAGAGCACAGAGCTGTGGACACATTCGTGGACTGTAACCGAATAAGGGTGACCGGGATCAAAGAGAGGACAGCAAAGGGCCACAGAGGAGGGGTCAAGAGCGGGAGGGAAGCCCTGAGGCCAGAGAGCCATGAGGGAGACCCCCTGGCAATCTACATGGAGGACAGAGCACAGGCAGGGGAGTGGGGGACAGCCGTCGGAGCCCTGTCAGGATGAGGCCGGAGGTTGGGGGACCAGAATGGGTATCCTGAAAGGGGGTTGTGGAGCAGTGGGCGGCATTGAGTGCTCTCCCCAGGCCAGGATCGGACATTGGGGTGGGGGCTGTCCCTGCATAGAGCACACTGCTTTCTGTTGAAGCCATCTGCTCCCTCCCTTTGCAGACACAGGCGGGTACCAGGGGCCCAGCGCGCTCCATTTCCACTGCCTTTCCCTCCAATACAGAAGCAATGATGAGCCTTAATGAGGCTGCTGGTACCAGGGTGCAGGTAATTCCATCAGGCCCACATGTTATTCATCAGATACACAAAGAGGTCCAACAATGGACCCTACTTGGGTGCAGAGTCATCAAGCTCAGCTGCTGACCAGAAGGTTGATGGTTCAAGTCCCATCAGAGGTGTCTTACAAGAAAAGCTCAGTGATGGACTTCTGAAAACCCAGCCACTGAAATCCCCATTGCTGTTGTTAAGTGGCATCAAGTCCCTTCCGACTGATAGCTACCCTGTAGAGGGCTTCTGGGGAGCAGCTGGTGGGTTTGAACTGCCGACCCTGTGGTTAGCAGCACAATGCTTATCCTACAGCGCCACGGCAGGACCCCAGGGAAAGCTGTACAGAGCGTAATTCTAACACACATGAGGGCTCTGGGAGCCGGGCTGAGCGCTCTTCTCACCACAATGTCTTTGTAAAACAGATGTTTGCATAAAAATGTGCTAAGCTAAAACATGAGTTTGTTATTTTTTAAAAATAAACACTCAACGTTTTTGTTTAAATTTTCATTGTAGTGAATTTGAACAATCCTGAGTCATTTTTAGGATTATACGGGAGTCTGGTGGCCCAAACATTTTTGAGCTGTTGGCCTTGGGGGGCACAGGTGCACGGTGCATGAGGCTGGGGGGGAGGTGGGGAGCTGTTGCCTGGGGGCGGGGGCACGGATACGGCAGTGGATGAGGCTCTGTGTGAACAGAGTTCACTGTGGGTTTTCTGAGTCAGCGGGAGCATCAGGAGACCAGCTGATGGTCTATTTCAGGGGCAAACTTTTGCACCCACCCTCCACAGCCTGCATTCCACCCACCACGCCCTGCTCCACACCAAGATTCAAGTGCTCCATCCGGGTTGAGGCATCTATCTAGTACAGGCATCTATCTATCAGTTTGAACTACAAGGTTGGCAGTTGAAACCCACCAGCTGCTCCTCCGAAACCCTATACAGGGTCACTATAAGTTGGAATCTACTCTATGGTACTTTACCAACAACATCATTACCATGGAGTCATGGTGTGGCGCTGTAGGATCAATGCTGGATTGCTAATCGAAAAATCCACAGTTCAAACCCACTAGCTGCTCTTCGGAAACCCTGTCTTCTCCTTGGGTTCCAGGTTGGTTCCAATGCTGGCACTACAGGACCTGAATGGGGCTGCTGCTCCATGCTTTGTTAAATGAATGAGTGAGGGAATGAGCTCCTTGCTGTCCAGCTGCTTTCTCCTCCAAGGCTTGGCCAAGGCTCCATTCCTCTGGGCACTGCTTCTGATGCCCACCTGCCCACCAGGACACGTCCTTCCTCTGCACATGTGCCAGTCAAGTGGCTTGCCTTTCTGGTAGGCTTTCTAGCTTCATCTCACCCTAACACCCAGTATAGGGTGGGGTGCTGAGCCAGAGCTGAGCTGGGAATACCCAAGTAGAGGGCCAGTTGTCACCATTCTTCCTGATGATGTCAAGGGCTCGGAGGGAAGAAAGAGGCGCCGGGTGCAAGCAGGGAGTCTGCACCTTCTGAGGGATTCAATGGCCTGATTTCTACATTTCAGAGGTGACTCTGGGCCCCCAACATTGCACTGGTCCTGACATAGCCCAAGGTGTGAACACAGGAAAGACAGGAAGGAAGCCCAACCACACACAGCTTGTAGCAGAAGGTGCTAGAGCGAACTTTGTTAATAGTGACAGTTCTGTAAGGATGGGGAACACTTCATTCCATGACTGAGGAGCAATCTGGCAGAACGTAGACTCTGGGACAGCCAGGTATGAGCTGTGTGACCCTGGAAAGATTACTTCACCTCTCTGAGCTCTGGGAGTTATTAGGAAGAGCGGGCACCCCATGAAGGGTGTGTGGGGGGGGGTGAGTAGGTCTTCACAGAGAGCTGGGCAAAGAGTCTGGTGTGCAAGTCCTTCCCAGAGCTGCTCCTCTTTTGTAGCAGACCCTGGGTGTCCACGCACCTCAGAGCTAAGCCGGTGTACGAGGTCTGTGTCTACCCCAGCTGTACAGGGGGCTGGCCAGCTCTTCTAAGGACAACAGCGCAGTCTCACCCTGGAAAAGCCAGTGATGGGTGCTCACTACCTCTTGGGCTTCCATAAGTTTCCTATGGGTGGCTATTCAGCACAGAAGACAATCCTGAAGGGGCCTGAGGTACCTCCCTGAGGGGCCTGCAGGTTTTCGTCTTCATCCAAAGGAAGAGACAGGCTTGTGTGTGGTGGGGGTGGGCGCAGCTGTGGAAGACCACAACCATGGAACTGAAAGATGACTTGTCTCATTCATGCACAAGGCTGAGAGCCGTGTTAAAGGAGGATGCCGGGTAGAGGACCAGCCGGGCGAGCAGGGAAACACAGAGGCTAGACGTGGCCAGGTTACTGCAATCATAGAGAGGTCATCTGGATGTGGGGGTGGGAGCAGGGTGGAGGAAACCAGGGGTCAAGGGTGAGCCCTGGGACTCGCTCGGGATAGAGCAATTGAAGGTACTATTACTGATAAGGGGGAGAGAGAGAGTTTTTTTATGTGAAAAAAATCGAGAGTATTGCTACGTCTCTCCAAAGCGCAGAGCCCCTGTCTCCTCCTGACAACGTGACCACGGAAATCAAGTCTTAACCATCGAT
The DNA here is from genome assembly GCF_000296735.1 of Chrysochloris asiatica. NCBI lineage: Eukaryota > Metazoa > Chordata > Mammalia > Afrosoricida > Chrysochloridae > Chrysochloris > Chrysochloris asiatica. Next base: position 767,233 of record NW_006408896.1, on the reverse strand, counting down.
TTGAACATTGGTTCGGGGGTGTGTGCGTGGGGGTGAGGGCGCAAGTGCTGGGGTCAGGTGCATCTTTCCACAGAAAGCGGAAGGGGTAACTTTCTTCGGAGGCAGGTGGGATAGGGTCATGGGGGTGATCTTCCCGAGGGTATGCGTGCACCACTGAGGACCCCCAACGAGGCTGGAAGGCAGCGTGGTTGGCCGGCCTGGAGGATGACTCGCCGGCTGTCCTGTGGGGGCGGGAGAGACGAAGGCCCGGGCCTCCCCGGCCCACCCACCCCCGGCTCACCTCCAGCGCCTGGCCTAGCTCCAGGTCGAAGGTGACCACGCACACGCACTCCAGCCAGGCGGAGAAGCGCGCCCAGGGCGGCGCCGGAGCCCGTACTGCGTGGCTTGAGGACGGCGGGGCGGCCGCGGGGCCCGGCTCTGGGGTTGGCACGCCGAGGCCGCCACGAGCCCTACGAGGCCCAGCACCCGACGGCACCTCCATTGCGGCAGCGGCGGCGCGTTGCCAGGGGAACGCGCGCCGGGGAGGTGGTGGGAGGCGCGCGTCGTGCTGTGCTGCGGGTCAGAGCGGGCTCCCTGCCACCTCGCGCGCCACCTATCGGGCGGAGGAGCGCAGCGCGGCCGAGTCAACGGCGAGTGGGTCCGCGTGCACCAGAGCCGCAGGTGGCCCGCGGGAGGAACTTCCGGGGCGGGGACAGGCTGGGAGCCGTTTAGTATGCACCTGGCGTCCTACGCTAAAGGGGTCCTGCAGCGGCCGGATTCCAGTCCCGGCAGCATTTTGAACAACTTTCACAAGTGAAGCGAATCTTTATGTTAAACTCCTATTTCGCCAACCATCAGACGCTTATTCTGATCAGTTTTGAGTATTTTTTAGCCCACCGCACAGGGTCTTCGCCCTGGGATCGTTTCTTGGGTTTGGGGGTCTGACAGAGCGGTATCAGATCCTGGCTGCGTCTGACCATGCGGGCATCATCCCAGATGCCTCAGCTCTCCCGCCTTTGGAGTCCAGCGCCTTCAGCTATTTCCCTGCCCCTCCTGGGCTACGCCTTGCAGACTGTCCGGGGCCTGTGTGTCGAAACCAGTGCTGGTCAAGAGAAGTAGAATGCCACACACACACACACCATGCAATTTTTCATTTTCTGTCGAGGCAAGGAAGCCCGCCTGAATTGACAGAGGAACAGGAAGCAGGTGGAAAGAGCACACACACCCTTACCTGGCAGGCTTCGTCCCTTGTTAGCAGAACCGAACCAGAGCAGCTAGCCAAGCCCCACCGAGCGTGGCATAGAAGCAAAGGTTTGGAACTGAGACACCATAACTTAATCACCACATATTTTAGGTTTCATGAAGCACCCCAATTCAGGCTAGGCTATGGGGTTGTTATTGTTAAGTGCCATTGAGTCGATTCTGACCCATAGCGACCCTGCATAGGGTTTCCAAGGAGCAGCTGGTGAGCTTGAACCACTGACCTTGCAGTTCAAACGACTTTGCAGTCTGACGCATTAGCCCACAGCGTGACACCAAGGACGCCAGGCTATGGGGTGGTGGTGGTTATGTGCCGTGGAGTCAGTGCCGACTCATAGCGACCCTGTACAGGTTTCCGAGGCTGTAAAACTTCACCAGAGCAGAAAGCCTCATCTTTCTCCCGCGGAACAGCTGGTAGTTTCGAACTGCTGACCTTAAGGTTCACAGCCCGATTCGTAACCACTAAGCTATACAACACCCAAACCTTATTTTTCCCACTCATCCATACACTGAGGGGAGGAGGGCACACCCTCTCTAGCTATACTGGGGTCACTGGTGGTGAAAGAGACATTCTGGTTTTTCCTTTGACCTAAAAATCATAGACATCACTTCTACTTCCAGTCCATTGGCTAAAACCAGCTATATAGTCTCAACCTAACTGCAAGGGTACTTAGGTAAATGGAATGAGCCACAATAATTACTGCTTTTAGCATTGTAGGTTCCGCACTGGACTGTGAACCACAAGGTTGGCGGTTCAAACCCTGTACAGGGTCGCTATGAGTCGGAATCGACTTGAAGGCACTTAACAACAGTAACGTAATTACCGTGGAGTCCTGATGTGACACTGTAGGATAAAGCACTAGACTGAAAGGTCAGTTTGAACTACAAGGTTGGCAGTTGAAACCCACCAGCTGCTCCTCCAAAACCCTATACAGGGTCACTATAAGTTGGAACCTACTCTATGGTACTTTACCAACAGCATTATTACCATGGAGTCATGGTGTGGCGCTGTAGGATCAACGCTGGATTGCTAATCGAAACATCAACAGTTCAAACCCACTAGCTGCTCTTCGGAAACCCTATACCAGATCACTACCAGTCAGAACAGCATGGACCGCACTTAACAGCAGTAATAATTCCCATATCTTAACAACAAAGTAATTACCATTGGAGCCCTGAGAGCACTGTAGGATAAGCACTGGACTGCTAACCAAAAGGTCAACAGTTCAACCCCACCAACCATTCCACTGTAGAAAAATGAGACTTTCTGCTTCTGCAAAGGTTTCTAGCCTCAGACACCATATACAGGGTCCCATAAGTCAGGCTCCATATCACGGAGTAAGACTTTATCATTGTTGTTGTGGGGTGCTGGTGAGTCAGTTCTGACCCGTAGTGACCCTGTATTTGACAGAATGAAGCACTGAAGGGTTCGGCACCACCCTCACAATTGCTGCTATGCTTGAGCCCATTGCTGATGCCACTGTGCCAGTCCACCTTGTTGGGGGTCTCCCTCTTTTTCGCTGACCCTCCACTTCACCAAATATGATGTCCTTCTCAAGGGACTGGTCCCTCCTAAGAATAAGTCTGAAGTATGAGAGATGAGTAGATAAACATTTGGAGTCCTTGTATGGCATTGTAGGATAAGCTCAGGACTACAAGGTCAGTTTGAACCACAAGGTCGACTGTTCAAACTGACCAGTAGCTCATGGGAAATTCTATCTATGCTGGGTTGCTATACTGGCTGACTTCGTCTTTCACACTGCGGACATATTGTCAGGAGGAACCAGTCGCTGGAGAAGGATATCATGTTTGGTAAGGTGGAGGGTCAGAGAAAAAGAGAAAGACCCCCAATGAAATGGATTGGCCAAATGGCAGCATCGATGGACTCAAGCATGGCAACAGTAGTGAGGTTGGCCCAGGATTGGGCAGTGTTTCGTTCTGGTGTGCATAAGATCGCTATGAGTCAGTACCAACTGGATGGCACCTCACAACAACAAGATCATTGACTCTGATCATATGCTACCTCTTGAAATAGTTGAACATGGACCATTGCCTCTTGTTACAGTGACTCTTTGTGTTCCTTCCATCTTCTTTTAATGTTTTCTGTATCATCCAATAGTTTCCCATAGAATCCTTCATATTACAAATCGAGGCTTGAATTTTTTCCTTCCATTCCCTCAGCTTGAGGAATGCTGAGCATGTTTTTCCCTTATGGTTTTCTAATTCCAGATGAAAATCCTGTAGCCCTGAACTTCAGATGAAAGGTTAGAGAGGTGAATTGGGTGCTTGCTGGGAGGAGAAGCTGAGCAGAGACACCAAGAGATGGAGAGTAACTGGTGAACTTCCAGCCAGATGTGGCATTACCATCTTGAACCTCTGTGAGCATCTTTGGGACTAGAAGGTGGTCTGGTGGAGCAGAGTCACATGGGCAATGGGAAAGGTGTGATTTCTTCTTTTTTCCTCGCACTTCCTTGGTGATCAGAGATGTGGCCAGCTCTGACCCTATCTACCCCCAACACAGCCCTTGTTTTCCTAAAGTTCAGGGCCATGTGATTGGGAGCCATGCCAATGTGAGGCAGGGGCTGGCTGCAACACACTGAGATCCAGACCAATAGAACCCACGGAGCCACCAGACCAGCATTTAACTAGTCACTGTGTCCCCAGCTGCCCTGTGGCGCTAACAGACACCAAAACAAACTCCATCAAAGGCTGCCACAAACTACTGATTGAGTGCCCTGCACCTAGAGAACGCTGAGGCTGCCCGGGGCTCCAGCTGGGACCCAGAACTCCGCGGCCACATCCCTTCCATACCCACCTGTGAGCGCCTTGGCTTACAGGAGCGTCCTAGAGTTTTTTCCTTTCCAGTTCCAACAGCTGCACTCGCTTTTTAGCTTTTTATTAGCTTTTGCTTTTTGTTGTTTCTTTTTTTTTGTTTTTTTCTTAAATGTTTTATTGTGAATTATGTGATAGTTTACATGGGAGAACATTAGTTTTACATTCATTCTATCGTATATCGTCTCATTGCCATGGTTACGATCCCCTCCATGCAATCCTTCCCCTGTACCCCCCAGGTCTTCAGCACACAGTCGCTCTCCCTCTCTGGATCTAAAGTCTCCAGCTGCTCCATCGCTCCACGTCATCATCTCTGGCTCCATTTCAGGCATCACTGCTTCTCTGGGTAGGGTCCTGCTCTCTGCTCTTCTCCCTTGATGGTCCTAGGGACCTCCGCTCCTAGACTGAAAAGTTAATCACTCTCCTCCTTACTATAAAATGTCTACCTTTACATTTCCGACCTTCACAATCAGTCCTGATAACAGTTATTCACTATTGTATCACAAGAGACCCGTCTGCATTTCATTTCATCAGCTCCGGCTAGTCAGATTGAATACTACTCACTGGAGATTCTACCTTCCTCCAGGCCCTCTGGATCTAGGTTCCCTCTTGAAAGCTTGTAAGCCAGTCACTTCTTGCCTTTGTAGCTCCGCCCCCCATTTTGGGTAGCCAGTGTCCAAGTTGCCCATCCCTGTCTACTCTGCGTGTGCTTTCCTTCTGTGTGCTTATTTTTTATTCTTTCTCCCAGTTCTTCTCTTTTCATTTCCTTGAATTTTACCCTTTCAAGCTCTGCATTCGCTTTTCCTTTCCTCCTGTTTCTCATTTCCCCTCTTCTTCCCCCCCAGTTTTGATATTTCTTTACTTCTCTCTTTTTCTCTTTTCATCTTCCCTCCCCCTCGTTTTCCTAAGTGTTTTTCTCCCTTTTATTCCATCTTCTCTTCTAAAGCTCTATTCTGTGTCACTCTTGTCTCTTTTTAGTGACTCTTAAATGTTGTTGTTCTTTCCGTTTACTTTCTCATTTGTTTTTATCTTCTATAGCTCCATTTCTCAGTTTCTTTGTTTTTATAGTTTTATATTCACTTTATTTTGATTGCTACTTGTTTTTCTTTTTTTCTCTTTATTATTTTTTATTTTCATTGTTGGATTGTTTGTTTATTCTGTTGTATTTTCTTGTGTGTATATGTTGGAGGGGTTTTCTCTTTCCTACCTGACAGGAAACAGCAACTGTGCCCATACAGCCCAACCACAACTATGCCCTCTGCAGCTTCACCCACTGGGCAAGAGCCAATATCAGCTCCTGTATCACCTGATCAATGGTAGATAGCAGTCAACACCAGCCAGACCCACCCTAAATTGGGGTTCAGGAAAGGCAAACCAGAACGGTGTACACACTTTCATTCTCCAACTATACCCACAGGAGTTGGTTGGTGAGAGTCTAAGGACACATCAATATACAATCATCAATTAAATACAAATATGACAATCCCACAATGCCCCAGAAACAACAGACAACTTTAGTTCACATGAAGAAATACGAGAGACTGGCTCAAACAAGTGACCAAGATGCATATCCAGAAAATGTTTCTGAGGAAGAAAAGGTAATAGGAGTATCTGAAAGGAAATTCAAAAGAATGATATTTAAGTACCGTCAGAGTAATGATAAAGAGATTGAAGAAAGCAGGAAAACACAGAAAAATTTTT
>NW_006408896.1:747985-756265 GCF_000296735.1 Chrysochloris asiatica | reverse complement strand
AAACTCACAAACAAAATGAACTAAGTGTAAAAAATTATGTGGAACAAAGAAACGAGCAGTACCCCCCCACACACACACATAGCAACATGACAGTAATCAGTTCATACCTACCAAGTATTAAACTGTAAAAGTATTAAAAGCAACAGTCAGAGACAGGAAGAGCAGAATAGATAAGAAAGCAGGAACCTTCAATCTGTTGTCCAAACGAGACACATGAAAAAGATGGAGAACGCCTAAATGCCCATCAATGGAAAACTGCCTACACAAACTTTGGTACAGACACACAAAGGAATACTATGCAACACTGTATAATACTGCTAAATCTACAAAACACCTCACAACATGAATAAACCTGGAGGACATTATGCTGAGTGAAATTAGTCAATCTCAGTAGGACAAACATTGTATGAGATCACTGTCGTAAAAAGTTTTTTTAAAAGATTCTCTTGATGAAAGAAACAATCTATGATGATTTGGGATAGGGAAGGAAAATTGTTCATGGGCTAAAGGGCAGATACATGTTAACATGGGTGACAAGGCAGGCAATAAACACAAGAGGGAGGTCAGCAGAGCAAAGATGAAGGTAGTGGGAGATAGAAGGAGGAGTATAATAATTGAAGTGAGTAGAGGTAAATACTGCTAACTGTTGGGACATGGAAAGGATTGCAATAATTTTAATGAAGGGAAGTATATGATTTGTTAAATGTAAAACTGATGATCTGCTCTGTTAGTCTTCGTGCAATCCACAATAAAAAGTTTTTTTTTTTTAAAGTAAGAGAGACAAAGTCTCACCATCTTCACTTTTAAGAAACTTTCTGGAACAGAAGATACTTCTTGAAAGAAAGATCAGCAGGAAAAATCCAAAACAAAAATGGCAGTCCGATTGACTAGTTACAAGACCCAGCAAATTGTTCCCTGGGGAGCCATCAGGGCAAGCAATCAAGTCCTTTCAGGACAAATCCCTCTCCAAGACTGAAATTCAAAGGTGACACATGAGCAGGCATGTAAGCTTGCTGGTGACCAGTTGGTCTGGAGAGTGGAAGAGGGGGAAAGGCAACAATGAAGATATGGGCTGAGTTTGACCATGTTCTATAGACTCGTGTTGACCTGGAGATGAGAGAGAGAAGAGAAGGGATTGGTTGGTCTGAAGTATGGTAAGACCTTGGTCCTGAGCCCATGGACATAGCCACAGAGGGGTGGAGTTGATGTGAAGTGAGAGGAGATGCACAAGAACGCCCCAAAAAGTGTAAATTGCTACAATTTGATGAATTTGACCTATACTTATGGATGTAGTAGCTCAAAATACCAACAGAGAGGGAAAGAGTCTTCACATCCCACATCAATCCTATCCCTTCTATATACAGGGTTGATAGAGATGGGCAACTTAGATACTGGCTACCTAAAATGGGGGAGGGGCTATAAAGGCACAGCAGATTATCAGCCCCACAGTCAACAAATCGTACACTTTGTGTCACTTACAGCTGCTTCCATGAGTGTTGATGGTGGATCCAAGCAAAAGGAAGTCTTAGACAACTTCTATTTTTTCTATGTTATTGATTGGTCCAGTTGTGAGGATTTTTGTTTTATTTTTAATTGAAGTGCAATCCATATTGATGACTATTATCTTTGACCTTTCTCATTATCCCTCCCCCCTCCTTTTTTATTTTGCTTCCAAAGTACTGTACTGCAAAGCCAGTTTGAACCACAAGGTTGGCAGTTCAAACTCACCAGCTGCTCCTTGGAAACCCTATACAGGGTCACTATGAGTAGGAACAAACTCAATGGCACTTAACAACAACAACAACAATAGCAAAATTATACTAGCTGCATATTGCAGGTTGTTAATGATTCTTCCTGCTTTCTGATACCAATGTTCTTCATATAATCCAGCTTTTTGGATTATTTGCTCAGCATACAGATTGAATAAGTATGGTAAAGGATACAATCCTGGCACACACTTTTTATAATTTTGAACCATTTAGTATCATGCTGGTGTATGTACAAGGTCCTCATGAGCACAATTAAGTATTCTGGTATACCCATTCTTCACAATGTCTGTCAGATCTACACAGTCCAATGCCTTTTCACAGTCAGTAAATTACAAGTAAACATCTTTCTTGGATTGTCTGCTTTCAGCCAAGATCTATTTGACGTTAGCAATGATATTCCTTGTTTCATGACTTCTTCTGAATCTGGCTTGAATTTCTGGCAGCTCCTTGTCAATGTATGGTTGCAATAGTTTTTAAATTATCTTCTGCAAAATTTTGCTTGCGTGTGATATTAATGATATCGTTAGATGATTTCTGCATTCTGTTGGGTAACCTCTCTTTGAAATGGACACACATATAGATCTCTTCCAATCAGTTGGCCAGGTAGTTGTCTTCCAAATTTCTTGACACCGATGAGTGAGCACCTCCCGTATCACGTCAGTTTGTTGAAATGTTTGAATTTGTATCCAGTCAATTCCTGGAGCCTTGTTTTTAGCCGATGATTTCAGTTTTTCTCTTCAATACAGTTGGATCATATGATACCTCTTGAAATCATTGAATGTTTTCTAATTATTATTTTTTTTTTTTTTTAAGGTAAACCAAGCAAGGTTTACTGTGTATCAGATATATTGGAGGCAGGGGGCTTGCATAGCCTCTGAAAACTGAGGCTGCCTCCCTGAGTAGAAAATGAAAAGATTTATAGTGATTTGGGGAATTGAGTGATGGTCTGAGGACTTTCAGAAACTTCTTCATTGTTCTTATCTCAAGTTGGGCTGGTCCCTCCTGGGAACTTCAAGAACTTCTTTATTCCTATAATAACCCTCAGGGAGGGTACTAAATACTGATTAACCTAAAGGACTACTGATCCTGCACTGTAGCATCAGCACTGGACTGTGAACCACACGGTTGGCCGATCAAATCCACCAGCTGCTCCTTGGAAACCCTATACAGGGTGGTGATGAGTTGGAACTGACTCAATGGCACTTAATAACAACAACAACCTAAAGGAAAATACAGACCAAGGTTAGCACTAATGACTTCTTTTTACGAGATGGAGTCTCCTTGAGTCATTTATGGCTTCAATTCACCCCTCTTTTTTGTCAGTTTCCCATTCTTGGGAAACTGAGTGACATTCTTATTGGCTACTTCCTGCTGACTGCGGATGTAGATGGGGATTCATAGGGGAATGACCAATTCTTTTTGGTACAGTGACTTTGTATATTCATTCCATATTCTTTTTTTGTTGTTGTTTTGTTTTGTAATTTAAAAAAAAATGTTTTATTGTGAATTATGTGATAGTTTACATGGGAGAACATTAACTTGACATTCATTCTATCGTATATTGTTTCAGTGCCATGGTTACAATCCCCTCCATGCATCATCAACCAACCAAAGGCAAACCTGCCTCTGGTCATCAATACACAGCCCCTCTCCTTCTCTGGGTCTAGAGTCCCCAGCTTCTCCATCTCTCCATGTCATCATCTCTGTTTCCATCTCTGGTGTCACTGCTTCTCTGGGTAGAGTCCTGCTCTCCACTCCTTTCCTTTGATGGTCCCAGGGACCTCCGCTCCTGGACTGCAAAGTCAACCACTCCCCTCCTTTTGCTACAAAATGTTTACCTTTACATTTCCGACTCTCACTATTGTGCCACAAGAGACCTATCCGCATCTCCTTCCATCAGGCCCACCCAGACAGATTGGATACTACTCAGTGGAGATTCTGCCTTCCTCTGTGCCCTCTGAATCTAGGCTCCCTCTTGAAAGCTTGTCTGCCTGTCACTTCTTGCCTTTGTAGCCCCCACCCCCCTTTTGGGTAGCCAAGGTCCAAGTTGCCCATCCCTGTCTACTCTGTGTACCTTCCATATTCTTTTGATCCTTCCTGTGCCATTCAGTATTTTGTCCATGGTATCCTTCAGTATTTTAAGTAGAGGTTTGAATTTTTCCTTCAGTTCTTTCAGCTTGAGAAATGCCAAAGATGTTCTTTCCTTTGAGTTTTCTAACTCTAGGTTTTTGCACATTTCCTTATAATACCTGACTTTGTCTTCTCGAGCTGACCTTTGAAATTTTCTCTTCAGCTCTTATACCTCCTCACGTCTTCCGTTTGCTTTAGCATCTCTATGCTGGAGAGCAAGTTTCTTAGTCTTTTATGACATCCATTTTGGTCTTTTCTTTCTTTCTAATGACGTGTGTGTGTGTGTGTGTGTGTGTGTGTGAATTGAGTGAAGATTTACAGAGCAGATCATCAGATTTGCACCCATCAAATCATACACTTTCCTTTATAACAATGATTGTCATTCCCTCCATGTACTAACAATTAACAGTTGCTGTTGTTAAGTACCCATAGTGACCCTGTATAGGGTTTCCAGGGAGCAGCTAGTAAACTTGAACCACCAACCTTGTAGTTCGAATGACTTTGCAGTCTGACGCATTAGCCACAGCCCACAGTGCCACACCAGGACTCCACAGTTAACAGTATTTACCTCTATTTATTTTAACATTGCATTCCTCCCTGTGTCTCCTACTACCTTCATTTTTTCCTCTGCCAACCTTTCTCTTGTATATTGCCTGCCCTGTCACCCATGTCAGTATGTATCTACTCTCTTGCTATTGTTGTTATTAAGTGTTATCGAGTTGATTCCAACTCATAGTGACCTTATAAAGGGTTTCTGAGGAGCAGCTGGTGAGCTTGAACCTCTGACCTTGCAGTTCAAACCAACTTTGCAGTCCAGCTCATTAACCTGAAGCACCACACCAGGACCCCACTAGTCTCTAGCCCATGAATCATTTTCCTTCCCCCTCCTATCATAACCATCATAGGCTGAACCGCCGACTTTAGGGTCCAGCGCATTAACCCACAGCGCCACAGCAGGACTCCACAGAGCTCCTACTATGTCACCATTCCCACGGAGCCACCTGGTGGATGGTGATTACACTGGCTCTCGTCCATCATGTCGCACGCACGCAGATTCATCCTTGCTGAAATGGTCACGTTTTCTGAATGGGATTTGCCTTCTGTGCCCACAATGCTTCTGCAGCAACAAGGGCATTTGTTCAATATCGTGTGTAATCAAGGACCAAACTAAACTGCAAAGGAAGTGATATCATAGGCTAATAGCCATAGCACTGACGATTCTTTTCTTTTTAATGTTTTATTGTGAATTATGTGATAGTTTACACGGGAGAACATTAGCTTTAAATTCATCCTATCGTATATCATTTCATTGCCATGGTTACAATCTCCTCTATGCATCATCAACCAACCAAAGGGTATACCCCGCAAGCCTGCCCCCCCAGTCGTCAGCACACAGCCCCTCTCCCTCTCTAGGTCTAGAGTTCCCAGCTGCTCCATCTCTCCATGGCACTATTTTTAATGCCTACATCGTTACCTGGAAGCCCCAGGTCTGACTGGAATTTGGAATGGCTTGTGTATTTGTTTACCTCTATCTCCCAAAATGGCTTGTTAAAGACTCAGAGAGCCAGTTGGGAGATGATACCTTGAGAGGATGGGGTTCTGCCGTGTGACTTTCAGTCAGAGACAATTCTATGGGTCCATCTTCTCATGGAGTTGGGAACCAGTGGCTCCTCCCACAGATAAATTTACTAACCTTCTCCCAGCTCTACCTGCTTTTCTGGGAACTTTCACCTCTGCTGGCTTGGCAGTCCTCTTCCCTTCAGAGGGCATTCTTGCATCAGCGTGCACCGCTATGGTTCTCCATTGGAGCTGAGGCTGCCACCTGGACATCTGGGTTCACATGTTACTAAACTAACAGGTAGAAAATGGGGTTACGTCACTGGCTGGGGTGATTAGTTTTAGTTTAAAATTAAACTAGGAGGTTTGAGACCCAACTGAGGTACCTCAGAAGAAAGTTCTAGTTAACCTAGCTTTGAAAAATTAGCCATTGAAAACCCTATGGAGCTCAGGTGTACTTTGATACACAGGAGGTTGCTGTGAGTTGGAGTCGAGTTGATGGCAAGTAGTGTTGTTGTTGTTGTTGTGTGCCACAGAGTCATTTCCGACTCATAGCAACCCTGTATGGGTTTCCAAGGAGCAGCTGGTGGATTTGAACTGCCGATCTGTGGTTAGCAGTCCAGTGCTTATCCTACAGTGTAACACCAGGACAAGTAGTTTACTGGCATTGATCATTTTTGGGGGGTAAGGGTAGGAATAAGGAATGAGGATTAGGGTTAGGGTTCTGGCTATGTCTAGGGTAGGCCTAGGACTTGGTTTCAGTGTTACGGTTAGGGTTAGCACTAGGATTAGTGTTAGGGTTGGGTTAGGGGGGTTGTCTAGGATTAGGAGTAGGGCTTGATCTAGATATATTTTTTCGAATCTACTTGATTGCCTCTTCATTTAGAAGGTCTGTTTGCTGTTTTTACTTATTTATTCTTTTTACTTCGTGTTTTTTGGTGGTGGTAGTGGTGCTCCCTATTTTCACGTTTGTTTTAGTTTGGGTTGAGTTCTGAGTGCTATTGTCATGTGTCTTAATGTCAGTGTATTGTCTATTTATATGGTTCTCTGTCCAAAGGCCTCCCTTTACTTTTTTTTTTTGTAAGATTGGTCTGACTTTTACAAATTCTTTTAATTTCTGTTTATCTGGAAATGTCCTAATTTTACTGCCAGATTTGATGAATGATTTAGCTGGGTATACGATTCTTAGTTGGAGTATGGTTGCAGAGCGGGTTATGTATTGGTTTGTTAACCGCATGGTTGGCAGTTCAAATCTACCACCCACTCCGCAGGAGAAAGATGAGGCTTTCTACTCCTGTTAAGATTTACAGCCTTGGAAACCATATACAGGAGTGCTCTGAGTCAAAACTGACCTGACAGCACAAAATAACAACAAATGATTCTTGGTTGGCAGTTTATTTCTTTTAGAGTTATTATTTATGCCATCCGATTGACTTCTTCTGCCACGAGTCTGTCAGTTTGTCATACTGTGGTGGCTTGCATGTTGCTATGATTCTGGAAGCAATGCCACTGGTATTTTCAATGCCAGTAGGGTCACCCATGGTAGGCAGGTTTCAACTGAGCTTCCAGACAAAGGCAGACAACGAAGAAGAAGAGATGGATTCTTTTAGACTATTTAGTCACTGGAAATCTTATGCATAGCAGTGGGACACTGCAAGAAAGCACCAAAATACTGAGTTTTGAAACATGAAGCAGAGCACCAGGATATCATCAGAAATAGTGCCGGAAGATGAGCCCCTCAGGTTGGAAGGCACTCAGAATACAATTAGAGAAGAGTTGCCTCCTCAAAGTAGAGTTGATGGTGATGACCCGAATGGAGTAAAGCTTTGGGGACCTCCATTTTCTGATGGGACAGAACTCAAACAGCTATAATGTTCATTAAAACCAGAACATGGAATGTAGGAAGCATGAATCTAAAAAAAATGGAAGTTGTAAAACATGAAATGGGATGTATAAATACCAATATCCTAGGGATTAGCATTAGGAAGCTGAAATAGACTGGTATTGGCCATTTTGAATCTGACAATCACATGGTTTATTATGTAGGGAATGACAAATTGAAGAGGAATGGTGTCACATTCATCATCAAAAAGAACATCCACGGTCTGTGATAGGATAATATCCATCTGCCTACAAGGAAGACCAGTTAATACCACTATTATTCTAATTTACTCAGCAACCACCAAAGCCAGTGATGACGAAATTGAAAAATTCTACCAACTTCATCATTCTAAAATTGATCAAACATGCAATCAAGATGTATCGATCATTACTGGAGATTGGAATGCAAAGGTTGGAAATAAAGAAGAATGATCAGTAGTTGGAAAATATGACATGGGTGCTGGAGATTGCATGATAGAATTTTGCAAGATCAATGACTTCTTCATTGCAAACAACTTCTTTAAACAGTGTAAAAGATGACGATACACAAGGGTCTTACCAGATGGAATACACAGAAATCAAGTTGACTACATCTGTGGAAAGAGACAGTGGAAAAACTTCAAGTAAAAAGTCAAAACAAGATCCGGGGCAGACCTTGAAACAGATCATCAATTGCATATATGCAAATTCAGGCTGAAGCTGAAGAAAATTGAAACAAGTCCTCAAGAGTCAAAATATGACCTTGAACATATCCCCTCTGGATTTAGATACCATCTCAAGAAAAGATTTGATGAATTAGACACTAAAGACTGAAGACCAGAGAGTTGTGGGATGACATGAAGAATATCATACAGGAAGAAAGCAAAAGGTCATTAAAAAGACAAGTAAGAGACAAGAGGCCAGAATGGATGTCATAAGAGACTGAAACTTGCTCTCCAGTGTA
>NW_006408896.1:734374-741600 GCF_000296735.1 Chrysochloris asiatica | reverse complement strand
AGTTCAACCTCCCATTGATTCAATTCTACTTCTTTGCCCTTTCAGTGTATTACCTATTTCTGAATTCTTAGTATTTATCTTCTGGCTTTCTATGTTCTGTTCTTGTATGGTTCCCAATTTTTCATTTGTTTTTGTCAATTTGTTTTTGTAGTACTTTCCTGAAGTCTTCTAAAGTTTTATCTGTGCTTTCCTTGATTTCATCTGAACTTTTCTCCATCATTCTTTTAATCCATTGAAGACATTTAAAATTCCTAACCAGGTAGTTCCAATACTATTTCTGGTACTGTATTTTCTTATTCTGTATTGTGTTCAATTGTTTGAGGCACTCTGCCCTGTTTCTTCATGTACGCTGACTTTGTCTGTTGTCTCCCAGACATTGTGGTATCATTGTTATTGTGATATGTATAGATGATGGTGTGTTGGTGTGTTCTCAGGCATTCACTATTCCTCTCTTGGTGGATGTGATAGATGCTGGCAGTGAATGTGCCTGCAGCTCTCTGGTCACTGTTTGTGTAGGGTGGGTTTATCTGATGTTGGCTGCTGATTCCTGTTGATCAGCTGATACATGAGTTAGTGTTGCTTGCCAAGTGGGTGAATCCATAGCAGGTACAGATGTGGACTGTATGGGCACAATTTCTGTCTCCCAAAAACCCCCAAATAACAATAAAAATTCTAATGGGGAGAAATTCGGTGCCTTCAGAATGGGGCTGGTACACGTGGTGCCTGACTCCATGTAGAGCATAGACAGAGCAGAAGGGTGGGGGGCACTGACTGACAGATGAGCAAGGATCATGCTCCCTCTACCAACCTCCAACAGAGACCAGTGCCTCCAGGCTGCTGCATGGACACCTGCCTGCAAAAGCTCTAGCTGGCTGTACCTGCCCATCTATCTCCTCTCACGCTTCTCCTGGGCTGCTTCCTTTTTCAGTTGGCACTCAGTCCATCTCTGCCATATCATGTGAAGCTCAGGGTTTTAGGAGCACGGTCTGTATTGGTTTCACCTGATCTCCCGTGTCCTTGTTGCAAAGGGGCAGCTCAGTGTGTCGGCCTACTCCATCACCTTGTTCTGGGAGTCTGGTGTTGATAGTTTTTACGTCAAAGTTTCCTGATGATTTTTCTGTTGATTTCTGTCTCCATATTGGACAACAGTGGGTACAATTGCAAAGGAGAAGAAAAATGAATCAGGGAAGGAAGGTTATGAAGTATGTGTTTGCGTGTGTGTGTGAAGACTTGGCATTTTAAGTCAGGAGGACAGGAAAGCCTTTCTGGAGGAAACAGTGGAGCAAAGACCCAAAAGAGCAAGTTAGCAAGTGTGCCAATAACTGGGAAAGAGTGTGCCAGCCTTCAGGAACAGCATGTGCCAAGGCACTATGACTGGAGATGAGGGTGATGGAGGGTAAGGAGGGATGAGGTAAGATCCCACAGAGCCTCGGGGCTGTAGTAAGGCTGTGACATTCACTGTGTGTAACATGGGGCCCCTAGATGTTTCTGAGCAGAGCTGGAATGTCTTCTGACCTGTGGTTCTCACTAAATCCCTTTGGGTGCCATGCTGATTACAGACAGAAGTACGACTGGGAGACTGTTTTGAGAAATTGGACCGGAGTGTTGGGGCTAGAGAACTATTCCATATTCTTAAGTTTGCAGTTACCAAAAATAGGGCTTTTGTGGGTAATTGCAGACATGCTCATGCACAGAATGACGAAAGGTAGCAGCTGAAGTTAAACACAGCTTGTGTGATAGTTGCTAATTCCAGGTTCACAAGGACTTCATATGACAGAAAGTAAAAAAAAAATCGACCACTCATCTGTCAGTTTGCCGTACTGTGGTGGCTAGTGCGTTGCTGTGTGCAGGAAGCTATTTTAAATAGCCATGGTGGACCGGTTTCCGAAGAGCTTTCAGACTGACTAGGCAGGAGAGGTGGTCCACTTCTGAATGGTTAGACACAGAAAATCTTATTAATAGCAGAGAAACATTATCCAATACAGGGCTAGAATATGAGCCCTCAGGTTGGAAGGCACTCAACAGATGACTAGGGAAGAGCTGCCTCCTCAAAGTAGTTGTTGTTGTTAAGTGTCATTGAGTCTGTTCTAAATTATAGTGATACAGGGCTATACAAGCACTGTATAGGGCTTCCAAGGAGTGGCTGGTGGGTTTGAACCTCCAACTTCTTGGTTAGCAGCCCAGTGCTCTTCCTACAGAGTCACACCAGGAGTCCTCAAAGTAGAATTGATCTTAATGATGTCAAAGGAGCAAAGTTTTCAGGATCTGCATTTGCTGATGAGGCACAATTCAAAATGAGAAGAAACAGTTGCAAACATCCATTAATAATCGGAATGTGGAATGTACGAAGTATGAGTCTAGGAAAATTGGGAGTCATCTAAAACAAAATGGAACACCAGCTGGAATCAAATTGACTATATCTGTGAAAAATGATGGAGACATTCAATATCGTCAGCCAAAACAAAGCCAGGGGTTAACAGCTGAACAGACCAGGCTGCAGTTGAAGAAAATTGAAACAAGTCCACAAGAGGCAAAATATGACCTTGAGCATACCCCACCTGAATTTAGAGACCATCTCAAGAAAAAATTTGATGCATTAAACACTAATGACCAAAGATCAGAAGAGTTGTGGGATGACATCAAGAACATCATACATGAAGAAAGCAAAAGGTCTTTCAAAATACCAGAAAGAAATAAAAGGCCAAAGTGGGTATCAGAAGAGACTCTGAAACTTGCTCTTGAATGTAAAGCAGCTAAAGCTACTGGAAGAAATGATGAAGTAAAGGAGCTGCACAGAACATTTCAAAGGGCAACTTGAAAAGACAAAATAAAGTATTACAATGAATTGTGCAAGATCTTGGGAGTTAGAAAACCAAAAGGGAAGAATGCACTCTGCATTTCTCAAGTTGAAAGAACTGAAGAAAAAATTCAAGCCAAAAGTTGTAGTATTGAAGGATTCTATGGGCAAATATTGAATGATCCAGGAAGCATCCAAAAAAGATGGAAGACATACACAATCACCATATCAAAAAGAATTGGTCAATGTTCAACCATTTCAAGAGGTAGCATAAGATCAAGAACTGGTGGTATTGAAAGAAGAAGTCCAAATTGCACTAAAAGTACTGATGGAAAATAAGACTCCTGGAATGGACAGCATAGGACGAGGAATCTTTCAACAAAATGATGCAGCAGTGGAGGTGATCACTCATCTATGCCAAGGAATTTGGAAGACCTGACCAACCGATTGGAAGCGATCCATATTTGTGTCCATTCCAAAAAGAGGTGGCCCAATGGAATGCAGAAATCATCAAACAGTATCATTAATATCACATGGAAATAAAATTTTGCTGAAAATGGTTGCAGCAGTACATCAACAGAGAGCAGCCAAAAATTCGAGTCGAATTTAGAAAAGGACACGTAACCAGGGATATCGTTGCTGATGTTAGATAGATGATCTTGGCTGAAAGCAGAGAATACCAGAAAGATGTTTTACTTGCGCTTTATTGACTATGCAAAGGTATTTGGCTGGGTGAATTGTAACAAACTATTGATAATGTTGTGAATAATGGGCATTCCAGAACACTTAATTGTTGTCATGAAGAACCTGTACACAGACCAAGAGATAGTCATTCGACTATAGTCCCAGTCTCTCCACACCCTGTCCAGCATTTGTTGTCCTCTGCTTTTTGGGACTTTGCTATTACTTCTGGTGTGAGATGGTATCTCATTGTTGTTTTGATTTACATCTCTCTAATTGCTAATGGAAAACTCATGGAACCAGCAGTCAAGAACTCAAACGACGTATTGCATTAGGTGAACCTGCTGCACAAGACCTTTTTTAAGTGTTGAAGAGCAAAGATGTCAGCTTGAGGACTAAGGTGCGCCTGACCCAAGCCATGGTGTTTTCAATATCCTCATATGTATGCAAAAGCTGGACAGTGAATAAGGAAGACCGTAGAAGAATTGAGGCATTTGAGTTATGGTGTTGGAAGGGAATATTGAACGTGCCATGGGCTGCCAAAAGAACAAACAGATCCGTGTTGGAAGAAGTGCAGCCAGAGTGCTCCTTGGAGACCAGGATGGCCAAACTTCATCTCTCATACATATTGTCAGGAGGGACCAGTCGCTGGAGAAGGATATCATGTTTGGTAGGGTGGAGGGTCAGAGAAAAAGAGGAAGACCCCCAACAAGATGGATTGTCCAGGTGGCAGCATCGATGGATTCAAGCTTGGCAACAATAGTGAGGTTGGCCCAGCATCCGGGCAGTGTTTCGTTCGGCTATGCATAGGGCTGCTATGAGTCAGCACCGACTTGATGGCACCTAACAACAACAATGGCTAATGATTGTGAACATTTCTTCATGTGTTTGTTGACTGCCTGAATGTTTTCCTTGGTGAAGTGTCTGTATCATGTCCTGTACCCATTTTTAAAAAATGTTTCTTGTGAATTATGTGATAGTTTACATGGGAGAACATTAGGTTTTCATTCATTGTATCGTATATTATTTCATTGCCATGGTTACAATCCCCTCCATGTATCATCAACCAACCAAAGGGTATACCCTGCAAGCCTGCCTCCCAGTCGTCAGCACACAGCCCCTTTCCCTCTCTGGGTCTAGAGTCCCCAGCTGCTCCATCTCTCCACGTCATTGTCTCTGCCTCCATCTCTGGTGTCACTGCTTCTCTGGGTAGGGTCTCGCTCTCAGCTCTTCTCCCTTGATGGTTCCAGGGACTTCTGCTCCTGGACTGCAAAGTCCTGTGCCCATTTTAAAATTGGATTATTTGTCTTTTTCTTGTAGAGGTATTGTAGTTTCCTGTAAATTTTAGAGATTAGTCCCTTGTCTGATGTGTTGTTGCAAAAATGTTTTGCCAAGTCTGTGGGCTTCACCAATGTAGTTCTCAGTTTTCTTAAAACTTCTTCCAGACAAGCCCCTGTGATTATCCTACATCCTTCAAGAAAATCTGTCAAAATTACCTCTTTGGGATCCCTAAAAACAATCGCCATAGCCTTCTGAGCTGACCTTTTTGCCTTGGATTTACCTTAGAGGCTCTCAGATCTTCCTAAGACCATTTGATTTATTTTAAAACACTTGTATGAAGGCCAGAAGCCTCTTGGAATGAGTTACAAGGAAAGCTGGAGGCCAGGGGGTGTCTCTGTTTTGCTACTGTTCCCAGCACCTGGCCCAGTGCCTGGGACATATGTAGTAGGTGCTCGGTGATGCTTATTGAATGGCTTCTCAGTGATGGATGATTTCTAATTACTGTAGCCCCACAACTCCCCAGAAAAGCCCCATGGGCAGTTACGATGGGCCCAACTCAGGTCCTTATAGGACCCAACTCCCACCATTTGCTGCTTTACGTCTTCAAATCCCTGAGACAGCCAAAGACCTTGCCCTTTTAACAGTCTGTTTACTGTCGAAAGACCATCCATAGGATCTCTGTATCTTACTCTCTTGCGCAGGTGAATTGGTTTTTAACCAACCTTGAAGGATGATCCTTTCCTGAGGGTGGAGGAGAATGCCAGCCCCTGGGAGGAGCTGGAATTGGAGTGCTGAAGAATGGCATCCCATAATAAGTTTTATATGGTGTGGTGGTGGTGATGGCTATGTGCCGTGGAGTCGGTTCCAACTTATAGCGACCTTGTACAGGGTTTCCAAGGCTGTAACTCTTTACAGGAGCAGAAAGCCTCATCTTTCTCCCACGGAACAACTGGCAGTTTTGAACTGTTGACCTTGCGGTTCGCAGCCCAATTCATAACCACTACACTACCAGAGCTCCTTTGGTGTGGTGCTGAAGGATAAACACTGGATCACAAGGTCAGTTTCAACCTCAAGGTGGTGGTTCAAATGCATCAGCCGCTCCTCAGAAACCCTATACAGGGCCGCTATGAATCAGAACCAACTTAATGGCACTTAACAACAACAACAACAAAAACTTTTGTTTGGGAGATGAGGATTAAGCTCTACAAACCTCTTTTCTATAATAAACCTTTGCTCATATGGAAAACCTGCCTCATGTGAGTATTCTTTTATATATATATATAAAATTTGTTGTCCTCTGCTTTTTTCACTGAGCAAGCAACGACCATTGGTGAATGTGAAGAAGGGAGGAAGTAAAGTGAAAACTGGCCAGTGTTTAGGGGATTTCAAAAGCTTGTAGACAAATTTAATTCAAAGATAATGGAAATTTCCACAAACTTTTTTGAAACCTTCTGGTATTCCCCCCCCCACACACACACGACATTTCCCACAGTGCATGCTGATACTTGCAATAATAATTCTCATGTTAGAGATTCAATGCTATTGTTAATTGCCATTGAGTCGGCTCTGACCCATGGTAACCTTGTTATGTAACAGAAAGAATTGTTCATGATCATTGGGATGGCTGAGCCATTTAGTGAATCCCTGACATGGAGGCTTCCCTTGGTTTTGATGATCCTCTACTTGATCAGAAATGATTTCTTTCTCTAGCAGTTGGTTTTTCCTGAGATGTGTTCAGAGAAAGCAAGATGAAGTCTGGCCATCCTCACTACTAAGGAACATTCTGCTTGTATTTCTTCTATGACTGAAGAGTAACACAAATTGAGCAATTCCAACAAACGTCAAACAGGCACTGTGGACTACCCTGTTGGGCACCTGGGGAAACAAAGTGGGTGACTCCTACTCAGGTGTTCCCAGTACAGTTAGGAAGAAGGATGTAAAGAGGGGTCTCCATTTGACATGAGGAGTGTTGACCACCATTTAGTCCTGCTCTGTGGGGACACCAGGTGCCCATGGTGTTCAGGAGACACTCAGCTGCCTCAGTGGGGATGGTCTTCATCCAGAGAAGATCCCGCAGAAAGAGAAATACAGTAACCTTCCTGGGCCACTTCAGGAGATTCCCTCCACCCAGTCTGTATTTTAAGGGTGTCATGAATCAAACTATGTCCTCCAAAAATCTGTATTGTAAATCCTAACCTCTAAGCCCTGGGTTATGCTTTATTAACTACGTAAAGGCTTTTAATTGCGTGGATCATGACAAGCTATGGACAACATTGTGAAGTAGGAGTATTCTGGAACATTTAATTGTACTCATGAGGAATCTGTACCTGGACCAAGAGGCAGTTGTTCAAACAGAACATGGGAACACTGACTGGTTTAAAATTAAGAAAGGTGTGCGACAAGGTTGTATTCTTTCACCATACTTATTCAACCTGTATGCTGAGCAAATCATCTGAGAAGCTGGCTT
>NW_006408896.1:732679-733709 GCF_000296735.1 Chrysochloris asiatica | reverse complement strand
GGAGGGTCAGAGGAAAAGAGGAAGTCCCCCAATGAGATGGATTGGCCAGTGGCAGCATCGATGGACTCAAGCGTGGCAACAATAGTGCGGTTGGCCCAGGATCAGGCAGTGTTTCATTCCACTGTGCGTAAGGTCGCTATGGGTTGGTGCCGACTCGATGGCACCTAACAACAACAACAACAAGCCCTGGGTTATAATCGCATTTAGTAATGGGTTGTCTTTGTTGAATTAATGAAGCAAGATTAGAGTCCATTGCTTTTGAGATAAAGAGGAGATTAAACAAGAAGTGAAAGGAGAGATTGGGGTGAAATAGACAACAAGATACATGGAGATGTCCAAGGAACCAGGAAGCAGAAGCTGAAGAGATGAGAACCTTCTTAAAGAGCTGTCAGAAAACAATTACAGTGTGAAAGAAGATAAACCCATAGGAACAGAGATCCAGGTGGTGAGAAGGCCAGGTAGATTACAGGATAAAACAGACTGTCTTAATGGAATATAAGGTAACCACAATGTTGGGGTGGGGGTGGGGGTTAAGGTAGAGCACAGGGTAAGGGCAGACACGTCATACATAGTTCAGGTGTTGGGAAGGGCAATACAAGAAGGGGAGGGGGTGGAAGAACAAGGTAGATAGGAGAACACTGAGAAAGGTTTGCATGGGCTAAATGGGACCGAGGTAAATAGTGATGCATACTCAACCTTGGAACAACAGAGCTCTGTGATACAGGGATCTAGGCATAGTTTGAAGAGGGGAAATAATACCAAGATGCTTGACTGTCTTATGAATATTGGTTTCCCTTGCTTGCTATTGTAAAATAGGCACTTGAGTGGGAGAGAAAGGAATGTCGGGAAACATGATTACCGAAAGCTTGTAAGCTGGTCTTCAGCCTATAACTGATTTGTTGTTCTGTGCCATGGAGTCAGTTCCGACTCATAGCGACCCTGTACAGGATTTCCGAGGCTGTAAATCTTTATGGGAGCAGAAAGCCTGATCTTTCTCCTGCGGAACAGCTGATAGTTTCGAACTGCTGAC
>NW_006408896.1:720384-726794 GCF_000296735.1 Chrysochloris asiatica | reverse complement strand
AAAAAAAAAAAAAGAAAGAAAAAGAAAAAGCTGTCAGAGTGCGAAGCTGTGTTAGTTCTCGACTGCAGCTGTAACAGACAGACCATAGTGGATGACATTAACAAACGGATATTTAGTCTGTCACAGTTTTGGAGACTAGACATCTGAATTCAGGGCACTATCTCTGAAGAAAGGTCCTTGTGTCCTTTCAGTATCGTAGGCCCAGTATTCCTTGGAGATCTCCTGGTAGCTTGGTATCAATTTTCTTCTGGTGATTGGAATACACAAGTTGAAAACAAAGAGGAAAGATCAGTAGTTGCACAATATGGCCTTGGTGATAGAAATTTTTCATTGCAAATACCTTTTTTCAAAAACATAAATAGTGACTACATCTGTGGATTTAACCACATGGAATACACAGGAATCAAATTGGCTACATTTATGAGAAGACACAATGGAGAAGCATAACATCAGTCAAAAGAAGGTTGGGGAGACTGTGGAGCAGACCACCAATTACTCATATGCAAGTTCAGACTGAAGCTGAAGAAAATTAGAGCAAGTCCATGAGAGCCAACATTTGACCTTGAATATATCTCACTTGGATTTTAGAAATCATCTTAAGAATAGATTTGATGCATTAGATACTAATGACAGAAAATCAGAAGAGTTGTGGGATGACATCAAGAACATCATACAGGAAGAAAGCAAAAGGTCATTAAGAAGACAAGAAAGAAGATAACCACACATACACACAAAGAAAAAAAGAGACCAAAATGGATGTCAGAAGAGACTCAGAAACTTGCTCTCCAGTGTAGAGATGCTAAAGCCAATGGAAGAAATGAGGAAGTAAAAGAGCTGAAAAGAATATTTCAAAGGGCAGCGTGAGCAGACAAAGCCACGTAGCATTATGATATGTACAAAGACCTGGACTTAGAAAACCAAAAGGAAGAACTGGCTCAGCATTTCCCAAGTTAAAGGAACTGAAGAAACAATTCAAGCCTCAACTTGAATTGCTGAAGGATTTTGTACTTCAGCAAATTACTGAATGATGCAGGAAGCATCAAAAGCAGATGGAAGGAATGTGCAGAGTTGTTGTATAAAAGAATGGGGAAATTTACAATTATTTCCAGAGACATGATATGATCAAGAACCCGTGGTATTGAAGGAAAAAGTCCAAGCTGCACTGAAGGTATTTGTGAAAAACAAACAAACAAACAAACACCAAGGCTTCGGGAATTGGTGGATTACAAATTGAAACGTTCCAACAAACAGACGCAGCAGTGGAGGTATTCACTTGTTAATGCCAAGAAATTTGGAAGAGAGCTATCTGGCCACCTGATTGGGTGAGACCCATATCTGTGTCCGTTTCAGAGAGAAGACCCAACAGAATGTGCAAATCATCAGACAATATCATTAATATCACAGGCAAGTAAAATTTTGCTGAAGATAATTCAAAAATGGTTGCAGCTGTACATCAACAGAGAACTGCCAGAAATTCAGGTCGGATTCAGAAGAGGATGTGGAACCAGGGATATCACTGTTGACGGCAGATTGATCTTGGCTGAAAATAAAGAATACCAGAAAGGTGGTACCTTGAATTTACCTGATGTGGCTTTTCAATCCTGCATTTTCTTAATTCCCATCATGTAATTGGATGGGATTATGCAAGTAAGGTATACAGGACTCTAAGGCTGGGATTGGCTAGTTTTGCCATTCTTCTAGATTTAAAAGGAGTCATCTCAAAAACAGTAATAGATGACTCCCCAGGACCATCACCAAAGAACCGGAGACGTGGAGCATGATCCCTACCTAGAATAGCAGCAACGGCAGAAGTGGTAGTATGGAAAAACATAACAGCTATGGGGCTCCCTGGAGTCCTGGTGTGACTGCAAAGTGGCTTTGGACCACAAGGTTGGCAGTTCAAGCTCACCAGCCATTCCTTGGAAGCTCTATACAGGGTCATTATGGGTCGGAACTGACTCTATGGCACTTAAAAACAAACAAAAATGGGGTTCCTTGCTCATGGACCAGGTAAGACTGAGTGCCTATTGGCAGGAGGCTGGATTGCCCTTTGGATATTTACAGACCGGCTCTGGAACACTTGCCAGAGGAAGGCAGAGGCTGGGGGGTGGGGGTGGGGGTAGGAGGGGGGTGGCCACATGGTTGAGAGGCGGAAGACAAGAGAGAGGCATGCCTGTAGTTCTGTAGAGAAGAGGCGTTTCTAACAGGAGAACTGCTGTATCCTGAGTTGTTTCTCATCCTGAATTGTGCCCTGGTTACTTCCCTAATGAATCCCATTAATTCTGAGTGTTGTTATGAGTTCTGTGTGGCCATTGCAATATATTATCAAGCCCAGATGTTAAGCAGAGAGTGTTGTGGGAAGGGAATGGTTGGTGTCAGAATAGAGTAAGGAAGGTTGGAGGGTGGAGACATGTCTGACCTCCACTTCATGGGAATTGGCTTTGGACTGATTTTGAAGTCAGAGAAAGTCGGATATGATTCCCACATGGTTTTTTCTTTTGGAGTAAAGATCAACTTTATTATCGGTATCAAGGCATGGAGATGAGGGATGTGCTGAGGCCTTCTGTGGGTGACGGAAGTGCTAAGCCGTTCTCAGCCAGCCAGCACCAGTCCTCCAAGCTGGCCCTCCTGGGGAGATCCACGGCTCCAGGGCTCTCTGGCTTTCAGCAGAAGCAATGGGTAGGCAGGTGGGCTGATTGTTAAATATTGGATAGCTGGACTTCTCAGGGCTGCTCTGGAGTTGCGATCAGGTTGGGGCTGGTGGGGGGTGGGGGCCGAGGCTGGATGTCCCTGGTCTGCATGTAGGACAGTAGCTGCTCTAGGATCTCAGCCAGCACATCCTTGGTCAGTCGGGCCATGAGTAGCACCTGGTTCCTTGACTGGTCAACATAGTCCTGGAATGGAACAAACTGAATGGTGTTCCGCTCTGCATAGCATCCACTAGAGGACACATGCATGTCATCACCGCCCAGTTCTTCCATTGTCTCAAACATGGCTGGTCCCACACCAACAACCATGATGGACATAGGCAGTGAGGAGGCGCTGACGATGGTCTCCTTAGTCTGCGTCATGTCAGAGATGACCCCATCAGTGATGATGAGTAGGATGTAGTACTGGGAACCGTCAGAGGTCTTGGCTGCAGCTCTGGCCACCTGACTGATGATGGGAGCAAAGTAGGTGGATCCGTAGAGCTGCAATGTGCGCAGGCTCAGGAAGTAGCTCCCCAGCATACCCTCGATACCTGCAGAGTTGGGGTCCTCATCATTGCTATTCAGGGGAAATTGGTGGGAGGTCCATCCCTCTGGGGGCAGCTTGGCCCCTAAACCACAGGCTGGAAAGAACTTGTCGATGTTATAGTCCTGTATGGTTTCTCCTACTGCCTTGAGGGCCATGGGCTAGGTGCTGAGACGATAGAGACTCATGTAGTGCAGGGAGGTGGACTGCAGGGGAATCCCCTTGGTTACTGTGAAGTTCAGTTGTGTTCCGCCTTTGATGAAGTCAACAAAAGAGAATTCAGAATCCACAAGGAAGGAGAGTAGTGGCACACTTCCTGAGTCGACGTATTTCTTCTTCTTATACTTCTTCCAAGTGTTAAGTACGTCATACATGATAAACTGGTTCTGGGCTTCGCTCAGCTCCCAGTATCTGGTGGTGATCTCACTGATAAAATCATGACTTCCATCCTGGTCCCAGTCGTATACATCAATGTTCAGTTTTGTCATCGTCTCCACTGCACAGTGCCCACATAGGGATGCCGAAGGACTACCACACAGGATTCAGTGTGTTTTTCACAACCTCTGTTTTGTGGCAGACGGTGAACGTGCCATCCTCATTGCTCTTGTAGAACACGAGGAAGGGGTCTGACTTCCCAAAGCAGTCCTTGTTCAACCTGTCAGCACACAACTGCATAGTAGCAACATCCCGACAGTTGTTAAGTTCTTCTGTGGTCAGCAAGATGGTCCTACATTTCTTGCCTGTTACACCCATGAGAGTCTCTCCACACGACTGCCCTACCCTCTGATCACCTCTCCTAGGGTCTGAATCGTTTGTCCCAGGAAGTTTGGTTTGGAGATATTGGTTTTAGAATTGACGTTTGTAACTGAATCTCACTTGGGGCACAAGTTCATGATTTTTGAACTTGTGCTTTATTGGCTATGCAAAGGCCTTGAACTGTGTGGGTCATGGCAAACTATTGATAACATTGTAAAGAATGGGTATTCCAGAGCCCTGGTCCCGCCCCCGGTGCCCCCTGGGAATTATAGGAAGCAGCATCCACTCAGCTCGGGCCTCGATTGTGCTGTAGATCCTAGAGCTCCGGGTGCAGGTACTGAGCTTCACCCTCCCCAGCCTTTGGCTCTACACCCACCCTCTCATCAAGCTGCTCTTCCTGCCCTGCCACAATCGGTGCAAGCTCTTCAGTCTGACGGCTATCTCTGCGAGCATTACACGCTCATGGTGGACGAGGAGGGCTTCAAAGAACTGCTCCCCTTTCAGTTTCTGCAAGTGGCTGAAGCCACGTGGTTGGTGCTTAGCGTCTCTTCTCACAGCGGCACAAGCCACTGGGGCCACCAAGATTGCCTGTTTGGTTATCACTCCACTGGTGGAACACCACATATCGGTGTTGTCTACCTACCAGACAGACTTCATCTTGGTGCGGAGCAGGACCTAGTTGTGGTGAGCCACACGCTGGCCTAGGAGTTCGACATTTACCGTGAGGTGAGCGAGGAGCCTGTGTCTGTTGCTTTACCCGTCCGTGCCCAGCATGGGCCCAGAACCGCTCTGGGTCCTCACCCTAGACCCTGAGACAAAGCCAAGAATCAGCCCCACTCTCAAAGACGTCATCTTCTACTTGCATAGTGTTCCCAAGGAGGCAGCCCCTGGTGGTCCCAAACCCAACTGCATGCCATTTTTTGCCTTCTCCCTCAATGAGGGCTACATCTCTATCATCATGGATGCCGAGACACAGAAAAAGTTCCCCAGTGACCTGCTGTTGGCCAGCTCCTCAGGGGAGCTGGGAAGGATGGACTCGTGGACAGTCGCTGGGCTTTGATGAGTGTGGGATCATGGCACAGATTGTGGGTCTCCTGACTGCAGCCGACATCTCTGCTTATTAGATCAGCACCTTCAACTTTGACCTCAATACCCGAGGGTGGGATCAGGAGCGTCATCGAGTGTTCCAGCTACAACAGGAGATCCTGGGCTCCCAAAGCCCATGGGAGACACATGCTCCCGCTTGCTCCCAGGCTGCTGGGAGCTTCTCTAATCTACCTTCTTAAACCCTGGGACAATTCCGTGGTTCCTGCCAGGGGACCCCTCATCCCATTCTATGTATGCATTGTGGGCACCAGCTCTTGCATGAACAGGCATGTGTACCAACACAAGACTAGGCAGGCGCTGGCCTGACAACATATCTTCCCACGCAGGGGAACATGGTGGCCGGGGAGTCTACCCAGAAGCCCCCAACCACTCTCTGCAAGGCCTTGGCATTTGCACAGTTCCTGCCTGAGACCTGAGCCACTTCCCTTGGCCCTCCCCATTCCCTGGGTCGCTGTGTCTCCGGACAGGGCCCCTGACCTCTGTTCTGCCTCTGGCTGGGTGGCCTTGCCTGTTCAGGAACATTCTGATAGTGCTGACCTCCTGGGCCTTTAAGAAAAGTATTTTTGTATCTCTCCCTTTCTTTCTTTTCTTTTTTTTTATCAACTTATTAATAAATAAAAGACTTTGTAGTGATTGAAAAAAAAAGAATGGGTGTTACAAAACATTTAATTGTGTTCATGAAGAACCTATACATAGACCAGGAGGGAAGTGTTTGAACAGAACAAGGGAACACTAAATGGTTTAAAATTAAGAAAGGTGTGCGACAGGGTTGTATTCTTTCACCACACTTATTCAATCTGATTGCTGAGCAAATAATCAGAGACCCTGGATTATATGAAGAAGAACATGGCATCAAGATTAGACTCATCAATAACCTGCCATACGTAGATGATACAACCTTGCTTGCTGAAAGTGAAAAGGATTTGAAATACTAACTGATGAAGATAAAAAACCAGTAGCCTTCAGTATGGATTGCATCCCAATGTAAACAAAACAAAAATCCTTGCAACTGGACTAATCATGATAAACAGAAAAGTTTGAAGTAGTCCAAGACTTCATTTTACTTGGAACCACAATTAACACTTATGGAAGCAGCAGTCAAGAAATCAAACAACATATTGCATTAGACAAACCTGCTGCACAAGACCTCTTTAAAGTGTTGAAGCACAAAGATGTCAGCTTGAGGACTAAGGTGCACCTGATCCAAGTCATTGTATTTTCAATAACCTTACATGCATGTGAAAGTTGGACAGCGAATAAGGAAGACCATAGATGAAATGATGCTTTTGAGTTATGGTGTTGGAGGAGAATAT
>NW_006408896.1:719141-719694 GCF_000296735.1 Chrysochloris asiatica | reverse complement strand
TTGAGGGTCAGAGAAAAAGAGGGAGACCCCCAGCGAGATGGACTCAAGCATGGCAACAATAGTGACGTTGGCCCAGGATCAGGCAGTGTTTCGTTCGGCTGTGCATAAGGTCTCTATGAGTCGGTATCTACCAACAACAACAATACTGTATTATCTTACAACAAAAAGTTTATTGCGCTTGTATAAAAAAATGTAGCAATGCCCATTCGCGTCAGTCAAAGAAGCCTGCGCGCTGTTAACCACCTCTCAGACTTCCTTCTAAGAACTGCATTCTGACACACCCGAGCCTTCATGCTCCTTGCCCAGTGTTTATCAGCTCCTCCGTGGACGTCAGGAGCCCTTCGGAGGTGAAAGCTTAGAGAAAGGTCCCTAGGTCTCCAAACCTCGCGTCCCCGCCCCTCTGGTGAGGGCGTTCCGGCTCTGCGCACCGCGCCGGCGTAATGTGTTCAGGCCCCGCCCCCGGCCAGCAGCACGCCCGTCCTGCCCACAGGCCCCACCTCCGAGCCTTGAACACGTGTATTACCCAGGCCCCGCCTCCGACCGCCAACGCGCG
>NW_006408896.1:718363-718835 GCF_000296735.1 Chrysochloris asiatica | reverse complement strand
CCCGGCCCGCGGGCCCGGCGCGGGGGGCGGGGCTCCCGGTTTGCGTTCGTCCCCGCTGTCGGGCCCGTCAGTGCGTCAGCACCCCCAGACCGTGTCCCCGCACGTTCGTGACCTCTGCCTGTCAGTAACTCCTCGTCCGGGCCGCCTCACGTCAGTGCCCCCTTGGTCAGCGCTACCCGTGGCCGTGCCTCCCACGTCAGTGTCCCCCACAGGGTCCCTTCGCTTAGGGTGCCTGTGCCCCGACTTCCCATGTCATGTCCCCCACATAGTGTCCCCGCACTCTGGGTCCCCACGTCCAGACTCCACAGTGTCCCCACCTAGTGTCCCCACATAGTGTCCCCCCATAGTGTCCCCACACTCTGGGTCCCCACATCCAGACTCCACAGTGTCCCCCCCATAATGTCCCCGTACTCTGGGTCCCCACGTCCAGATTCCACAGTGTCCCCACATAGTGTCCCCCCATAGTGTCCCC
>NW_006408896.1:708451-717683 GCF_000296735.1 Chrysochloris asiatica | reverse complement strand
CCCGCACTCTGGGTCCCCACATTCAGACTCCACAGTGTCCCCACATAGTGTCCCCACACTCCCGAGTCCCCACGTCCAGACTCCACAGTGTCCCCACATAGTGTCCCCCCCATAGTGTCCCCTCACTCTGGGTCCCCACATCCAGACTCCATAGTGTCCCTACACTCCGGGTCCCCACATCCAGACTCCACAGTGTCCCCCCCATAGTGTCCCCACATCCAGACTCCACAGTGTCCCCCATAGTGTCCCCCCCCATAGTGTCCCCTCACTCCGGGTCCCCACATCCAGACTCCACAGTGTCCCCCACAGTGTCCCTGCACTCCTGGTCCCCATGCTCAGGCTCCTCACATCAGTGCGTCCCATGTCAATGTCTCCATCTAGTGCCCCCTGCTCTGTACGTTCCATGCCTATGTCCCCCATGGTAGTGCCCATGCCTGTTAATGTCCCCCTATGGCTGTGCCTCCTGTGTGTCAGTGCCTCCCACTTCCTGTCCGTGTGTGTGACCTAGCACGCCTCCCTAGCGCTTCTGCCTGTCAGTCCTGCCTGTCATCGCTTCTCTTGTCCATTCTCTGCCTCTGACCTCTCTTCTGGTGTCTCAAAACACCGCCCTCCTGCTGTCCAGGGGTTGCCAGTTTCCTTAGCCCTCGCTGCCCCATTCCCTTCTCCATGTCCATCTCTCTACACGTGTATCCTGTCCCCGGCACCTTACTGATCCCCTGGTGTGTGTCCCTTCCACCTGTCACTGTTTGGTCTTCCACACCCCCCCACCTTGAAGCCTGTGTTTTTACAGCTCCATCTATCGCCACTGTTCCTGGCTGCCCACTCCGCCACGAGCAGCTCACCCAGTCTGTCCCTCTGCCTCGGACCTGCCACTTGCTGCCCTCTGTTTTGTCCCCGCGCCCATCTCCAGCCTGCCACTCTCTTGCCTTGCCTCTCTCCTCCCCTCATGGCATCTCCCTGCTATGCCCTTGGCCTCCAGTGCACTGCCATTGTACATCCTCCCAGCTGTTCACTTCTTGCTAGCTCTTCCCTTCTGGTGTTACTTCCCTTTTGATTTCTCCATGTCCTGTGGTCGTGGTAGGTTCTGGACTTTAGGAGAGTTTTCTTCCTTACCAAAAACATGCACCGAGTCCCTGCTGTGCCAGATGCTCTACCAGGTGTTGAGGACACGAGGAAGAGACATGTTAGCTAAAAGATGGATGGTGATTAGGAAAAGTGGGGAGACAGAGCTTTCTAGGCTAAGAGGACAGCACATGCAAAGGCCCTGAAGTGGGAACGGGCTGATTTGATGTCTTCCAGGAACCTAAGAGAAGACTGACTTGGCCAGGGTAAGCAGCCTGGTTGTAGAGTGGGCTTTCGAATCATGCTATTCCTCCCGCACAAGTGTTGATGGAGCTTGGGCCTTGAGTCTGAGCCAAGGGGGCACCTTGTCTGCTGAGTGCATTGGGAGGACTTTGCTTAAATGGATGGGAGGTGGTCTGTTGAGAACAACGTAAATGTTTTGGATATACAGCTGATGCTGAGAGACTTGCTGATGGACGAGAGGAGGGCTCTGAAGGGACAGAGGGTACTCAAGGTGGTCTCTAGGGCAGGAACAAATGGTGTGAGTGTATACTAAGATGAGGAAGTTGGTGGGGTGGTTGGGGGAGTGTGAAGTTATTAATTACACATTGGAGGTAGAAAGCAAGTCTTTCTCTTGACTGAAATCATTGTGAGATTTCATTGGTTGGTGGTTATGTGCTGTGTAGTCGCTTCCAACTTATAGTGACCCTGCAAAGGGTTTTCGAGGCTGTAAATCTTTACGGGAGCAGAAAGCATTATCTTTCTCCCGCGGAATAGCTGGTAGTTTCGAATTGCTGGCCTTGCGGTTTGCAGCCTGATTCGTAACCACTACTCTACCAGAGCTCCTGGTCATTAGAGAGACAATGTCTTGTAGAAGAGTCCAGAGCCCAGAGAAGTGAGTTCACAGACATATGGCAAGTCATCTTGGAGATAATGTATTTTGTGTGTGTGTGTAACTTTTATTGTGGTCTTTATTTCATATAGAGGAGCCATGGTGTTGGCAGTGGGTAAGCGCTCTGCTAACTGAACGGTCATTGGTGTAAACCTAGCAGCTGCTCTGCAGGAGATGGCTGTGATGGTCTGCTTCCATATGACTACAGTTAGAGAAACCCTACGGTGAAGTTCTGCTCTCTCCTCTAGGGTCGCTATGCCTCAGCATTGACTTGATGACAATGAGTTTGTGTTTTTATGATTTCATTTAATGTTCATAAGTATTACTATTATCCTAAAAGGTAACAAGTGTGTGTAATAAAGTCAGCCTCATTCTCACCCTGTCCTTGGCCACTCACTTCCTCTTTCAAGGCAGCCAGTGTTGTCATTTCCTTTTGTATCCTTCCAGAAATAGTTTATGAATAGCTGAGCATGTGGCGTTTGTGTGTATATGGGTATAGATAGATTGTGCTGCCGTAACTGAAATACTGCAAGTGGCTGGCTGTAACAAACGTTTCTTTCCTCATAGTTTGTTGCTGCTGTTAAATGCCATTGAGTTGGTTCCGACTCATAGTGATTCTGTATAGGGTTTCCAAAGGGTGGCTGGTGGCTTTGAACTACTGACCTTGTGGTTAGCAGTCCAGTGGTTACTTCAGTATCGTACCTGGGGACTCCATTCCTCAGAGTTTAGGAGGCTGGAAGTCCCAGTTCTAGGGGAAAACCTTCTCTTTGTTAGCTCTGAAGGAAAGTTCTTATTTCCTTTCAGCATCCTTGGGTCCTGCGTCCTTAGGAGATCTCCATGTGTCTTGGCATCAATCTTCCCTGGGTCTAGGAGGTCCTCAGCACAGGGACCCCGGTCCAAAGGCCACATTCTGCTCTTGATGATACTCATATCCGTCTGATCTCCGTTTACTTGTTTTGTCTCTTTTATATTTCAAAAGAGATTGACTCAGGATACATCCTAATCTTAGATATTGTGTCCTGCCTCATTAACATAACTGCTTCTAAGTCTGTCTCATAAATATCAGAAATTAGGATTTATAATACATAGGATAATTACATCAGATCACAAAATGGAGGATTACTGCATAATACTGAGAATCACGGTCTAGTCAAGTTGACACATATTTCTGGGAAACAGAATCCAGTTTATACCATTCTTGTCTTTGGTTCCCCAAATTTCATGTCCATACTATATTTAAAACATACTCACCCCATCATATCATCCCCAAAGTCTTAAATTAACTCCAAGCCCAAAATCTCCTGGGATAAAATTCCTCTTCATCTGTGAACCTGTGAAATCTAGAGCAAGTTATTTGTTTCCAAAGTTCCAGTGGTGAAACAGGCATAAGATACCCATTTCCATTACAATTGGGAAAAATCACAAGCGCCAAACGTCAAAACCCAGCAGGACAATTTGCATTAGCTCTCAAAGTATGAAAATAGTCCTATGTTCTCTGAGACTATCTGAGCAGTGGCCTGCGCTTTAGACTCTGAGTGTTAGCCATGGTGTCTGGATACTAGGTGGAGGACCCTCAGCCCTGGGGGTCAGCTTTGCTTTACAGGCTCCTTTGGCTTTGGGTGGCCCCATTTTCCTAGTCCATCTAAGTGGCAGTCCTACTCCCTTGGCTCTGATAGGTCCCATTCTTCTTCTCCTTGGGCATAGCAGTCTTGTCCCCTCAGCTTTGAGCAGTGGATCCAACCCTATCTCGGCGCTCATGAATGGCAGCCCCATACTCTGCAGTTGGGTCTTTGAAACCTAGGAGGCTGTGACCCCCTCCCCCTTTTGAGACCCAGTAGAACAGGGTTCCACCTATTGAGTTCATGACTCCACCCTTTGATACCGAGGCAGCTCGACTTCCCATGCTCCTTGTCTCTTCCGCTTTTGCTTCCTGGTTTCTTGGCATCTTGGCCCTTTGGACTTCTTGGGCCAGCCTGGCCTCTGCCTTGTTAGGGCAAGTATTGCAAAGTTCTTGAGCTCTACTGATAAGTGTCTGGAGAGACACCCCAGTAATCCTTGGCTCAGAGACACTGAGCTCTTTCACTCTTGGATCCCTCACCTTCTGTTGCTGGTCTCCTGGTTCTGTCGCACTGATGCTTTGCCACTGCTCCTTGTCATCTGTACCATCTCTGGTGTTACAACTCTCCTCACCTCCTTCTGAGTTCTCACCAGGATGTCTTTTACATCCTGGTTCATAATTCCACCAATGGGCTCTTTAAGTGAAATGCTTTCATTATGTTGTTAGTGCGGTTGAGTTGGGCGTTCTTGGATAGGGTTTCCGAGGTACGGGTGGTGAATTTGAACTGCCACTTTTGTAGTTATCATTTCAGTGCTTATCCTGTCATGCCATACCAGGACAGCTTTCATTATTAGGCAACTTAAAACCCTTTCAGCCATTCCCCATTCCCTAATAGCAAAATTGTTTCCACATTTTGGCTGTCTGTTAGAGCAGTACCACGTTCTCATGATAGCAAATTCTTGTAGTTCTTTAGTGTTGCTATAAAAGAGATACCACAAGGTCATGGATTTAACGTAACAGGTTTACTTTCTCACAGTTTAGGAGGCTGGTGTCTAAATTCAGGGTGCCAGCTCTAAGAAAACAAGTGACTAATGACATTGAGCATCTTTTCATGAGCTTATTGGCTATTTGTAGATCATCTTTGTTGAAATGGCTATTCAAGTCCTTTGCCCATTTTTTGATTAGGCGGTTTTGTATTTTTTGACTATACATTTCTTTAAAAAAATTTTTTTCTGTGAGTTTTATTTATTTTGTTGAGAATGTACACAGCAAAATATCTATCAGTTCAACAGTTTCTGCACATACAAACCAATGACATTTCTTATACTATTGAGTTTATTAAGGAGCTCTGGTAGCCTAGTGATTACGAATCGGGCTGCGAACTGCAAGGTCAGCGGTTCGAAACTACCAGCTGCTCCGCGGGAGAAAGATGAGGCGTTCTGCTCCCGTAAAGATTTATAGCCTCGGAAAGCCTGCGCAGGGTCACTATGGGTCGGAACTGAACAACAGCATTGAGTTTATTATACTATTGACTTTATGCATTCATTCTCCACTCTACCTGAGTTGGTCTTCCTCCTCTAATGGAGATTTACTGCTTCCCAAGTTCCTGTCCAACCCCTCAAGTTGCTGTAGTTAATTTGATCCCATATAGATCTTAGAAGAGCATAATGCTCAAGGCCAACCTCCTTTACTTGTTAAGCTAAGCTCTTGTTTGGTTTCAGGAGCTCTGGTAGCCTAGAGGTTACGAGTCGGGCTGCTAACCTCATGGTTCAGCAGTTTGAAACTCCCAGCATTCCATGGGAGAAAGATGAGGCTTTCTGCCCCCGTAAAGATTTACATCCTTGGAAACTCTGTGCAGGGTCCCTATGAGTTGGAACCGACTCCATGGTACATAACCACCACCATCCCATTGTTCAGTCTTAAAGAGACTATAGTAGATCTATATTGTTTGAGCTTTAAAGATTATTTTAGGGTAGTAGGAGTCCTGGTGGTGTAGTGTTGTAGTCCAGGGTCAGCAGTTCAATTCCACCAAGGACTCTGCAGGAGAGAGATGGAGCTATCTGATCCCACAAAGATTTACAGTCTCAGAAACCCTAGGGAGCGCACAGTTCTGTTTATAGGGTCATTATGAGTTGGAATCAACTTGATGGCAGTGGGTATTTAAAGATGATCTCAGGGTATCAGTCATAGGGGCTCATCCAGTCTCTACAGTTTGATCAGTTTTGACATACTCCTGTGAAATTTTCACAATCAAGATAGGGTACTTTCACTCCCCCAAATTTCTTACTCTTTTAGAATTCTTCCCTCCAAACTCTTTCCTTTCCTCACCCCCAAGGAATTGTTTTTTTGATGTTGTTGTTAAGTTGGTTCTAACCCATTGCGGCCCTGTATCGGGTTTTGAGGAGTGGCTGGTGGGTTTGAACCACCAATTGCAGTTCAAACTGACCTTGCAGTCCAGCACATTATCCTGCAATGCCAGGACTCCTTTGTATGATCCATCTTGAGTTACTCTTTGTATGTGGTGAGAGGAGGAACAGGATACATTCCCCTTCCCATACATATATGTAATTATTCTAGCATTACTTGTTGAAAAAATTCTCTTTATCCATGAAATTCTGTTGGATCCTTTGTTATAGATTAATTGGATATGTGGTGGTGGTGGTGATGTGCCGTGGAGTCGGTTCCGATCCATAGCGCGACCCTGTACAGGGTTTCCGAGGCTGTAAATCTTTACGGGAGCAAAAAGCCTCATCTTTCTCCCGCGGAACAGCTGGTAGTTTCGAACTGCTGACCTTGTGGTTCACAACCACTCTTCTCTTGATCCTTTTTTTTTTCTTATGCCATTACTGCTGTTAAGTGCTGTTGAGTTACACCCACTTCACAGCAATCCTAGGTACTATGGGATTGGATTGTTGTGACCCATTGGGTTCTCATAGGCTGAGGGAGCGAGTACATGCTGGTTAACATAACCCCCAACCAAATCCACTGCCAGTGAGTCCGTTCTGACTCAGGGTTCTCAAGACTATAAATCTTTATGGGAACAGAAAGCTTCAGTTTTCTTCTGTGGGCTTGAACCAGCTGTGGTTAGCCCAATGCTTAAGCCATAGCACCACCAGGGTTCAACCTGTCAAAAGGAATCAAGTGATGGAGAGTGTTGTTGTTAAGTGCCGTCCAGTCGGTTCTGACCCATAGTGACTCTGTATAGGGTTTCTGAGGAGGGACTGGTGAGCTGGAACCACTGACCTTGAGGATCAAACCGACTGTAGTCCACTGCACTAACCCACAGCGTCACATATGGCCCTCTTTGCATGAGCTGCTGGGAACTTGTTTGTCTTGCCTTGTTCTAGAACAAACATTGTAGAAGGGGTATGGGCACAGGGGACTTGATTTGTCACTTAGTGGTACCTTAGTGGTACCTTTTGGTGAGCTTTCTGTATCAGTACATATGTGGTTGTTATTAGGTGCCGTTGAGTCATTAATTCATAGCGACCCCGTGTGACGGAGTGGCATCACCCCATAGGGTTTTCTGTTCTTAAGATTTTTAGTGGTTAATTCCTCAAAAGTAGACTGCTTATTCCTTCTTCCTAGTCTGTCTTAGTCTGGAAGCTCCTGAAACCTGTCTTCCGTGTATGATCCTGTTGATGTTGGAAATACTGGTGACGTAGCTTCCAGAATCACAACACCATGCCAGCCACCGCAGGACAATAAACTGACAGATGAATTGTCTGGATTTTATTTTACTTGGATCCCCACTCAATCCTTATGGAAGTAGCAGTCAAGAAATCAAATGGCATATTGCTGTGGGCAATTCATCTGCAAAAGTCCTTGTAAAGATGTCTTTTAAAGTGTCAAAGATGTCACTTTGAGGACTAAAGTGTGCCTTACCCAAGCTATGGTATTTTCAGTTGCCTCACATCCACGTGAAAGCTGGACAATGAATAAGGAAGACTGTAGAAGATGCATGTGAATTACGGTGTTGCTAAAGAATATTGAAAATACCACGAACTGCCGGAAGAAGAAACACACCTTTCTTTTGTGGAGGAAGTACAGTTAGAATGGTCCTTAGAAGTGAAGATAATGAGACTTGATCTCATGTACTGTGGACCTGCTGTCAGGAGGAAACCATCCCTGGAACAGGACATCATACCTGGTAGAGTAGAAAGTCAGCTCAAAGGAGGAAGAACCCCTCACTCCCAGCAAGATGGATTATTGACACGATGACTACACCACTGGACTTAACTATAGCAAGGATTGTGGAGGTGACAGAGGACCGGACCGTGCTGTAGTCTTTGACTGCAGCATAGAACAAGACTGGACTCTTCATAGGAGCAGATCACCAGGTCTTTCAGCCAAGGTTTTCCTTTGTTAGTCTTGTTGTGTTCTTATAGATTTTTACATACTGAAACAGTCAACAGACCTTTTCTTTCAGTGGCTAAGTAGTGTCCGTCACACGACTCGTTTCACATAGGCAATGGGTGCATCAACGATTAGGTGTGACTGGGCATGGGTGAGAAAGGAAGCTGGCTGACCCTGTTGTTGTTGTTGTTGTTGTTGTCAGGTGCCATCGAGTCGGAACCGACTCATAGCGACCCCATGCACAGCAGAACAAAACAATGTCCGATCCTGGGCCAACCTCACTACCGCTGCCACACTTGAGTCCATCAATGATGCCACCTGGCCGATCCATCTCGTTAGGGGTCTTCCTCTTTTTCTCTGACCCTCTACCTTACCCAGCATGACATCCTTCTCCAGCGACTGTTTCCTCCTGACAATATGTCCAAAGTATGAGAGATGGAGCTTATCCATCCTGGCCTCCAAGGAGCACTCTGGCTGCACTTCTTCCAAAACAGATCTATTGGTTCTTTTGGCAGTCCATGGCACTTTCAGTATTCTCCTCCAACACCACAACTCAAAGGCATCAATTCTTCTATGGTCTTCCTTATTCACTGTCCAGCTTTCGCATCCATATGAGGTTATTGAAAATACCATGGCTTGGGTCAGGCGCACCTTAGTCTTCAAGCTGACATCTCTGCTCTGCAACACGTTGTAGACAACTGAAAATTGTCCCATCGAAGGCCAATCAGAGCCTCTGAAGGTGGTTTCCTTAATCTTTTTAATATTACCCCATCAGGATTTGACTGTTTACCTAGAAGTCCCAGCCTCCATGTGCCCGTGTCTGTCCCAGTCCTGGGAGCTTGTCATTTTTCCAAGGAATAATGATCACTTTATTTGTAAATGGTCTTTAAAGATCACAACTGGAACACTTTTGAGTGCCTTTTTCCTACAAGTTGTGACCAAGGATATGCATTTCTAGGTGGTGGTAGTGCGTAGTTAGGAATTTGTGGACAGCTTAGAGAAATCCTTCTCATGTCTTTGGATTCTTTAGCGTGACTCCAATCACTGAGCTAGTCAACCAGACCTGGAAACAGATCTTCCTAGAACAGGCAAAGGCAAAGACAAGGGTGGGGCGGGGGGGTTATTTTACTTCCTTAATCAAGAAGGTTTCTGATCATTTGAATACTAAGTAAAGACATTGATTTATGTAAAGAGATTACCAAAACCCAATTCTGACTCCTGGTTTCAGAGTGGATTAGTTTGCTATAGAGTTTACAGTAGCTGGTTTCAGAGTGGACTAGTATGTAATAGCTGGTTTCGGAGTGGACTAGTATGTAATAGCTGGTTTCGGAGTGGACTAGTATGTAATAGCTGGTTTCGGAGTG
>NW_006408896.1:687383-707856 GCF_000296735.1 Chrysochloris asiatica | reverse complement strand
GTGTAAATCTTTACGGGAGTAGAAAGCCTCATCTTTCTCCCGCGGAGCAGCTGGTAGTTTCGAACCGCTGACCTTAAGGTTTGCAGCCCGATTCGTTTATATAGCATATAAATTTCCATTGTAACCATTTTTTAAGTGTACAATTTAGTAGCGTTAATACCCATCCCAATGTTGATGTTGGTTGCTCCTTGATCCTCTTGTGTCTGATTTTGAGATGTTCTACGTTATGTAACGTGAAGTATAATCCAAAGAAAAGGGGACATGCTGCGTATGGAGTGGGCTTTGTGGTGTCTCACTGGCTGGGAGCAGATGAGTCAGGGCATCTGCATTGTCACTCCAAGGAGGGAAGCTCTGCTTCTGGTAGTACTAACCCACCCACTGGGTTAACTGGGACTCAGAGCCACCTCTAGGACAGAGGAGAACTTCTCCACAGGGTTTCAGAGACTCAGCCTTGATGAAAGCAGACAGCCTCATCTTCTCCCTGCTGAGTGGCTGCTGGGCTCAATATGTAACCCACTGAGCTCCCAGCGCTCCTAGCAGTAGCTTTGGTGGTTGTTACGGCTGTCTTGGAGTGGCTGGTGGGTTTGAACTGCCAGCTTCATCGTTAGCAGTTCAATGCTTATCCTACAGAGCCACACTAGGACTTCTAGCAGTATTTGATGATTCTAAAAGATTCTTCTGTTACAATCCAGTTTGCTGTTGGATATGTAACAATGAACTGATTTCCTTTTTTAAAATTATCTTTCTTTTGCTGTTGAAAGTATACATTGCAAAACGTACACCGTTTCCACAGCTTCTACACTCGTTACAGTGCAGTGACATTGGCTACAGGTTTTGAGTTGTGCAGCTGTTCTCTTTCCTCTCTCAGTTCTTCCTCCATTAATAGAAACTCATTGACCCCTAATGTTCCCGTGTAAGCTTAGGGGTTGCTGGTGTCAGTTTGATCCTCTTCAAGAAGCAGACTGCTAGTCTTAGCTCTCCAGGGCTGCTGTAACAGAAGTGCCACCAGTGGATGGCTTTGACAAGTAGAATTGATTCTCCTTGCTTAGGAGCTTAGAAGTCAAAATTCAGGGTGCCAGTTCTAGAGGAAGGCTTTTTTCTCTCTGTCCGGCCTGTGGGACGGTCCTTGTCTCTTTTAACGTATGTGGGCCCAGTATTTCTTAGAAATCTCCATGTGTCTTGGCATCCACCTTCCCCTAGCTCTTGGAGGTTCTCAGACCCAAAGGATTTGCTCGGCTGGCTCCCAGCTCTTCTTTCTTGATGGTAGTAGGTGTCCCTCTTCTCTTCTCTGAGATAAAAAGTGATGCCGCCCATACCCCAGGAGAACTGTGCAAAGGCTTTGGACTGTGTGGATCACGACAAACTATGGATAATATTTTAAAGAATTGCTACTCTAGAACATTGGATTGTGTGCATGAGGAACCTGTCTATAGACCAAGAGGCAATCGTCTTAATAGGACAAGGGGACACTGCCAAATGGTTTAAGTTAGGAAAGATGTTTGCCAGCGTTATATTCTTTCACTATACTTATTCAGGCACAGTGGGCTCAAGCGTGTTCGTGATTGTGAGGATGGCAGTGTTTCCGTTGTGCATACCGTCACTGTGAATTGGAACCGGCTCAGTGGCACCTAACCACAACAATCCTGACTCATAAACCCACAGAAGTCAGTATTTACAACGTGTCACAGGTGAAGGAGGACAGTATATCGGATTACAAAATGGAGGCTACTGAGTGGCCTAGCCAAGTTGACCTATATTTTTGGGAGACGCAATCCAGTGCTTAAAGCCAGCATTTTTTACTAGTTAAGCTGAACTGCTGTTTGGTTTGAAGCAGATTTCATGGGATATTTTTGGTTTAAGGATTAGAGATGATCTCAGAGCAATAGTTTCAGTGATTCATCCAGTCTACATGGCTCCAGAAATTCTTGAGTCCATGAGAATTTGAAATTCTGTTCTGCATTTCCTTCCTTTTGATTAGAATCAAATGAACGAATATGATTTATTGTGAGCTCTTCAGTCCATTAAAAATAAAGATAATACTCCAAAGGCCGACAGAGAAAAACAAAACACAATGTGAGTATTAATCAGTATGGCAGTTACCAGTGCCGTGAGGCCAAAGACTACCACTGTGCTAATGTGCGCGTGTCTTAAGTCCACACAGCCAAGATGTTGACCTGTGGTAGCCATATAAAGCCAGCACCCCACAGGTACTTCATGTCTTCTTGTTAGGTGCCATCGAGTCAGTACCGACTCATAGCGACCCCATGCACAACAGAATGAAACACTCTCTGGTCCTGCACAAACCTCAGAATCACTGCTACGCTTGAGCCTGTTGCGGCTGCCACTTTGCCAGTCCATCTCTTTTGGAGTCTTCCTATTTTTCTCTTGACTGTCCATTTTATCAAACATGACATCCTTCTCCAAGGACAGTTCCCTCCTGATAATATGTACAAAGTATGAGAGACGGAGTCTGGCCGTTCTGGCTTCCAAGGAACATTCTGGCTGTACTTCTTCCAACACAGATTGGTTTGTTCCTTTGGCAGTCCATGGCACTTGTAATATTCTCCTCCACCATCATAACTCAAATGCATCAATTCTTCTACGGTCTTCTGTATATTTACTGTCCAACTTTCACATGCATATGAGGTTACTGAAAATACCATAGCTTAGGTCAGGCGCACCTTAGTTCTCAAACTGACATCTTTGCCCTTGAACACGTTAAAGAGGTCTTGTATAGCAGATTTGCCTAGTGTAATACATTGTTTAATTTCCTGACTGATGCTTCCATGAGTGTTCATGGTTGATCTGAGCAAAATGAAGTCTTTGACAACTTCAATTTTTTTCTCCACTGATATGGATGTTGTTTATAGGTCCAGTGGTGAGGACTTTTGTTTTTCTGACATGAGGTGCAACCTGTACTGAAGGCTGTGGTCCTTGATCTTCATCAGTAAATATTTTAAGTCCTCTTTGCTTTCAGCAAGCAAAATTGTATTGTATCATCAGCATATTGCAGATTGTTAAATGAGTCTTCCTCTAATCCTGTTGCCACCTTTTTCTTCATAGAACCCAGCTTCTCGGACTATGTGCTCACCGTACACAGATTGAATAGATATTGTGAAAGAAAACAACCCTGGCTCACACTTTTGCTAAATTTTTTTTTTAAT
Source organism: Chrysochloris asiatica (assembly GCF_000296735.1). Classification (NCBI taxonomy): domain Eukaryota; kingdom Metazoa; phylum Chordata; class Mammalia; order Afrosoricida; family Chrysochloridae; genus Chrysochloris; species Chrysochloris asiatica. Next base: position 704,692 of record NW_006408896.1, on the reverse strand, counting down.
GTTTTTATTGTGAATTGAGTAAAAGTTTACAGGGCCAATCATCAGTTTTACATTCAACAAATCATACACCTTGTTTCATTATAATGATTATGATACCCTCCATGTACCATTAGTTGAAACAGTATTTCTTTGTGTTCATTTTAGCCCGTTTTTCCTTTTTAAACACTCAGATGTATATAATAAGTTATACCACTAAAGGGCACTTTCTGCAAGTCTGCTTCCTGGCTGTCAGTTCTCAGTCCCTTTCTTCCCATGTATCTAGAGTCCTCAGCTGCTCCCACTCTCCATGTCCCCATCTCTGCCTCCATCTCCGGTATCGCTGCTTCACTGTATAAGGTCCTGCATTCCGCTTGTGCTTTTCTCCCTTGATGGTCCTAGGGTCTTTAGTTTCTGGACTGTGAGATTGACTACTCCCCGGTGTTTGTTACAAAACTTCTACCTTTACAATAGTGACAGTCATGATAACAATTACTATTGAATCATAAGAATCTTATCTCCATATCTTTTTACCAGACCCATCTAGACAAGATGAAAACTACTCAGTGGGGACTCTATCTTCCCTCACACACTCTTAAACTAAACTCCCTCTTGAAACCTTGTAAGCCAGTCACTTCGTGCCTTTGTCGCCCCTCATTTTAGGTAGCCAATGTCTAAGTTGTCCATCCCTATCTACCCTGTATACAGAGGGAATAGCATTGATACTTGATGTGAAGACTCCTTCCCTCTCTTGCTACTACCTCCATGAGTATAGGTCAGGTTCATCAAATTGTAGCAGTTTACCCTCGTTTCCTTTATCAAAAATTGTATTTTTTTTTTTTTTTTAACTTTTGCTAATTTTAAGCCATTCAGTGTTTCCTTGTTCTGTTCGAATAACTGCCTCCTATTCTGTGTACGGGTTCCTCATGAGCACAATTAAAGCATTCCATAATACTCATTTTCTGCAATGCTGTCCATAGCGTGCTGTTATCCACACAATCTAAAGCATTTGCCTAGTCTATAAAGCGCAAGTAAACATCTTTCTGGTACTCGCTGCTTTCAGCCAACCATCAGCAATGATATTCCTCGTCCCATGTCCTTGTCTGAATCTGGCTTGAACCACTGACAGGTCTTTGTCAGTGTATGTTTGCAGCCATTTCTGTATTTTTAGCAAAATTTTACTCGTATGAGATATTAATGATATCATCTGATGACATCTGCATTCCCTTGGGTCACCTCTCTTTGGAATGGCACAAAAACAAAATCTCTTCTAGTCAGTTGGCCAGGTAATTGTTTCCCAAATTTCTTGGCATAGATGAGTGAGTGCCTCCAGGGCTGCATCAGTTTGTTGAAAGATTTCAATTTGTATTCCTCCAATTCCAGTTGCCTTGTTCTTTGCCAATGACTTGAATGCACCTTGTACTTTCTTCTTCAGTATCATTGCTCTTGATCATATGCACTTCTTGAAATGGTTGACATTGACCATTTCTTTTAGGTACAGTGACTGTGCATTCCTTCCATCTTCTTTTGATGCTTTCTGCATCATTCAGTATTTTGCTGGTAGAATCCTTCAACACTTCAAGTTGAGGCTTGAATTTTTTCTTGAGTTCCCTCAGCTTGAGAAATGAGTGTGTTCTTCCCTTTTGATTTTCTAACTTTAAGTCTTTGCACATTTTGTTATAGTATTTGAGTTTGACTTCTCAAGCTGCTCTTTGAAAATTTATTTTTAGCTCTTTTACTTCCTCATTTCTCCCATTTGCTTTAGCAACTCTATCAAGTTTCAGAGTCTCTTCTGAAATCCATTTTGGTCTTTTCCTTCTTTCTTGTCTTCTTAATGATCTTTTGCTTTCTTCCTGTATGGTGTCTTCTCATAACTCTTCTGGTATTCAGTTATTAGCATGTAATGCATCAAATTTGCTCTTTAGATGGTCTCTTAATTCAGGTGGAATATGTTCAATGTCATATTTTGGCTCTTGTGGACTTGTTTTAGTTTTCTTCAGCTTTAGCCTGAGCTTGCAAATGAGCAATTGATGGTCTGTTCCACAGGCTGTCCCGGCCTTGTTTTGGCTGATGATATGGAGCTTTCCCACCGTCTTTTTACACAGATGTGTTCAATTTGATTTCTGTGTATTCCATCTGATGAGGTCCTTGTATATATATGTCTTTTATGTTGCTTAAAAAAGGTTTTTGCAATGAAGAAGTCATTGATACTGTAAAATTCTGTCGTGCAATTGCTGTGTCAGATGCCAAATGACCAACACCAATCCATTTTAGCTCACTATTGCCTAGGATATCAATGTTTATGATTTTTTTTGTTTTTGTTTTTAGTTTTTATTGTGAATTATGTGGATTTCCATGGGAGAACATCAGCTTTACACTCATCCTATCGTATTTTGTTTCATTACAATGATTATTATCCCCTTCATGCATCAAATAACCAAAGGGTACACCCCACAGGCCCTCCCCTCCGGCTGTCAGCACACAGCCCCTCTCCCTCCCTGAGTCCAGTGTCCCCAGCTGCCCCATCTGCCCACATCATCGTCTCTGTCTCCATCCCTGGCGTCATTGCCTCTCTGGGTAGGGTCCCGCTCTCCTTTCTTCTCACTTGATGGTCCCAGGGACCTCCACTCCTGGGCTGCAAAATCAACCACTTCCCTCCTTTTGTCAAAAAACATCTACTTCTACATTTCCAACCCTCACAGTCAGTCCTGATGGCAATTATTCTCTATTGTACTACAAGAGTCTTATCCCCATTTCCTTTCGCTCGCCTGGTCTGTCAGGTGAAAGACCAAGACTGGCCTCAGGTCACATAGCAGAACTGGGACTTTGAGCCTAAATCTTCAAGAGAATTGATTTGTGGCCACACAGGTGACGACAGAATGTACTTCCGGTTCTGATTCTCTCCTGGCAACGGTCTCTGCCACAGAATGTTCGTTTTAGAAGGACTTTCATGGAACCATGTGATCTTACGGGCAACTTCTCTGTTTGAAAGCCAGCTTCCATTTGATGGTTATGCTTACCTGAAAAAGTAAATCAAAGAGCAGGACTTGCCATTCCGTTTGTTTGGCTGTTAGAGAAGAAACTAGAAGATGTGAGTGCTAACTTGCTTAATGATCCATACAGGAGGATTCTGACACAGCTGTGGGAGTGTGCGAGTCCCTCAGCTGTACTCACGCTCCAGGTACAGGCAGACAGGAAAGCCTGTCCCCCCTAACTCCTCCAGGTGCCTCACTCAGTCACCGTCTCTCTCCAGGAATCCAGCCGGCAAGAGCAGAGCCTGTTAGCACACCTCAGGGGGAAGGGAAGGAAGCCTGTGATTGCATCTGACTAAGGGTGCTGAACTGGGGCGTCCACCAAGAAAGGTGCTCCTCAGTGGGGAGGGATCCACTACTGGATGGGCTCACATCAGTTACTTTGACCAGGAAATTCACTGCAGCTCAACCAGGGTCATCACACAGCCCTCTTAGGGGACATGGATGCTGTCATCTCTCAGTAGTTCATAAAATATGCCAATAACAGACAGAGTCTCTTTGTAATACTGAGCTCTTAGATATAATGACCTAACAAAATCGACTTCTGAGAGCTAGCTCCTGAGGCAGCTGTCTTGAGTGAGCAGTTTGAAGAGCGGCCATTGTCGTGGTAATGTTTCACTGCAGCTCTGGAATGAGGTCTCTGGTATGGTGAGAGAAATAGCATAAAACGACAGTTTGTCCTTCATCCTGAGATGATGGTTTTCCTTTTTCTTTGTTTTAGAGTTTAAAAAAGAACCATTGTTTTTTGAAATGGAGCATCATTGTAGATGGCAGTTGATACATTTTTTCCACCTGTATGTAACCTTTTCCTTCTCTGTTGCCCTCCTTGGCAAACTTCCAAGTTGGTACCTCTGTATAAAGGAGAAAAGGGTCCTGACTTGTGACATCTGAACTCCCCATAGTTTGGAATCACTGAGCTAAACATATTTTCCCACATTTTGGGAACTTGCCTTAATGAATAGATTTGAATTGTCATTTGGTACATTAATTCTGTAATGTAAATAGATTATTCAGAACCCTGAAAGATCTTGTTGTAGTTTATGGGGTGAACATCCTTACTGATCTTGCTTTTTGTTTCATATTTAAGCGTGAGAAGGACCTCTGGTAGCGTAGTGGTTACGAGTCGTGCTGCGAACCTCAAGGTCAGCAGTTCGAAACTACCAGCTGTTCCGCAGGAGAATGATGGTGGTGTTCTGCTCCCGTGAAAGCATGGTTTGAATGGGTAAAAGGGGGGAAATAATGTTAAGATTCTTGGCTGTCTTTTGAATCTTGATTTCCCTCAGAGATTCTAGTGGGGTTGATGGTAAAAAAGTGATAAATTCCTAATGATGAGCCTCAGAATGATGACCTTCACTTTCTTTTTTCTTTTTTTGTCTTAAATGTTTTATTGTGAATTATGTGATAGTTTACATGGGATAATATTAGTTTTACATTCATTCTATCGTATATTGTCTTATTGCCATGGTTACAATCCCCTCCATGCAGTCCTTCCCCCGTACCCCCCAGGTCTTCAGCACACAATCCCTCTCCCTCTCTAGATCTAAAGTCTCCAGCTGCTCCATCGTTCCACATCATCATCTCTGGCTCCATTTCAGGCATCACTGCTTCTCTGGGTAGGGTCCCGCTCTCTGCTCTTCTCCCTTGATGGTCCTAGGGCCCTCTGCTCCTAGACTGAAAAGTTAATCACTCCCCTCCTTGCTATAAAACGTCTACCTTTACATTTCTGACCCTCACAATCAGTCCTGATAACAATTATTCACTATTGTATCACAAGAGACCTGTCTGCATTTCATTGCATCAGCCGCACCTAGTCAGATTGAATACTATTCACTGGAGATTCTACCTTCCTCCATGCCCTCTGGATCTAGGTTCCCTCTTGAAAGCTTGTAAGCCAGTCACTTCTTGCCTTTTTAGCTCCCCCCACCCCCCATTTTGGGTAGCCAGTGTCCAAGTTGCCCATCCCTGTCTACTCTGTGTGTGGAGGGGGTGGGAATGATTCTTGCTGTAAGGACTTGTTCCCTCTTTTGATCTACTGCTTCCATAGGTATAGGTCAAGTTCATCAAATTGTGTGAGAATACTTTTTTTTTTTTTTCTCTTCTTTTTACTTCTGGTTGAGCTCTGATCATCCAGTCACTGAAGCCAGAATAAGTGGGTATTATCTGCAAGTGTGGGTGTTCTTATGCATATGGACGCTTCACTCTCCACTCTAGTCCCCTGTGGCTATGTCACTGTCTCTGGGCCCAAGAGTCCCCAGGTCTTGCCACACTGCTGGCCAACCAGGTCTTCACCCAGGTTCACAGAAGTCTATTGAACATTGTAGGGCTTAGCTCACCGCTTCATTGCTGACCTTCACTTTCATTTATCAAAGTTTTAATTTATGTTCTAAAGATACAGTAGGATTCCTTGTCACATTAATAGGTAACTTAGAGCTTGTCAGTAACTAATGCTGAAGGCCAGAGTGAACTCCCAAAGCCATTGAGTCGACACCTTATGTAGGGTAGACTAGAGCTGTTCTGTAGTGTTTCTGAGACTGTAAATCTTTGTGGGAGCATCTTTCTTCCACAAAGTGGCTAGTGAATTTGAACCACTAAACTTTGCAGTTCACAGCCTACCCCTTAACCCACAGTACCCCCACTGTGTCCCTGGAAATCGAGCTGGGCTGCTGCTGACCCTCTGAAGAAGGTTGAAGGCGAATGTGAAGTCTGTGAAGACTGTTGGGAAACAAGAGTGGCTGAGCTGAGAAAATGGGGCCCAACTCTTAGTTTGGGTTTTTGTTGAAGTCATACAGGTGGTTTCAGCATTGTTCTTAGTTGCCTTTGCCTCAGCTTCAACCCTTAAAACCCCCACTGGGCTCTGTGCATCATCTCCATGACCGGTGTTATGTGTGTGTCTGTCAGTCCACCTCATGGAGGGCGCCCTCCTGTTCACTGACCAACCCTCACTTCCTTTTCTAGCCAAAGTAGGAAAGACAGAATCTGCTTCTATCTGTCACTCTACCCTGCAGAGCTCAGCAGCCGCAAGTCCCAGTCTCTCTCTTGTCCCCAGCAAGCTTTTTGCTTGGATTCCATTGTTCACATGCAGCAAGCTGGGGTGAATGTTGTGGTTGCATCTTGTGCTTTCCTCCCTTGAGAAGCACCTCATGGCTCTCTCTGCTGTTCAGTGCCAGCAACTGCTACTACGCATGTGTTGTACACGTCCATGGTGGTTCTGGGTCAGAAGGTCAGTGCAACACCCGTTACTACTTCATGTGGTCAGACCTTGAGGCTGAAATTTGTTTTTATGTTGGTATAAGATAAGTATGAGAATCTAATTTAAGCTAATTGTACCCGTATACATTAGTAAGTCCTTTTTCCACTATACTGAAATGTCCCGTCAGTCATAGATGGTGTGCCCATCCATGTTTATTCTGGAACATTTCTGTTCTTTCTCCAAACCCAAATGGACTGTCCCCTATGAGCCAGAGGTAGACCTGGTGGTGGACACAGAAGCAGGAGTGCGGTTGGGCAGTGGTAAGAGGACTGGTGCGCACCGGTGGGCAGGAGTGCAGTGTCTTGCTGGGGCTGTGTGCTGCCCTTAGGGCTGTGCAGGGGAAGGGAGAAGAGGTGGTGTGGGCTGGGTTTGGGGGTGGGCTAACTGAGGAGCCCTAGTGCCAGTGATAGGAGTTCAGCTGCTCACCACAAGGTTGTTGTCAGTTTGAGTCCAGCAGTTGCTCCATGGGAAATGGATATGGCCATCGGCTTCTGTAACTGTTGTTGTTGTTAAGTGCTGTTGGGTCAGTTCCCACCCATAGCGACCCCATATAGGGTTTCTGAGGAACGACTGGTAAGTTTGACCTGCCGACCTTGCAGTTCAAACTGACCTTGTGGTCCTCCCTCAGTGCCACAGGCAGGACTTTCTTAGGCCTAAGATGCCCTAAGGAGCACTTGGCTCTGTCCCATGGGGACAGTTTATTATGCTAAACACTTTATAAAGGATACCTAGTTAATGTAGACCAGTGAGAGTACACAAAAGGAGGAACCCAAGATTCTGAGAGGAATGCAGTGGCCCTGTCCCGGTCCTTTTCTGCCCTAACCCAAACACCAGGACTGAGGCCGCAGACAGTGGACAGACAGTGGCTCACCTATCAGTTAGCTTTTCCTGCCTAACCAGTGCCTCAGTACCAGAGGCTCAGTAACACCACTGCCGTGATCTGTTCTGTGCGATGGTGGGGAGCCTGCTCGGACCAACTCCTTTGCTCCTTTGCTTGGTGTCGGTGGGTTCACACGTATCTTGGCAGTCAGCTAGTTGGGGAAGAGGGTGAGCACGCTGATGGCAGGGTCCCTGGAGCCCACTCATTGTCCAGCAGGCTAGCCCAGGCTCATTCTCATGGTCATGATCTTGGGTCCCTGAGCAGTGAAGGGGTAGCACCTTGTACAAGATGATTTGGCTTAGTGATGTCTGCTGCCACCCACTGGCCATACCCAGAGCCGGGACTGCAGACATCCTCCCACTTGGGACTCCAGCTGTGAGGACTTGTTTTCTCCCACCTTTTAGGTGGGTGAAATATGGTGAGAATATGCTCAAAGGGCAGGCCTGAGCATCCTGGCTTGCCAGGAGGATAACACTGCCAGATGTTGGGACTGCTGTGGCTGGGACAGCGTGCTTCAGTTGTGGTGAGGGTGGATGCCCCTGCTGGCCTCCTGCCCTTCACAGCCTTCTAACTGCTGCCTGGAACCCCCACCCACCCCCAGCCTGCAGCTACTCTCTGTTGAGGTTTCCTTTCATCCCCACTGTGCTTCCACTTCTTTGTAGGAGATTCCTGTTGTCATTGTGGAGGTCGGTGGTTTAAGGGGCCATTTCTTCAGCTGTTGCTCATTACCTTGGGATTATAAAAAGGCAAGGAAGAATTGAAATTAAAATAAAGCACATGCAATCAAAATACGTTAGTCCCAGATGTAAGCAGTGTAGCAGGGAAATGTGTGGTTAAAAAATTAACATTTAGTCCCACTCGAAAGGATAAGCAGACCAGCCTGCAACAGCTAGAACAACAGAAGATGCTTCTTGAAAGAAAGTCCAGCAGGAAAAGTCCAAAACAGAAATGTCAGCATGACTGGCTGCTACAAGCCCAAGCAAGTTGTTTGCCAGGGAGCCATCAAGGCAAGCAATCAAGTCCCTTCAGGACAAGCTTCAGCAGGCATGTAAGCTTATGTTGGTCGACTGGTGAGTGGAAGAGGGGGAAAGGCAGCAATAAAGAAATGGGCTGAATTCAGCCACATTCCATAGACTCCCGATGACATGGAGATGAGAGAGAGAAGAGGAAGGGCTGGTTGGTCTGAAATGTGGTGAGACCAGGGGACTCCTGAGCCCATGGACAAGGACATAGCCATGGAGGGCTAGAGCTGAGAGTGAAGCATCCAGCTGGTATGAAGTGAGGGGAAGATGTACAAGAACACCCAAACTTGCAGACAGTACCCATTTGACCTAGCCTAGATGGCTTGATAATCAAAACTTGACTAGAGGAAAATAAAAAACCAATTTTTGATAAAAGAAACTAGTGTAAATTGCTACAATGTGATGAACTTGACCTTTACTTAAGGATGTAGTAGCTCAAAATACCAACTGAGAGGGAGTTAGTTTTCACATCAAGTATCAATGCTATCTGCTCTGTATACAGGGTTGATAGGTACTGGCAACTTAGACCCTGGCTACCTAAAATGAGGGGGTGATAAAGGCATGAAGTTACTGGTTTACGAGGTTTCAAGGGGGAGTTTAGTTTAATTTTAAGAATGTGTGAGGGAAGAAAGAGCCCCCACTGAATAGTTTCCATCTTGTCTAGATGAATCTGGTGAAAAGAGATGGAGATAAGATTCTTATGATTGAATAGTGAGCAATTGTTATCATGACTAATTGCGACTGTCACAACTGTAAAGGTTTTGTAACAAAAATGGGGGAGTAGTTAATCTTACAGTCCAGAAACAGAGGACCTTAGGACCATCCAGGGAGAAGAGCACGAGTGGAATGTGGGACCCTATCCAGAGAAGCAGCAACACCAGAGATGGAGGCAGAGATGAGGACATAGAGAGAGGGAGCAGCTGAGGACTCTAGATTCATGTAAAGAGAGGGACTGTGTGCTGGTGGCCAGGAGGCAGGCTTGCAGAACGTGCCTTTTGGTTGTTTAAGTTATATGCTCCTGAGTGTTTCTGTGTACACCCCCCCAAAAGAAGAACAAAAAACACAGGGATGCATGGGGGAGATTGTAATCATTGCAGTGAAATGATGGTTGTTTTTTGTTTTTTTTTTAAAAGGAATGTCTTTGTTAAGTAATGAAAAATGTTCTGAAATTAGATATTGGTGATGATTGTACAACTGTGCAAATGCTAAAAACCAGTGAACTATACTCATTGAAAGGCTGCAGTTTTTATATATGAATTATATCTCTAAGAAGCTTTTATTAAATAAAAACTCAGGAAAAAAAAAAGAAAAGAAATTAGCATTTAAAAAATTCCTCCAGCAGTCTATATACGAAACGTTTAACAGGCTGTCCATGAAACAGCTCAGTCAGTCAGCCCTAGGGTCAGTGAGAACAAACTGAATTCTGAACAGGACAGCAGAGGCACGTCCAGGCCATAGGTGCTTACAGGTCCAGAGATATATATAGGAGTAGAGATTCGTACAGGGCTGAGCTGTGGACAGGAATGCTTTGTTGACTTTGTCTGATGAAGTGAGTAGACTTTTGTCTTAGTACAAGAAAGAGCATGTGCAAAGCCACAGAGACATGAAAGTGCAGTTTGTGCTTTGTGGCTCTGGTTTGGGGGTGAGGGGAGAATGGGCAGTGTGCAGAGAACCAGAGAAACCCTTTGTACAAAGCTGCCTGGGGTGTGGTGGGCATCTGTATCCAGCAGAGAGGAGATGGGAGTGACAGACATGAAGAGAGTGATTCAGTGGAGAAGGGGAGGGAGTGGACTTGGGATTGGGGGTCTTGGAACTGGACTGTTTCTTAAACAAACATGAGGGTTTAATAAAGCCAGTACCATCACTTTGATTCCAACTTAGAGCACTCCTGTGTAGGGTTCTAAGGCTGTACATTTGGGGGGCTTTTGGTGGTAGGAACTGCTGGGGCTCTTCCCCAAAGGAGTCTTCTTCTTTTAAAAAAATTATTTTAAGTTTTTTATTGTGGATTGAGTGAAAGTTTACAGGGTAGGTCATCAGTTTTACATTTAACAAAATCATACACCTTGTTTCATTACAATGATGATAATCTTCTCCATGTACCATCAGTTAACAGTATTTCTCTCTATTCACCATAGCTCTGTTTTAGAAATCAAAAACAAAAAAAAACGTCAGGCATATATAATAATTTACACCACCGAAGGGCACATTCTGCAAGTCTGCCTCATGGCCACCAGCTCTCAGTTGCTCTTGTCCCAGGAATCTAAAGCCCTCAGCTGCTCCCTCTCTCCATGTCCCCATCTCTGCCTCCATCTCTGGTATCACTGCTTTTCTGGATAAGGTCTCGCATTCCACTTGTGCTCTTCTCCCTTGATGGTCCTAAGGTCTTTTGTTTCTGGACTGTAAGATTAACTGTCCTCCTGGTTTTGTTACAAAACTTCTGCCTTTGCAATTGTGACAGTTGGAATTAGGGATGATAAGAATTACTCACTTTTGAATCATAAGAATCTTATCTCCATCTCTTTTCACTAGATTCATCTAGACAAGATGGAAACTATTCAGTGGTGAGGGACTCTTTCTTCCCCCACACTTAAACTAAACTCCCCTTTGAAACCTTGTAAGCTAGTCACTTCATGCTTTTATTGCCCCCTCAAATAGCGTAGTGGTTACGAATCGGGCTGTGAACCGCAAGGTCAGCAGTTCGAAACTACCAGCGGTTCCGCGGGAGAAAGGTGAGGCGTTCTGCTCCCGTGATTTACAGCCTCAGAAACCCTGTGCAGAGTCACTATGAGTCGGAACTGACTCCACGGCACTTAACAACAACAACAACGACTAAGTTGCCTATCCCTATTAACCTTGTATACAGTGGGGATAGCATTGATACTTGATGTGAAGACTCCTTCCCTCTCTGTTGGTATTTAGAGTTGCTGCCTCCATGAGTATAGGTCAAGTTCACCAAATTGTTTCCTTTATCAAAAAAAAGGGAACAAATCCTTACAGCAAGGATCATTCCCACCCCCTCCATACACTGAGTAGACAGGGATGGGCAACCTAGACATTGGCTGCCCAAAATGGGGGGGGCTACAAAGGCAAGAAGTGACTGGCTTACAAGCTTTCAAGGGGGAAGCTAGATTCATAGGGCATGGTGGAAGGTAGAATCTCCCCTGAGTAGTATATAATCTGTCTAGGCGGGGCTGATGAAATGAAATCTGGATGGATCTCTTGTGATACAGTAGTGAATAATTGTTATCTGGACTGCTTGTGAGGGATGGAATTGTAAAGGTAGACGTTTTTTAGCAAGGAAGGGAGTGGTTAACTTTTCAGCCTAAGAGTGGAGGTCCCTGGGACCATCAAGGGAGAAGAGCGGAGAGTGGGACCCTACCCAGAGAAGCAGTGATGCCTGAGATGGAGGCTCTGATGACGTGGAGAGATAGAGCTGTTGGGGACTTTAGACACAGAGAGGGAGAGGGGCATGACCGGGGGGCATGCTTGTAGTGTATACCCTTTGGATAGTTGATGATGTTGGAGGGGATTGTAACCATAGCAATGAAATGATATACTATAGGATGAATGTAAAACTAATGTTCTCCCATGTAAACTATCACATAATTCACAATAAAACATTAAGAAAGAAAAAAAAAAAATTTTTTTTTTTAAATCTTTTTCTAGTCGAGTTCTGATTATCAAGCCATCCAGGCTAGCTAGGTCAAGTGGGTACTATCGGCAAGTTTGGGTGTTCTTGAGCTCCTCCTCTCACTCCATATCAGCTGGATGCTGCTTCACTCTCAGCTATAGCCCTCTGTGGCTATGTCCTTGTCCATGCGCTCAGGGGTCCCCAGGTCTCACCACACTTGGGACCAACCAGACCTTCCTCTTCTCTCTCACATATCCAGATCAACGTGATTCTATGGAACGTGGTTGAACTCAGCCCATCTTCATTGCTGCCTTGCCCCCTCTTTCATTCACCACTAGACCAACATGGTTGTCAGCAAGTTTACATGCCTGCTCATGTGTTCCCATTGAGTTTCAGTCTTAGAGAGGAGTTTGTTCTGAAGACACTTGATTGCTTGCCTTGATAGCTTCCCAGCAAACAACTTGCGTGGGCTTGTAGTAGCCAATAATACTGCCATTTTTGTTTTGGATTTTTCCTGATGATCTTTCTTTGAAGATGTATCTTCTGTTGCTCTAGCTGTTCCAGGCTGGTCTGCTTATCCCCTCTTGTGGGAATGCCCCACTTCAGAAGGTTCTGGATGGGGCTCAGGATTCCACCTAAGGTCCTACACACTGCAAAGCCTCCCTAGGAGGCATATTTCCCTGGGCAAGTTCTAGAACAGCCCTTTTAGGTATTCCAGTCAGTATAGGCTGAAGACAGGCTTAGAAGCTTTCAGTAATCCTGTTTGCCGACATTCCTTTCTCTCCCACTCAAGTGTCTATTTTACAATAGTAGGCAAGGGAAACCAATATTCATAAGATAATCAAACATCTTAGTATTATGTCCCCTTTTCCAAACTGTGCCTTGATCCTTGTATCGCAGAGCCTTGGTGTTCCAAGGTTGAGCCTGCATCACTATTTATTTACCTCTGTCCCATTTAGCCCGTGCAAACGTGTATCAGTGTTCACACCTATCTACCTTGTTCTTCCGCCCCCTCCCCCTAAGGTTATAAATTTTTATAGGCGCAGAAAGCCTCATCTTTCACCTGTGGAGCAACTGGTAGGTTTGAACTACTGACTTTGAAGTTAGCAGTCCAGTGCTTATTCTACAGTGCCACCAGGACTCCTTAAGTAAAAATAATAGAAAAGATAAACCCTGTCTTCTTGTTGTTAAGTGCTGTTGAGTTGGTTCCCACTCATAACCACCCCATATAGGGTTTCTGAGGAGCGGCTGGTAGGTTTGAACCACCAACCTTGCAGCTCAAACTGACATTGCAGTCCAGTGCATTATCCTGCAGCGCCACACCAGGACTCCAAATACTGTCTACTGGTGCCATAATTTTAATAATAATGATTTATAAAACTCTGTAAAGATGCATAGTGTCAAAGTAACAATAGATCTTGTTAAAGCTGTAGACTTTCTGGTTTCATTTTGTATCAGATTCACTGCTATGGAGTTGATTCGGACTCCTAGTGACTGTGTAGGAAGAAGTCCAGCTGCCCTGACGAGGCTGTTTGCTTTAGCTACTGAGCCGAGTGCTTTAGCTACTGTGCGGTCAGGACTGTTGTTTTGCACAGAGCAGTGTGGACTGTGAGCCTTGTCCTCAGGGTCACATTGGAGAGTCAGTGGTTGGAGGTGTGGAGGAAGGATGGCTTCTCAGGGCTCTTTCATGGTGTTGTGGCAGGACCTGGTGACTCATTGGGTACATATGTGAGCAAGGTGGCAGCTATAAGGAAGGACAACTCTAGATGTTACTCACTCAGAAGGGACAGTGGTAGGGGTCTGACCTGTTGAGACTGTGTTCTGGGAGAGAGATAGCTGAGCAGCAGTCCAGTGTTCGCTCAGGAGGGTGCTGAACACGGACGTGTGGGTTTGGGAGGCATTGCCATTTTTGGGGTAGAGAGTGCCCCCTTGCTTGCTTGTGGGAGATGTCTAATTGTGACAGCTGAATGGAGCCAAGGGTTGGGCAAGTACCCAGGGGTCGGGGAGGGCCGGTGGTTGTTGAGGGAGACAGACAGGCAGGCCAGCCAGGGGACAACCTATAGGAGGCAGGCAGCATCTTAGGCTCTGGGCAGATAGTCATATCTACAGGGCTGAGCAAACCCCAGAGGGTTTGCCCAGGGCGGACTCGTGGAAATGGGGAAATGTGACCCTCTGACCTCTCTTGCAGTTCCGTGAGCCCTCACGATGTTCTGGAAGTTCGACTTGAACACTACCTCGCACGTGGACAAGCTGCTGGACAAAGAGGATGTAACACTGCAGGAGCTGATGGAAGAGGATGACCTCCTGCAGGAGTGTAAGGCACAGAACCGGAAACTGCTGGACTTCCTGTGCCGGCAGCAGTGCATGGAGGAGCTGGTGAACCTCATCACCCAGGACCCGCCCCTGGACATGGAAGAGAAGGTCCGATTCAAGTATGTACTGCTGCCATGCAGGTGGGCTGCATGTTGCGGGGCAGAGCCGCAGGCAGACAGCAGGCCATTTAGGGACAGCTGGCCACAGGGTTTTCACAAATGTTCCACCCTGACTGATGACTGAGGAGGCCACTCGTGTAGTGCTGAGCAGCAGTGATGGTCCCGGAGGGTTTTCAGTCAGAGTCTAGGGAGGTCAGTGATAGACACATCGGCAGAGAAAAAAAGCCACCTCTGGGGAAGGCCTTCTTGAAGTGAGCAAAGACAGTGTGCCTGTGAACAACAATTACCAGCTCATTCCGAAGCAGACACTGGATAGTGATATGATCCAACTGCACAGGAAGAGTGAGGGAGCGGGCAGGAGGTGGGCAAACACCAGGATAGGAGAGGTTGGCCTCTTCCATTGTGGGGAATCCATTCATATGCCTAAAAGTGATGGGGCACCAGGATGTGTGTGTGTGTATATACACTGTACATACAGTATTTAGTCACAAGGAGGATTGGGCGTGTGGGCGGGTGTGTATGAAAATACTATGTACACACTATTTAGAAATGAGGATTGTATGTGTGTGTATGAATACGGCATGAGGAACTCAGCGGACAAGCTCTGTGATAGCTCAAGCGAGTAAAGTTTGCTAAAGGTAACACAGAAACGGCTACAAGCATACATTGACAGAGAACTTCCAGCAGAGGTTCAAGCTGGATTCAGAAGAGGCCGTGGAATGAGAGATATCATTGCAGATGTCCAATGGATCTTGGCTGAAAGCAGAGAATATCAGAAGGATGTTTACCTGTGCTTTATTGACTATGCAAAGGCTTTCGATTGTGTGGATCATGACAAGCTATGGACAACATTGAGAAGTATGAGTATTCCAGAACACTTAATTGTACTTCTGAGGAATCTGTACCTGGACCAAGAAGCAGTTGTTCGAACAGAACATGGGAACACTGAATGTTTTAAAATTGGGAAAGGTGTGAGACAGGGTTGTATTCTTTCACCATACTTATTCAACCTGTATGCTGAGCAAATAATACGAGAAGCTGGGTTCTATGAAGAAAAGCGTGGCGTCAGGATTGGAGGAAGACTCATTAACAACCTGTGATATACAGATGATACAACCTTGCTTGCTGAAAGTGAAGAGGACTTGAAACATTTACTGATGAAGCTCAAAGAGCACAGCCTTCGATATGGATTACATCTCAATGTCAAGAAAACAAAAATCCTCACTACTGGACCAATAAACAACATTCTTATCAATGGAGAAAAGATTGAAGTTGTCAAGGACTTCATTCTTCTTGGATCAACTATCAACACTCGCAGAAGCAGCAGTCAAGAGATCAGACGACGTATTGCCCTGGGCAAATCTGCTGCACAGGAACTTTTTAAAGTATTGAAGAGCAGAGATGTCAGCTTGAGGACTAAGGTGCGCCTGATCCAGGCCATGGTGTTTTCAATAGCCATATGGATGCAAAAGTTGGACAGTGAATAAGGAAGATCGCAGAAGAATTGTGGCCTTTGAGTTATGGTGTTGGAGGAGAATACTGAAAGTGCCATGGACTGCCAAAAGAACCAATAGATCTGTTTTGGAAGAAGTGCAGCCAGAGTGCTCCTTGGAGGCCAGGATGGCTAAGCTTCATCTCTCATACTTTGGACATATTGTCCAGAGGAAACAGTCGCTGGAGAAGGATGTCATGCTGGGTAAGGTAGAGGGTCAGAGAAAAAGAGGAAGACCCCTAACGAGATGGATTGGCCAGGTAGCATCATTGATGGCGTCAAGTGTGGCAGCGGTAGTGAGGTTGGCCCATGATCGGACATTGTTTCGTTCTGCTGTGCATGGGGTCGCTATGAGTCGGTGCTGACTCGATGGCACCTGACAACAACAACATGTGAATACACGATACACACACTATTTAGAAACAGGAGTGTGTGTGTGTGTGTATATGCGTTATGCAAGAAATGAGTGCGTATGTATATGAATTCACGATACATACATGATTTAGAAACGAGGGGTATTGTGTTTGTATATGAATACACACTATGTATATGCATAGGTTGGAAACAGGAGTGTCTGTGTGTTGTGTATAATGACTATACTACTTGTTGATGTTGGTAGGTGCCGTTGGGTCAGTTCTGACTCATAGCGACCTCATGTTATAAGCAGAACATCCACTGCAGTTGTTAAGTTTGAGCCCATTGCTGCTGCCATAGTGCCAGTTCATCTCATTGGGAACCTTCCTCCTTTTCACTGACCCTCCAGTAGCATGATGAGATCCTTCTCCAGGGACTAGTCCCTTCTGATAATAACGTCCAATGTATGAGAGACGACGTCTGGCCATCCTGACTTCTGAGCAGTATTCTGACTGTACTTCTTCCAGCACAGATTTGTTTGTTCTAACGTTCATTTGAAGATTCTTCTCCAACACCCTAACTCAGATGCCTCAATTCTCCTATGATCTTCTTCTTCAGTATTCAACTTTCACATGCATATGAAGCTATTGAAAATACCATGGCTTGGGTAAGGTGCACTTTAGTCCTCAAACGGATGTTTTTGCTTTTGAAAACTTTACAGTGGTCTTGCACAGGAGATTTGTATATTACAATATGTCATTTAATTTCTTGATGGTTACTTCAATGAGTGCTAATGGTGGATCCAAGCAAAACAAAGTTTTTAACAACTTCAAACTTTTCTTCAATTATCATGATGTTATTTATTGCTCCAGTGGTTAGCATTTTTGTTTTCTTTACATTGAGGTGCAACTCATACTGAAGGCTGTGGTCTTTGATCTTCATAAATAAGTACACTAAGCCCTCTTTGCTTTCAGCCAGCAAGGTTGTATCATCTGCGTATCGCAGGTGGTTAATGAGTCGTCCTCCAAGCCTGTTGCCATGTTCTCCGTATTATTTACCTTCTCAGATTATTTGCTCACTATACAGGGGCTCTGGTAGCGTAGTGCTTACAAATCGGGCTGCAAACTGCAAGGTCAGCAGTTCGAAACTACCAGCTGTTCCGCAGGAGAAAGATGAGACATTCTGCTCCCGTAAAGATTTACAGCCTCGGAAACCCTGTACAGGGTCGCTATGAGTCGGA
>NW_006408896.1:684483-686228 GCF_000296735.1 Chrysochloris asiatica | reverse complement strand
GTGTCATGCGTCAGATTTGTTCTTGAGGTGATCTCCAAGTTCAGGAGGGATATGTTCACAGTCAAATTTTGGCTCTTGTGGACTTGTTTTAAATGTCTTCAGCTTCAGCCTCAACATGCATATGAATGATGCAGTTGATGCTCTGTTCCACAGTCTGCTCCTGGCCTTGGTTTGGCTGATGATATGGAGTGTTTCTACTGTCTTTTTACACAGTTGTAGTCAGTTTGATTTTTCAGTGTGCCATCTGGTGAGGTCCGTATGTGTCGTCATCTTTTATGCTGTGTAAAAAAGGTATTTGTAATAAACAAGTTGTTGCTTTTGTTAGATGCCCTTGAGTCGGTGCCGACTCATAGCGACCTTATGCACAGCAGAATGAAACACTGCCCGATCCTGGGCCAACCTCACTATTGCTGCCACACTTGAGTCCATTGATGCTGCCACTTGGCCAATCCATCTCATTGGGGGTCATAGATCTTGCAAAATTCTATCACGTGATCTCCAGCATCATTTGTATCAGCAACACCGTATTTCCCAACTAGTGATCCTTCCTC
This sequence comes from Chrysochloris asiatica, assembly GCF_000296735.1. Taxonomy (NCBI): domain Eukaryota; kingdom Metazoa; phylum Chordata; class Mammalia; order Afrosoricida; family Chrysochloridae; genus Chrysochloris; species Chrysochloris asiatica. The sequence goes on along the minus strand of NW_006408896.1, from coordinate 685,677 downwards.
TTTATTTTCATCCTTTGTATTCCTATCACCAGTAAGTATCAGTACATCTTGATTGCATGTTTGATTGATTTCAGACTGAAGAAATTGGTAGAATTCTTCAATTTCATTAGCAGTGGCTTCAGTGGTTGGTACGTAAATTTGAGTACTAGTGTTATTAACTGGAGTTCCTTGTAGGCGTATGGATTTTCTCTTACCACAGACGGTGTGGTACCAAGACATACCTTGATATGTTGTTCTTTTTGATGACGTATGTTATACCAGTCTCCTTCCATTTGTCATTCCTGGCATAGTAAGCCATATGATTGTCAGATTCAAAATGTCCAGGACCAGTTCATTTCAGTTCACTAATGCTTAAATATCAATATTTGTGTTCAATTTTTGACAACTTCCAGTTTTCCTAGAGTCATACTTTGTACTGTTCCATGTCTGATTTTCGTGGATGGTTGCAGCTGTTTCTCCTCATTTCGAGTTGTGCCACACCAACAAATAAAGGTCCTAAAAGCTATCCTCCTTTCTCTCCGCATCACGGTCAACTCTGCTTTGAGGAGGTGACTCTTTCCCCAGTTGTATTTTGAGTGCCTTCCAAGCTGTGGGGCTCATCTTCTGGCACTGTTCTGTGCTATTCGTCACGTTCCATTAGTCTGTATTTTGGCGCTGACACTGCTACTGATATGGTTTTCAGTGGGCAAACGGTCAGACGTAGTCCGTCTCTCTTTCTTCCTAGTCTGCTTTAGTCTGGAAGCTCATAGGTGTCCCTGCTGGATTGGAAATACCGGTGGTATAGCTTCCAGCGTCGTCACAGCTACACACAAGTCACCACAGTGTCACCAACTGACAGATGAGTGGTGGGAATACACTCTACACACAGTTTATACAGAGAAGTGTGTATGTGGGTGTGTGTATGAATATACTATAAGTCACTATTTAGACATGAGGAGTGTGAGTGTGTATCTATGTATTCACTATACACACACTAGAAATGAGAAGTGTGTGTATATGAATACACTGTACGCATACTATTTAGATAGGTGTATGTGTGGGTGTGTGTATGAATACCATACACACACTTTTAAAGTGAAAGGAGTCTCTGCATATATATATATATGTTGTTGTTGTTGTTAAGTGCCATCGAGTCGGGTCCGACCCATAGCGACCCTGTACAGGGTTTCCGAGGGTGTAAATCTTTACGGGAGT
>NW_006408896.1:666414-683923 GCF_000296735.1 Chrysochloris asiatica | reverse complement strand
TATATATGTATATATATACACACACACACACTATGCACACACTGTTTAGAAACAAGGAAGAGTGTGTGCATGTCTGAAGCTGAGTTCTCCAGAGAAGCAAGATCACTGAACCTGGTATCTGTATGCATGTATGTGTGTATATGTATATATATACGTATATAAAGAAGTTTATATCAAGGAAACGACTCACAGTTGGAGAGTTTCAAGTCCCCAGAAGAAAAGAGCAGGCTTTCCTGTATGTCCCTTGTATTGGGAGCAGGCCACACCCCCAAGGAGACATCCTTTCAATTGATTGAGTGCTCATAGCCAGTCATCATAGAGTTACCTGTGCCTGTATTAGGTTTCATCATAGAGAGAACCACTTGAACTGCTAAACCACCGGGAATCCTGGCGCAGTCAAGTGAACACAAAATGTTAACTATTAGCGGCTACTCCTTGTTGACTTGGCACCTGTAAACCATATGCATAATCTTTAAACATAGAAAATTGTAGTCATACTTGCACCAAACATGATGTAACTAAAATACTAAAATGCCTACAACCGGAAATACCCTGGACTAATTACATCTTATGTTTCACAAAAGAACAAAGCAAAAATATTTGATGTACATGTACAAAACAAAAAATATATATTCATTTAATTGTCCAGAGGGCATATTCTGCACTTCAGCCTCCTGCTGTAGATAACCAGCACCTTACTCAGTCCTTGGGCCTAGTGCCTGCAGCTGCGCTGTCTGTCCGTCCATGCCTGCAGCTACGCTGTCTCTCCGTCCATGCCTGCAGGTGCGCTGTCTGTCCGTCCATGCCTGCGCTGCTGTCTCTACCGTCATCGCTTTTCTAGGTAGGGATCGCAGGCTGTACTCATCCTCGTCCTTCTCTTAGGTCCTGGGATCTTCTGTTCCTCCATCTGAGATGGTTCCTTGTAAACCTAGCTGTAGGGCAAAACTAACCAATCCCAGTTTTAGAATTTACAGTTTTGACAGTCAGTGTTAATGCTGCTAACAAGTACTCAACAACTGAATTATAAAATCCCATCAGCATCATCCCCCACTGCCTATGACCAGACCTATCTGTAAAAGAGGAAAACTATTCAGTGGGGGTTCTCCCTTGTAGCCCTCATTCTGAGACTAATCACATCCACAAAAGCTTGTTGTTGTTGTTGTTAAGTGCCGTCGAGTCGGTTCTGACCCATAGTGACAAAAGCTTGTAGCCCCCCATTTTTTCCCCCCAAATTTATGGAGGCTTGCTTTGTGACCAGACACATGGTCAATTTTGGAGAATGTAAACCACTTACTTATTTTAAGTTTTTATTGTGAAAATATGATAGTTTACATAGGAGAACACCAGCTTTACATTCATCCTATCGTATTTTGTTTCATTGCAATGATTACAGTCCCCTCCATGCATCATCAAACAACCAAAGGGTACATGCCGCAAGTCTGCCCACTCGGCCATCAGCACACAGCTCCTCTTCCTCCTGAGTCCAGGGTCCCCATCTGCTCCATCTCTCTGTGTTGTTGTCTCTGCCTCCATTTCTGGCATCACTGCTTCTCTTCTCTGGGTGGGGTTTCGCACTCCAATTTTCTCACTTGATGGTCCCAGAGACCTCCACTCCTGGACTGCAGAATCAACCACTCCCCTCCATTTGTTACAAAACGTCTACCTTTACATTTCTGACAATTATTACTATTGTACCAGAAGAGTCCTATCCCCTTCTCCTTTCATCAGCCCTGTCCCAACAGATTGGAAACTGCTCACTGGAGATTCTACCTTTCCCTGCCCCCTCTGGAACTACCCTCCCTCTTGAAAGCTTGTAAGCCAGTCACTTCTTGCCTGTGTAGCCCCCCCATTTTGGGTAGCCAACGTCTTAAGTTGCCCATCCCTGGCAACCCTGTGTACCAAGGGGGTGAGAATATCCTCATTGTAAAGATTAGTTCCCTCTTTTGAGCAATTACATCCATAAGTATAGGTTAGATTAATCAAATTGTAGCAGATTACTCTTTTTTTTTCTAGTCAAGTTCTGATCAGCCATTGAAGTCAGGTCTAGTGGGTACTGTCTACAAGTATGGGTGTTCTTGTGCATTTCCCCTCACTTCATACCAGCTGGACACTTAACTCTCCGCTCTAGTCCTCTGTGGCCATGTCACTGTCTCTGGGCCCAGGATCCCCCAGGCCTTGCCACACTGCTGGCCAACCAGGTCTCAACCCTGGTTCACAGGAGTCTGTTGAACAAGGTCGGACCCAGCTCATAACTTCATTGCTGTTTTTCCCCCACTTTCCCTTGTTGTTGTTAAGTGCCGTTGAGTTGGTTCTGACCCATAGCGACCCTTTACAGGGTTTCCAAGGGTGTAAATCTTTACGGGAGTAGAAAGCCTCATCTTTCTCCCGCAGAGCGGCTGGTAGTTTCGAACCACTGACCTTAAGGTTCGCAGCCCGATTCGTAACCACTACGCTACCAGAGCTCCTTTATGGGTGTCCAGTGTGGTCAGTAGCCAGACCACATGCCTGCTCATGTATTCCCCTTGAGTCTTAGTCTTGTAAGGGGGTTTGCTCTTGACCATTTGTCTTGATGGCTCCCAGGCGAACGGTTTGCTAGTCAGTCAGACTGCCGTTACTGGTTTTGATTTTTCCTGCTGGCCTTTCTTTCATGAATTATCTTCTGTTCTTCTAGCTGCTCCAGGCTGGTCTATTTGTCCTTTCAACTGGAAATTTCCCACCTCAGAAGATTCTGGAGGGGGTTCAGGATTCCGCCTATGGTCTTATGTAATGTAAAGGCTCCACAGGAAGCCTCCTTCCCTGGAGCCCCCCCTCAGTTTTGATAGCCAGTTTTAAAATTGCTTGTTCTTATCAATGCTAGTGGACTTCTGGTGTGGTGCTTTAGATCAACACTGGACTGCAAACCACAAGATCGGCAGTTCAAACCCATCAAGTGCTCCTTGGAAACCCTGTACAGGGTCGCTATGAGTTGGAACCGTCTTGATGGCCCTTGAACAACAACAGACATCAACCCAGTGCTCTGAGGAGACAGGCATGCTCCTTGATCTGAAGACTCATCCATTCCAGTTATCCATAAGCAAAAGTAAAGCCCATAAAATTGTAGCAATTTATACTTGCTATGGTATCAGACATCTTTCTCTTCATCGAGTCAGGTTCTGGTCAACTCAGCTGTAGCCATCCAAGCTAGATCAAATGGGTACCAGCTGCAAGTTTGGGAGTTCACATACCCTTCCCTGTACTTCACACCAGTCAGGCGTTCCTCTTCTCTTTCTTACATCTCAGAGTCAACAGGTGCTAGTAGAACATGTCCATACTCAGCCTGTGTCTTCATTGTTGACTTTCTCCTACTTACAGTTACACTCAGTAAGTAGGCCCAGGTGGTCACCAGTGAGCCTACTCACCGAGTCTCTTTAACTGTCAGTCCTAGAAGGACTTTTTCTCTTAACAGGCACAGGCTTTTCTGCCCTATGATAGCTCCAAAGCAGATAGCTTGCTTGAGACTCAAAAAGCCAAACAGTATTTCCCCCCCCCCCCCCCCGCATGTCTTTCAATCATGAATCTCCTGTTCTCCCAGCATTTCTGGGGTGTTCTACATGTCTTTTCAAATTCAAATGTGCTAACTTAGAAGGTTTTGGGTGGAGTTCCAGTTCCCACCTAAGACCCTAAACTCTACAAAGGCTTAAAACAAGAAGCCTATTTCTTCTGAGCCAATTCAAACTCCCTTTTAGCAAATCCAATCAAGGATTGGCTGAGAGAAAGTGAGGTGACACTGGAAGACAAATGTCTGGCCAACCAGTTGGAAGAGATCCGTATTTGTGCCCATTCCAAAGAGAGGCGACCCAAGGGAATGTGGAAATCATCAGACAATCTCTTTGATATCCCATACGAGTAAAGTTTTACTGTAGGTAATATAGAAACAGCTGTAATCATACATTGACAGAGAACTTCCAGAGGTTCTAGCTGGGTTCAGAAGAGGACGTGGAAAGAGGGATATCATTGCTGATATCCGATGGATCTTGGCTGAAATCAGAGACTATCAGAAAGATGTTTACCTGTGCTTAATTGACTACGCAAAGGCTTTCTGTTGTATGGATCATGACAAGCTATGGACAACATTGCGAAGTATGAATATTCCTGAACACTTAATCGTGCTTGTGAGGGATCTGTACATGGACCAAGAGGCAGATGTTCCAACAGAACATGGGAACACTAAATGATTTAAAATTAGGAAAGGTGTGCGACAGAGTTGTAGTCTTTCACCATACTTATTCAGTCTGTATGCTGAGTGAATAATCTGAGAAGCTGGGTTCTATGAAGAAAAACGTGGCATCAGGATTAGAGGAAGACTAATTAACAACCTACAATATGCAATGATACAACCTTGGTTGCTGAAAGTGAAGAGGACTTAAAACACTTAGTGATGAACATCAAACAGCACAGCCTTCGGTATGGAATACATCTCCATTTAAAGAAAACAAAATTCCTCACCACTGGACCAATAAACATTTTTATCAATGCAGAAAAGATTGAAGTTGTCAAGGACTTCATTCTTCTTGGATCAACTATCAGCACTCATGGAAGCAGCAGTCAAGAGATCAGACGACGTATTGCATTAGACAAATGTGCTGCACAAGACCATTTTAAAGTGTTGAAGAGTAAAGATACTCAGCTTGAAGACTAAGGTGTGCCTGACCCAAGCCATGGCATTTTCAATAACCTCATATGCATGCGAAAGCTGGACAGTGAATAAGGAAGACTGTAGAAGAATTGATGCTTTTGAGTTATGGTGTTGGAGGGGAATATTCCAAGTGCCACGGCTGCCAAAAGAACCAACAGATCTGTGTTGGAAGACGTGTAGCCAGAGTGCTCCTTGGAGGCCAGGATGGCCTAACTTCTTCTCTCATACTTTGGACATATTGTCGGGAGGGACCAGTCCCTGTAGAAGGATATCATGTTTGGTAAGGTGGAGGGTCAGAGAAAGATCAGAAGACCCCCATCGAGATGGAGTGGCAAAGTAGCAGCATCAATGGGCTCAAGTGTGGTAACAATTGTGAGGTTGGCCCAGGACTGGGCAGTGTTTTGTTCTGTTGTGCATTGGGTTGCTATGAGTCGGTACTGACTCGATGGCACCTAACAACAACAACAACATAGGCTGGAAGGGAGACTTACATAAAGTTCTCTATAATAATAATTACCAATATTCATCTCTATCACACGTATGTCTGTTTTACAATAGAAGGCAGGGGAAACTAATATCCATAAGGCACTCAAACATATAAACCTTTCCTTTAGACTAAAACCTTTCATAGACATGGCCTTTGGCCATTGGCAAGGTGGATCTAGTAGGCCCTGGCTCCCTGTCAGCCATCTTGTTCAGCCAGCGTGACGTCTGCTTTAGGTAACTCCAGAAGCTGCTTTCCTCCCCTTAGCTGAAGGGTTGCATCTCTTACATTCCTTTCAGCCATTGCTATTGTTGTTAGGCGCCTTCCAGTTGGTTCTGACCCACAGTGACCCTATGTACAATATAACGAAACACTGCCTGGTTCTGGGCTATCCCCAAAATTGTTGCTACTCCTGAGCCCATTGCAGCTGCCTCTGTACCATTCCATCTCGTTGCGGGTCTGTCTCTCTTTTTCACTGACCTTCCACTTTACCAAGGATGATGTCTTTCTGCAGGGACTGATCCCTCTGATAATTTTTCCAAAGTGTGAGAGATGAAGTCTGGCAATCTTGGCTTCTAAGGAGCACTCTGTTTGTACTTCTTCCAAAACATACTTGTTTATTCTTCTGGCAGTCCATGGTACCTTTAATATTCTTCTCCAACACCATAACTCAAGTGCATCAATTTTTCTACACTTTTCCTTATTCACTTTCCAACTTTCATATTGCATTTGAGGCTAGTGAAAGTGCCATGGCTTGAGTCAAGCATACATTAGTCCTCAAACTAACATCCTTGGTCTTGAACACTATAAAGGGGTCTTGAGAAAATGGGCTAGTACAGTATGTCACTGGATTTTTTCACTGCTAACTGCGTGGGTGTTGATGGTGGATCCAAGCAAAAGGAAATCTTTGACAACTTACATCTTTCCTCCATTTATTATGATGTTAGTTATTGGTCCATTGGAGAGAATTTTTTTTTCCCTTTACATTGAGGTGCAAACCACACTGAAAGCTGTGGTCTTGATCTTTATTATTAAGTATTTTAAGTTCTTTTTGCTGTCAGCAAGCAAGGTTGCAAGATCTGCATATCGCAGCTTGTTAATGAGTCTTCCTCCAATCTTGATGCCATGTTCTTCTTCGTATAATCCAACTTCTTAGATTATTTGCTCAGCATACAGACTGAATAAGTATGGTGAAAGACTATAACCCTGGCACACTCCTTTCCTGATTTGAAACCATTCAGTGTCCCCTTGTTGTCCTCTTGGTCTGTGTACAGGTACCTCATGACTACATTTAACTGTTCCAGAACACTTATTCCAGAATACAATATTGTCCATAGTTTGTCATGATCAACACGGTTGAAAGCCTTTTGCATAGTCAATAAAGCACTGATAAATGTCTTTCTGGTATTCTCTGCTTTCAACCAAGATCCATCTTACTTCAGCATGTCCCATGTCCTCATCTGAATTTGGCTAGAACGTCTTGAAATTCCCTGTCAATAAACTGTTGCAGCTGTTTTTGAGTTATCTTTAGCCAAATTTTACTTGTATGTGATATTAATGATATTGCCCAGTGATTCCCACCTTCCTTTGTGTCACCTCTCTTTGGAATGAACATAAATGTGGATCTTTTCCAAATGGACAGGTAGCTGTCTTCCAAATTTCTTGGTATAGGTGAGTGAGTGCTTTCAATACTGCATCAGTTTGTTGATAGATTTCTCTTTGTATCCCATCAATTCCTGGAGCCTTGTTCTTTGTCAATGCCTTCAATGGACCGTGTACTTCTTCCTTCAGTACCATTGGCTTTTGATCACATGCTCCCTCTTGAAATTGGTGAACAGCATCCGTCTGTTTTTGGTACAGTGACTTTCTGTATTCCTTCCATCTTTTTATGCTTTCCGCATCATTGTTTTGCCCAAATAACCCTTTAGTATTGTTAGTTGAGGATTGAATTTTTTACTCAGGTTTTTGGTTTTGTAACTCCAGATCTTTGAACATTTCAGTATATTAGTTGGCTTTGTCTTCTTAAGCTGCTTTTAGAAATTTTCAATTCAGCTCTTTTTCTTCCTCATTTCTTCAGTTACTTTAACATCTGTCTCTGTGCTAGAGAGCAAGTTTCAAAGTCTCTTCTGAGATTTTGGTCATTTCTCTCTCGCCTTCTTAATGACCTGTATGACGGTCTTGCTTTCATCCCACAACTCTTCTGGTTTTCAGTCATTAGTGTCTAATGCATCAAATATGTTGTTGAGATGATCTCTAAATTCAGGTGGGATATGTCCAAGGCCATACTGTGGTCCGCATGGACTTGTTTTAATTTTCTTCAGCTTTATTCTGAACTTACATATGATCAATTGATGGTCTCTTTCACAGTCTGCCCTGGTCTTGTTTTGACTTGATGGTATGGAGCTTTCTCTATCATCTTTTTTCACAGATGTAGTCAATTTGATTTCTGTATATTCCATCTGGTGAAGTCCATGTATATAATCATCTTTTATGTGCTTTAAAGTATTTGCAATGAAGAAGTCATTAGGTTTGCAACATTTGATCATGTGATCTCCAGCATCATTTCTATCACCAAGGCCATATTTTCCAACTGTTGATCCTTCCTCTTTGTTTCCAACCTTTGCATTCTAATCAACAGTAATTATCAATACATCTTGGTGGAATATTTGATCAGTTTCAGAATGAAGATGTTGGTAGAATTCTTCAATTTCATCATCACTGGCTTTTGTGTTCGGTGCATAAATTGGAATAATAGTGGTATTAAGTGGTCTTCATTGTAGGTGTATGGATGTTATTTGATCATTATATATTATTCTAGCATTGTACTTCAAGATAGATCTTGAAATGTTCTTTTTGATGATGAATGTAGCGCCATTTCTCTTTAATTTTTCAATCCCAGTAAACCTTGTGATTGTCAGATTCAAAATGGTCTGTTATCCATTTCAGCTTGCTAATTTCTTGGATTTCAGTTCCAGTTTTCCTAAATTCATACTTTGTACATTCCATGTTACAGTTTATTAATGGGTTTATACAGCTGTTTCTCTTCATTTTGAGTTGTGCCCCATCAGCACATGAAATCTTTACTTCCTTCATGTCATCACAGTTAACTCTGCTTTGAGGAGGCGACTCTTTCCCAGTCATATTTTGCGTGCCTTCCAACCTGAGGTCTTCATCTTCTGGCATTATAGCTGACAGTATTCTTGTGTTATTCATCATGGTTCATGATTCCGTATTCTTGTGCTGACAGTTGTTAGTGTCGTTGAGTTGATTTGAACTCATAGTGACTCTGTACAGGGTTTCCAAGGAGCAGCTGGTGAAAATATCATGGCTTGGGTTAAGCACACCTTCACAGTTTGAGAAGACAAAGTCAAATATTATAATGAAATGTGCACAGTGAAACTTATGTAGATAGATAGATAGATTAGATGTTGTTAAGTGCCGTAGAGTCGATTCTGACTCATAGCGACCTTGTACAGGGTTTCCAAGGCTGTAAACCTTTATGGGAGCAGAAAGCCTCCTCTTTCTCCCACGGAACAGTTGGTAGTTTCAAACTGCTGACTCTGAGGTTAACAGCCTGATTCGTAAAAGTTTATATTAAAGAAATGGTTCATAATTGTAGAGTCCTAAGTCTCCAGCAGAAAAGAGCAAGCATTTCCTGTGTCCATTATATTGGCAGTGGGCCACACCCCACCCCAAGGAAACATACTTATTGTGAATTGGCTGCTCATAGCTAATCATCATCAAGTTTACTGTGCCTCCATTAGGTCTCACCATGGGGATGACCACATCTCAGCTGCCACACCTCTGGGACTCCTGGCCTCGTCAAGTTGGAGTAAAACTTTCACTGCACAGTGTACATTTGAATATCCTATACTTAATGCACTATTTAGAAACATTGATGTGTGTGTGTTTATGTGTACAGTATATGTGCGCTATTTAGAAACAAGAACAGTGTCTGTGTGTATATACACTATGCAAATACTAGTGAAAACACTGTGTTTTTGTTGTTAAGTGCTGTTGAGTGAGTTTTAACTGCTAACAGCCCTGTACTGGGGGATTGGAACCATTCTGCCCTTGTAGTTCAAACCAACCTTGAGGTCCTGTGCTTATCCTATAGTGCCATACTAGGACTCCTGAATACACTATTCCCACTGTATTGAGACACAAGGGGGCGGGCTGTAGATACCCACACCACTTAGGAACAAGGATGGGTGGGGGTATAAAAACTATGTCCACACACACACACTGTACACACCGTGTAGAAATGAGGATGTATGTGTGTGTATATATGTGTGTATACACAGCACACACCCACACCGTGTGGAAATGAGTACCTGTGTATGTATGTGCACACACTTACACACAAGGAGTGTGTGTATATGTATACACTGCACACACACTGTTTAGAAACTAGCTGGTAAAAGAGAAAACCACTAAAGGAGTTTGTAGTGACCCATGAGAAGCCCAGCGTGGACATGAGAAGGAGCTGGCTGTGGGTGCGGGACTGCTTGACATCATGAGCATTCTTGGAGTTTTTGACTTTTTGAAGCATGTGCACATAATACTCTGATTAAAAATATTAAAAGAGGAGAACGTAGGGTAAGATTGTTTTTCAAATGTAGGGTATGTGTGAAGACCAGGAGTTGACACATTTTTTTCTCTGTAAAAGATCAGATAGCAAGTGTTTTAGGATTTGTGGACTTTGTGGCAAATTCTTCCTCACTGTTTTAGTATGGAAGCATCCTTGGACGACGAAGGACATGTATGTGTTGGCGTAAATCTGCTGCCTCCCTCAGCCCGCCTCTGACCAGTGGAGTCAACCCCCCTTCCATGGGTTCTGTGCTGCAAAAGTGCAGCTTGGGTCTAGGACCTGGCTGGGCACATGGTCTTTTCATCCTAGTGTCTGGGATCTGGGTTGTAGAGAGTGAACCTGAACTGTGTCTGCTTCCAGAGAAGTGGCTCCTATGTGCTTCCCGGTCAGGCAACAGCCTCCATCTCTGCTTGAAAGCCAAGGTTGCTATGGACAGGTAGGCCTGTGGGCCTCCTCTGCCCTACTCCTGGGGGTGCAGCAGCCCCACCTGCCCAGAGCAGTCCCTGGGCTGACAGAGGGGGTCACCTTCCTATGTCATTACACTGCTCACCGGTTACCAGCGTCATGTCCAGGCCATGGCAGAAGATGCTGCCCACAGGGCTGGGAATAGTGGCCATGTGACCCAACTCTGGGAATGGGCAGCTAGCTGCTTGTGGTCTCTCTCTGCAGATTCTTGAACAGTGTGCTTGCTGATTTCTGACCTGGTAAGAAATACGATGAAGGAGCCAGCAGACAGACCAAACTAGCATTTTGTCATTCTAAACCAGATGTGGAGAAGGGTGGCTGATGACACTGGGCTACTGAGTCCAGGAAGAAGCAGAGCTGGGCTGGCCAGCTGTTCGAGGACAAGAGCAAACTCTCCCTCTAGAAGAGTAGGGGTCTTCCCCACACAGCACTTCAGGACTCTCAGCCCCGCTGTCCAGGATGGCAGCAGCTTCCTCCCTAAGGCCTTGGAGTCATGGTTCTCCTCTGTTCTCTCCTGCTTGCCCTGTCTGCTCTCTTGAAGATGCTTGTCTTCTGGTTCCCAGCTTTGCGCTTGATAGCTCTGATGCCAGTGTGTCCCCTATCTGTCTGTGTCCCCCAGGGAGCAGTTAGGTCCTATTCTCGTCCCCTTTGTGCTGAAATTTCCCAAAACTGTGACGATATTGTGGTCTTTTGCTTGTTTTTAAAAATTTTTATGCTGGTCATGGTCAGCCCTGTCCGTGTTAGAATCTGGGGGTAAAGGTTCTTGTATTATTTGTTTGAGAAGATGCTCAGTCCAATTTTCCTTCTTCCCAGGACTTTCGGTCAGTGTAGACCGCCTGAATTAATCCTGGAGTCTCCTAGTGTTGGCTCTTCCTGTCATGGCTTTGTCTGAGTGGTATCTTTACCTTCCATCTTCCCACCCTTGTACTGGTGTCTTATAACATTTCTGTCATATTTTTAATTTCTTAGTCTTAGATTTTTAAATAGCTTCTAGTTCTTGTTCGTAATATTAGTCTATCATAACATCTATGAAAATATTACAGATTTGTTTTTTAAGTTTTCTTTGGTTCTCTGCATGTCTCTTTTTATCTGTTGTTTGTCTGGTTGTTGTCTGTGTTCCTTGAGTAAGGCATGAAGTTCCTGCCCAGAAGTTGTGGTGTCTATGCAGGACCTGTGACTCGCTGTGGGCCAACCCTGGGAGCGGTCACAGGTGTCTTGTCCTTGGAAACTCTCTGATGTTCCTTGTCATACCATCACTTTCTCCAGAGAAGAATCCTTTTAGCAGTCAGCATTGTGGGGCTGTGCTGGGAAGAGGGGCTGACATGGTGTACCAGTGTCCCCTGTCCCTTGTCCCCCTCTGTGCCCAATGTGCTTTCTCTGGGTGTGAACCTTGGACAGCCTGCCCTCAGGGAAGTTTCCGAGTTGGCTCGTCTTGTGTTCCTTCGGGCGCCCTTCCACGGGTGCCCTCAACCACCCCCGACCAGCACTTTCCACTGCCCAGACCTGGTCCAGCGTTGCGTGTTTGCTGCTTTACCACCGATTATAGTACATGAGGAAAGACTACAGACGTGTGTTCTTTATTGTTTGCCTGGAATCCCTCATCCCTCCAGCCTACCTTCTCAGATGGATAATTAGGAAATACTGATAAAAGGCACAATTTTTCATCTCCTCTGCCCCCACCCCATGGAGGGTCAGACCATTCCCGCTGTGGGGGGGGTGTGTGGGGTGTGTGTGTGTGTGTGTGTGTGTGTGTGTGTGTGTGTTGGGGCGGGGAGAGGGAGGCGCAAGACAGTGCTGTATATGAAGGATGGCTTTCCTGGACTTTTCTCACTCCCTTTTCCCGTGAACTCGGCCTCTGTGCCACCCTTGTGTGTCCTCTAGAAATCTGCAGGCCACCTTCACCTCATGCTGCCCACTCTCCTTCACAGATCCTTGTGTGACCACTGTACTGCCCTATGTGTTCCGCACAGCTTCCACATCCCCTGTGCTGGGCATCCTTCATCTGACCTTATGCTTACCCCATGGAGCAGACCTCTGAACCGCCCCATCTCACAGACACAGTGCTTGAAGGCTGCAGAGCACAGGTCTGGGATGGCATCGGCTTTTCCTGCCATGGGCTTCAGTCTTCCTCGCCTTCTCTCCTGGTCCCTCTGCTGATCTAGCCCACCACTGGGTGAACCTGGTCAGTCCTACAGGCCCAGCCTCACCCATAATTCTCTACAGCTGGGTAGGCCCACCCTCACCCATAATGCCCCTGTGCTCTGTTCCTCACACCCCTCAAGCCCAGCTTCTCCTTATTGTACAGGGATGGCTTCGGGTCAGGTCTCCTATTGGTGAGTCCTCTGGAGGAGGTACACCCAGAGGAGGAATAGCAGCCAGCATTGTCTGGAGTGCACACCAGTCCCCACAGAAGCTTGGGGGGTTGACCTTCTCAGCTTACAGACATAGAGAGGTAAAGGGTCTTGCTGAGGCCTGGCAGCTGTACCAGGACATTAGTCACAAATATTGATGTTTATTAGCATTGATTTCACTCAGCTTGTTGTAAAGCATTGGTGGATCATTCATTTGGTCTAGGCCTAGTGGGATCTGTATTGTGTCTTCACATTGTGTGTTAGCCTGAGGGCAGGGTGACAGGGAGAGAAGGGCAGAAGGGTAGCCTTTCTGGTGGAGTCCGGCGAGATCATTGGTTACAGTGTGAGTCAGTAGATTCAGTAGCGGGCAGAGGGCATGTGTGGGGCAGAGGGGGCAGGGTCAGTGTAACAGAGGGGGACACTGGGAAAAAGTGGGGTGGGTGGTAGGTGGCAGAGGGGTTGCAGTGATCAGTGGGGCGCAGCGGAGGACAGAGGGTGCTGATAGCAGGGTCTGGGAACTGCTTGTCACAGTGTCGGGTATTAGTTGTCATAAAAGACATTTTAAAAACTGAGACTTAAGAGTCCTAAATACGTTAGTCCCCGTAATTAGGCATTTTTTTATGTGTGAGGTCTGTTCGGTGCCCTTATTATATGGATTTTCTCTCCATTTGGAGTACTGGTGTGGTACTGTAGGATAAACACTGGACTGCTGACCACAAGGTTGGCAGTTCAAACCCACCAGCTGCTCCTTGGAAACCCTATACAGAGATGCTATGAGTCAGAACCGACTCCACGGCACTTAAAACCAACAGGCAGATGATTTCAGTTGCCTGCAGAGTGTCTCTAAAGTCTAATTTCACCTTCAGTTGCTTGGCTTGTGCCGTTTTAGATACCCCAACACAGCCTGTGAGCTTCTGACCTCAGATGTGCCGCAGATCAACGACAAGCTGGGAGGGGACGAAACCCTGCTGAACCTTCTGTATGGCTTCCTGGACCAGGAGCCTCCCCTCAACCCTCTGCTGGCCAGCTTTTTCAGCAAGACCATCGGCAACCTCATTGCAAGAAAAACTGAGCAAGTAAGTCAGTTGAGACCACACGAGGATGGCAGGCTGTCACCACAGGTGCTGGGGCAGCCGTGGGGCCCTGGGACAGAGAGCAGAGTGCTGATGTGCCACTTAGACCTGAGCACTAGGCCGCTGCTGCTGTCTCTGAGCAGAGATAGGCCAGGAACACAGCACTGGTGTGGCCCTTTGCCAACACTTGGAGTGTATGAACATATGTCCCTGTGGTTATTTTCACATCTTCTCAGGTGCTGACAAGGTTAAGTCACTTTCATAGATATACTGGCCATTTAGGTGTCTCTTCTTTGGTGACATTTCCTGCCCTTTTTGATTTGTAGTGATTCTCTATCTCCTTGGTTGATTTTGTTATACAGACATCTTTTCCCACTGTGTGGTTGGCCTTTTTTGCTTTAAGTATATCTTTTAATAAGTTGTTGTGAACTGCCGTCGAGTTGGTTCTGACCCATAGCATTTAATAAGTAGAGATTTTAATTTCACTGTAGTGCAATTCATTACTTTTTCTGTGTGAACTTTTTATTGTGAATCAAATGAAGGTATGCACAGCAGATTGTGTTGCACATCCAACACGTCATACCCTTGGTTTGATTTCTGTTGCAGTCCCCTCCGTATGTAACATCGCTCATCCCACTTCCTCCTTGTATTTCTGTTGGCACTCCTCTTTATCCCCTTGGCAACCCCGCTAGTACTGTTGTCCCCTACGTATCCGTCTATAGCTTGGCTGGGATTGAGTCACAGGGTGAGTTCAGTTCCAGACCTGAAGGGTGACTAAGAGCCGAGCCAGAGAGAGTCAGGTACCACCAGTCTCTGTCTGACTAGTGAAGCTGGTCTTTTAGAATTTTGAGTCTTGTTCAACATTTTCTCTTACTCTAGTCAGGGTTTTCTACCTTTCAGAGCAGTCGGTTGTGGTAGCCTGTCATCTTTGGGGTTTATGGCTTTATTATTTATAGTGATTTTTTGTGTTCTGCTAAGAAACCTGTACCCCACTGCAAAGTCATGAACATATCCTCATGTATTTGATTCTTGCAAATAGCATTAAGTTTGGGGCTGTCATGTTTATAATTTCTCTCAAGTTAAAATGTGGATATTCAATTGACCCAATGGCACTTATTGATAACATCATTATCTCCCGCTTTCCATTGCCCCCTTGTCGTAATTCAGGTGATCCTGCGTGTCTGTGTCTATGCTGGACTCTCCTCTGTTCCATGGCTTTTTGTCTGTAATTGCAAAATGACTGTGCCATCTCAGTTGCAATCGCTTATACTGAGTCCTCATATCTGATCGAGTTAGCCCACTCTGGTTTTCTTCAAGATTGTACCAACTCTTTTTTTGCCCTTTGCATTTTACTATAAATGGGACAGAATTTGCTTCCTTTGCAGTGACTCTAAATCTATGGGCAGGCCAGATCCAGATGCCACCTATTTGTAATGAAGTTTTACTGCAACACAACCATACCCATTTGTTTATACGTACTCTATGGCAGGCTCATGCCTTACAATTGGTGATGGTGGTGGTGGTTGCCATGGAGTTGGTTCTGACTCATAGTGACTCTGCATAGGGTTTCTGAGGCTGTACATCTTTGCAGGAGCAGAAAGCTTCACTTTTCTCCCACGGAATATCTGGTAGTGTTGAACTGCTGACCTTGAGATTAGCATCCTGACTCGTAACCACTACGCTCCCAGAGCTCCTTTATAATAAAGTTGTTTATTATGTCGTCCCTTAGAGAAAGAGTGTACAATTCCCTGCTACAGGTCAATTAGGTAGAATTGCAGTCTTTACAGTATCATGCCTAATAATCAATGAAAAACGCTATATCCATATATGTAGAGCTTTAATTTAATTTCTTTAATCTCTGTCAGTAATGTTAATGTTTTCCACATACTGGTCTTGCATATCTTTTCAAAAATCGTCTGTCAGTTTTGTACATGCATTGTTGATATGGTTCTGGAAGCTATACCACTGATATTTTAAATACCAGCAGGGTCACCCATGTGGACAGGTTTCAGCTTAGCTTCCAGACTCAGACAGACTAGGAAGAAGGAGAGCCTTATGAATAGCAGTGGAACACTGTCAGCGCCAAAATATTGAATACTGAAACATGATGATGAAGAACACCAGAATATTATCAGATACAGTGCCGGAAGATGAACCCTCAGATTGGAAGGCCTGAAAATACAACTGGGGAAGAGCTGCCTTTTTGAAGTAGAATCGACCATGATTACACAAATGCCAGTTTGTCGTATTGTCATGGCCTGTGAGTTGCTATGATTCTGAAAGCTATGCCAGCGGTATTTTAAATACCAACAGGTTTCAGATGAGCTTCCAGACAGTCAAGGCAGACTAGAAAGGAGGAGTGATGAACTGCTTCTAAATGTTTAGTCACTTGAAAACCTTCGGAATAGCATAGAAACACTGTCAGATAGAGTGCTGGGAAATGAGCCACTCAGGTGGGAAGGCACTCAAAGTGCGACTGGGGAAGAGCTGCCCCCTCAAAGCAGAGTTGACCATGGTGATGCGAATAAAGCCCGTGGGAGAAAAGCCCGAAGGACCTTCATCTGCTGATGGGGCACAACTCAAAATGAAGAGAAACAGCTGTAAACATCGATGGAAAATCAAAACATGGAATGTACGAAGGATGAATCTGGGAAAATTGGAAGTTGTCAAAAATGAAATGGAACGCATAAACATATCTTAGGCATTAATGAGCTGAAATGAACTGGTATTGGCCATTTTGAATCTGATATGCAGATGATACAACCTTGCTTACTAATGAAGATCAAAGACCACAGCCTCCAGTATGATTACACCTCAATGTCAAGAAAACAAAAATTTTCACCCCTGGACCAATGAATACCATCAGGTTGGAAGCCGTCACAGATTTCATGTTGCTGGGATCCACTATCAACATCCACGAAGCAGCAGTCAGAAAATCAAAATGATAAATTGCATTAAGCATATCTGCACAAAACCCTCTAAAGTGTTCAAGAACCAAGATGTCAGTTTGAGGACTAAGGCGCCTAACCCAGGCCATGGTATTTCCAGTAGCTTCATATGCAGGTGAAAGTTGGATAGTGAACAAGAAGAATGAATGCCTTTGAGTTATGGTGTTGGAGGAGAATATTAAAGGACGTGAACTGCTAGAAGAACAAACAAGTCTGTGTTGGAAGAATTACAGTCAGAGTGCTCATTAGAAGACATAATGGTGAGGCTTTGTCTCTCATACTTGGGACATATTATCAGGAGAGACCAATCCCTGTTGAAGGGCATCATGCTAGGTAAAGTGGATACTAAACAAAAAGGGGAAGACCCCCAACAAGATGGGTTGGCACAGTGGCAACAGCAATCTGCTCAAGCTTCAGTAGTGATTGTGAGGGTGGTGTAGGACCACACAGTGTTGTGGTGTTTTGTCCTGTTGTGCTTAAGGTCGCTATGAGTCAGAACCTGATAAGAATAGTAATACTATTTAGGATATCCATTTTTATGTGTTCCATTTCAGCTTTGACAACTTCCAATTTTTCTAGATTCATACTCGCTGCATTCCATGTTATTATTGAAGAATGTTTACAGCTGTTTCACTTCAGTGTGAGTTGTTCCCCATCAGCAAATTAAGGTCCCAAAAGTTTTACTGCATTTGTGGTGGTGGTGTTAGGTACCATTAAGTCAGTACTGACCCATAGCAATCTTATGCACAGCAGAATGAGACACTGCCTGATCCTGGGCCAACCTCACTAATGTTGCCATGCTTGAGTCCATCGATGCTGCCACTTGGCCAGTCCATCTCGTTGGGGGTCTTCCTCTTTTTCTCTGACCCTCCAACCTTACCAAACATGACATCCTTCTCCAGCGACTGTTCCCTCCTGACAA
>NW_006408896.1:641724-665929 GCF_000296735.1 Chrysochloris asiatica | reverse complement strand
TGAGGATTTTTGTTTTCTTTACATTGAGATGTAATCCATACCGAAGGCTGTGCTCTTTGATCTTCATCAGTAAATGTTTTAAGTTCTCTTCACTTAAAAGTGATGCCATGTTCTTCTTCATATAATCCAGCTTCTTGGATTATTTGCTCAACATACAGATTGAAAAGGATGGTGAAAGAATACAACCGTGGCACATAGCTTTTCTAATTTTAAGCCATTTAGTTTCCTAATGAGCACAGTGAAGTGTTTTGGAAAGCTCATTCTCCACATTGTTGTCCGTAGCTTGTCCTGATCCCAGGAATTAGTGACCTGAAATGGAATGGTCTTGACCATTCTGAGCCTGATAATCATATGATTTGTTATTCTGAAAATGACTAATTGAAGAGAAATGGCATTGTGTTCATCATCCAAAAGAGCATTTCAAGATCTAACTTGAAGTATGATATTGTCTGTGATAGTATAATATGCGTACACCTCCAGGTAGTGATGATGAAATTGAAGAATTCTACCAACTTCTTCAGTCTGAAATTAATCAAACATGCAATCAAGATGTATTGGTAATTACTGGTGAGTGTGATGAAAGGTTGGAAACAGAAAAAGGATCAGTAGTTGGAAAATGTGGCCTTGGTGATAGAAATGATGCTGGAGATCGCATGATAGAATTTTGAAAGGTCAGTGATTAGTTCTTTGCAAATACCTTTTAAATGTAGAAGACAATTATACACATGGACCTTGCTAGATGGAATACACACAAATCAAATTGACTACATCTGTATAAAAAGATGGTGGAAAATCTCCATATGATCAGTCAAAACCAGGCCAGGAGCAGACTGGAACAGATCATCAATTGCTCATATTCTGAAGAAAATTAAAACAAGTTCATGACAGCCAAAATATGGCCTTGGACATTTTTTTTTTTTTTTTTTTTTTGCCTGTAAGTGCTGTTGAGTCGGTTCTGACTCATAGTAACCCTATATAGGATTTCCAAGGAGTAGCTGGTGAGTTTGAACCGCTGACCTTGTGGTTCATAGTCCAGTGCTTAGCGTCCAGTGCCACACAAGGAGTTCAACCTTGAACATATCGCACCTGAATTTAGAGATCATCTCAAGGATAGGTTTCACGCAGCACACTCTAATAGAGACTGCAGATCAGGAGAATTGTAGAATGGTATCAAGACTGTCATACACGAAGAG
Organism: Chrysochloris asiatica; assembly: GCF_000296735.1. Classification (NCBI taxonomy): domain Eukaryota; kingdom Metazoa; phylum Chordata; class Mammalia; order Afrosoricida; family Chrysochloridae; genus Chrysochloris; species Chrysochloris asiatica. The sequence goes on along the minus strand of NW_006408896.1, from coordinate 664,736 downwards.
AAGCAAAGCTCATGTCAAAGATAGAAAACAAAGAAAAGACCAAATGGATGTCAGTAGAGAGTCTAAAACTTGCTCACCAGAGTAGAGATGCTAAAGCAAATGGAAGAAATGAGGAGGTAAAAGAGATGAACAGAAAATCCCAACCAGCAGCTCCACAAGATAGAATCACATATGATAATGAAACATTCAAAGAACTGTAGTTAGAAACCCAAAGGGGAAGAGCAATGCTCAGCATTTGTCAAGCTGGAAAAAGCTGAAGGGAAATTAAAGCCTCAGCTGCAACTATTGATTGATCCTAATGGAGTCCTGGTGTAGCGCTGAGGGTTAGTGGGCTTGACGGCATAGTTGGTTTGAATCACAAGGCCAGCAGTTCAAGCTCACCAGTCGCTCCTTGGAAACCCTGTATAGGGTCCCTATGGGTTGGAACTGACTCAAGGGCACTTAACAATATCAAGAGGGGCACATTATTGAATAATGCAGAAAGCATCCAAAGAAGATGGAAGGAATATGCAGAGTCACTATACCAAAAAGAAATGGCCAGGGATGCCAGGGATGGAGACAGAGACGATGACGTGGGGAGACGGAGCGGCTGGGGACTTTGGACCCGGAGAGGGAAAGGGCCTGTGTGCGGACGACCGGGGTGCAGGCTTGCGGGGTATACCTTTGGTCCCTTTGGTTGGTGGATGATGCATGGAGGGCATTGTAACCATGGCAAGGAAAGATATACAATGGGATCGATGTGAAGCTAATGTCCTCCCATGTATACTATCACATAATTCACAATAAAGCCTTTTTTAAAAAAAGAAAGAAAGAAATGGTCAAAGTTCACCCATATCAAGAGTTAATAAATAGATAATCAAGAGCCAGTGATACTGAAGAAAGACGTTCCACGATGCACTGAAGGAATTGTAAAGAACAAGGCTCTGGGGATTGATGGAATAAAATTTAAATATTTAAACTAACTAATGCAGCACTGTAGACACTCACTCATCTCTGCCAAGAAATTTGGAAGACAGCTGGCTACCTGGCCAACTGGTTGGAAGAGATTCCTATTTGTGCCCATTCCAAAGAGAGGTGACTCAATGGAATGTGGAAATCATTGGACAATATCATTAGTAATCACATGCAAGTAAAATTTTACTAAAGACAGTACAAAAACAGCTGCACCCATACACTGACCGAGAACTACCAGAGGTTCAGCTGGATTCTGAAGAGGATGTGGAACAAGGGATATCATTGAGGATGTCAGATGGATCCTGGCTGAAAGCAGAGAATACCTGTGCTTTATTGACTGTACATAGTCAATAAAGCACAGGTATTCTCTGCTTTTGATTGTGTGGACAGTGACAAGCTATGGACAACATTCATTGTGGAGAATGAATATTAAAGAACACTTAATTGTGCTCATGAGGAACCCGTACAAGAGGCAGTTGTTTGAACAGAACAAGGGAACATGGAATGGTTTAAAATAAGCGAAGGTGTGTGCCAGGGTTGTATTCTTTCACCATATTTACTAGAACACAACCCTCTCCTTTCCTTGATGCAATGCCACTGGCCGTCTCTCCTGCTCTGTTCTCTCTGTGACAGAGGGCATGTGTGGGTGGGTCTTTTCAGTGAGCTGGGAGCTGCTGTCCCCTGGGCGCTACACTCTGGGCGTCTTGTCCATCCTGCTGGTTTTGTTGAGGGAAGGTGCTCCTTCCCCTATGCTCTCTGCCCTGCTGCTGACTGGTGTTTCTGGTTTCAGGTGATTGTATTTTTGAAGAAAAAGGACGGCTTCATTAGCTTGGTGCTGCGGCACCTTGGCACCTCGGCCATGATGGATCTGCTGCTGCGCCTGGTCAGCTGTGTGGAGCCAGCCAGCCTCCGGCAGGAGGTGCTACATGTGAGTTGTGCATGGTGACCCTGTGTGGGACAGCTCCCTGCCCGCAGGCTCCCCAAGAGATGGAGTATGTCCTTGGGCGTGAGCAACAGGTGCCTGGCAGAAGACTCCAAGGCGAAGCACACCCACACCCAGCTCCCCTGGGAGGACGTGAGCTCGAGGCTGGACCTCTAGGCCAGCTTCCCTCCCTCCCCACCTTCCCCATCATCACCTATGGCCATATGCCTAAGTGTGTTGCTGGGAGGAGAGGCTCACCACGAAAAGACAGAGTCACGGAGTCCAGACCTGACCTGTCATCATTCCTGGAGCCTAGCAGATCCCCTCCCCACATATCAGCCCTGAAGTTGGGGGCTTAGGTTAATACCCAGGGCTCTGTGGACAGCCCCTGCAGAGCCTCTGATGACAGCGTGGTGAGTGGGGGTCGCGGGCACTAGCGGGAGCCATGCTGGCAGCCCCCAGCACTTCTCTGAGTGCCCACTCCATCTTAGGGCAGCACTTGGGTATGTGGAAGCTGACGGGTAGAGAACGGAGTGTGTGGGGTAGCAGGTCTGGCCAGCTGTTGGGTTGCATCACACACATGCCCTGGACTTGGGAAGGTGATTTTGCTCTTCCTGTCCTGGCTCAGCATCTTATGGGGTGGTGGTGGGGCTGTTGGGGGACTCAAGTCGCTTGTATCTGTGTGGGTTGACTGGGGGCACTGGGTCTCCAACTCTGACTCACTTGTGCATTCCCAAGACTTGCTAAAGACAGAACAACAGCGGTGCTCCTCCATTTCTAAGCATGAGTGTCACTGCAGAATTCATTACTGCCCACCTTTCTGATTTGGATAAATGCAGGCACTGCCCTCTGATGACCCAAGAGGATTCAGGACTGCCCAGGCTGCACTGTGGCAACAACACCCCCAAGTCTTAGTGGCTAATGGCAACCAAGACCCTTTCTCATGCACTGTCTTGGGTCCACAGGCCCACAGAGGTGTGCAGCGCCTCCCTCTGGAAGCCTCCTCCACCAGACAGTGCTGGGTGGGCTGTGAGCGGTTAGGACAGGGTCCTCCTACTGACTCAGAGAACACACACAACTCTGGTCAGCCCCACATGCAGCACCGCTTTCGTGGCTAATGGACCCGGCTGACAGGCTTTGATGCTGAGCAATCGACTCCCCACTGCTCCACCTGCAAGAAGGGGTTGGCTTGGTGGGGTCTTTTATGTCAGTGTAGCAGCAGGGGTGTATGCAGTGTGATTGCACAGCACCTGTGTCGGGCCAGCTTTGGGGGGACAGCAGTGATGGCCATCGTGCTGTACAGGGCACTTCCCAGTGATGGTAAGAAGAGCCTTCCTGCCTGATGGAGCATGCCCACTTCATTCTGGGAGGTCGCACTGTAGTGGATGTGCCCTGAATGGACAGGTGTTGAAGGAACACCAGCACAGGCCTGGCAGACAGTTGTCGTGAAGCGCCATTAAGTAGGGTCTGACTCATATTGAGTCTGCATAGAGTTCCCAGGGAGTAGCTTGCAGTTAACAGTCCAGCGTTTTCCCTACAACCTCACAACAGGTAGATTTTTCAGGCCAAGTAACCGAGACAATATGCAAACAAACTTGATGTTCTAATAAAGTTCTATTCACAGTAGAAGGCTTCTATCAGCGTTGTTCCACTGGCCTGGTTTGCCAGCCCTGCCGTAGTGTCCAAAAGGGGTGTTTGATCTCAGGATGACGCAGCCTTAGCACACACAGTGCTCAGGGCTGTGACCTTTTAGGACCAAACATCAGGTCCACCCCCTGGGCGTGGGTCAACTGTGAGCGGACGAAGCTTCACCTGTCTGCTCCTAGAACCTGTGGGGTTAGGGGAGAAGGGAGATCCCTTGTGAATGGTGGGATTGGTGATGGAGTCCACACTGACTCTGGGAAGGCGCTTTAGAAAGGAACAGCAGTGAAGAGGACCGCACGTCTGGAGAAGCTGCATGTTGAGAAGGGACAGGAGTGAAGCATGTGGAAGCTGGACCAGAGGTGGCCCATGGTGGTCTTTGTGGCCTCCTGTCTGAATGGTGAGGCTGGTGCTCCTAGAAGAAGATCTGAGAACTGTGGGTGTGTTCGAGGGCTGGACAGACTCAGCCACGTGCAGGCTTAGGAAAGACTGGTCGCAGGACGGGCTGGCGCTCTTCTTGGATTGACTGGAATCATGACAGCAGTGCTGAGGGCTTCTGGTTGCAACAGGGCACACTCAGGTCATGAGGGGTACAGGGGACCAGGCTCTGAGGCATTTTCTCAGTGTGAGCTGCTGCAGATGAGAGGGGCAGACCCCAACCAGGGTCCCCAGATTGGCGCCCCGAGTTAGCTTGTAGGAAACAAAAGGGCTTGGTAAGTCCACATTGTCTCCCATTCACCCCTCGTGGGGCTCCCTTTGCTGGGTAGTAATGGATTCGCTTTCATTAATCAGGATACAACTCTCATGTGCGTTTTTTATTAACCAGGAGATAATTGATCCAAAGGGAAGAGACTGGCATTGGTGGTACCCCCCCCCCCCCCCCGACACCCTGTGGTCGTGGACGGGTGGCCCTCTGAGGCTGGTTGTGCCGTGGGTCTGGGCACTGGTAGTTCTCGCTTTGGCCGCCTCCTGTCCACAACCTTCATCTAGAGTGTAAGGGCCTGTGGCTGGCCAAACCCCACCTGTGCAGCGTCCCTCCCTTGTGGAACCTGAACTAAGGGAAACTGCCAGGCTGAAGTGAGACACCGTGGGGTGCTGGGAGATACCTCCAGTTTTTGGGGGCCTGAGGGCTTATCCTGGAATGTCCGGCCCCAAGGACATTCTCCCAGTGAGCTCTGCCTGAGACAGAGTGGCAGAAGTCCGCTGTGGTGAAGGTGTTTTCCTTTTCAGTGGCTTAATGAAGAGAAGATGATTGAGAGGCTTGTGGGACTCATCCACCCAGGTCAGGAGGAGGAGGTGAGTACCGGCCATGGGCCCACTCGGTCATGCTTGCAAGCCAGGGCCAGCTCAGTAGGTCTCCCTGGTCAGATTAGACTTCTGGGGCACATTTTAAACTGAAACTGATACATGTGTGCTATGAAAACAGTTTCAGCAGGAATGTATCAGTTACCTGTGGCAGAGCCTTAGACTGCCTCTAACCGTAGCAGGTGGTTTTCTGTTGCCCATGACCAGGGAAGCTGGGCCCTTGACTGGCCTGTCCACAGCTATCCAGAGGCTAGCATGATGCCTCTAAAAATAGGTGTGCGTTGATGCTCGTGCCCTGGGTGTTCTTACCTTTGTGGACTTGAAGTTGTGCTCCCAGCAGCACTGGCCCCTGCACCTGGCACGTGCCTGGTGGGACGAGTGGTCAGGCGACCTCAGGTCCAGGAGTCCTCATGGCTGAGTCACACGGTGCTCCTCCCCTCCCCAGAGAGTCGTGTTTTCCAAGCTCCCACAGCTCCCACGGGAATGAGCAGGGATGGCCTTTTAGGGTTGGAACAGTAATCAGCAGTGTAGTCTTGTGTACAACACACCTCCGAGGTACAGCTCTGCCACCTGGGTGTCCAGTTGTCAATCCAAAAAAAGGTCATAAGAATACCCATCTCTGTCGAAGGAAAGGCAGCAACGGGCAGCTTTGAGACACTAGTTAGGAGGGATGGAGTGTTTCTCTAAGGACTGTTGGCAGTGGCCCTTCTGCCTCCACGTGCCCAGTGCCTGCAGAATCCTGGCACCCTATGGGTGCTGAAGGTTGGCTCCTTGTTCCTGCAGAGGCAGTCCAATGCATCTCAGACCCTCTGTGATATCGTCCGGTTGGGCAGAGACCAAAGTGGTCAGCTTCAGGAGATGGCGGAGCCTGATCCCCTCCTTGCGGTCCTGGAGTCGTGAGTGCCACCCGAGGAGGTGGGGCCTCTGTGGCATGGGGACCCTGGGCCTGCCATCACCCCACATAGCCCTTGCCAGCTTCCACTGTTGGCTGTGATTGAGGGAGGTCTCCAGGGAGCCCCGGCAGGCTTGAGGGCAGACCCGGGGAGAGCCCTGCAGTGGCCATGTGTGTCTGACAGGCGGGGCTGTGTGGAACAGCTGCTCAGGAACATGTTCGATGGAGCCCAGACTGAGAGCTGCTTGGTCCACGGTACCCAGGTGCTGCTGACCCTGCTGGAGCCCCGGCGCACAGGGTGAGTCTGAGCCAGGCTGCTGGGAACTGCATTCTCATTGTGAAAGAGGAGAACTTGACCGTTTAGGGCAAATCCCCTTTGGTCAGTCTGGTAATCCCTCCCTAGTGGCCACTGCTCTTGTCAGTTGGCAAATGTGTTCTTGTACCTGTGAAAGCACTGCAGTAGGATGTGTGCAGGGTGAGTTGGGGACCCCTGGGTGATGCCAGGGAGGCCCCCATGCTGGGCTGTGACCCAGCCAGGACACAGCAGGTGGTTAAGCTTGGGAAAAGAAATGCACCTCACCTTTGGGTGTGTGTAAGTTTGAGACCCCATAGGGTTGTTTGAAAGTGTTGATTTGAAACAAGTGGGGGAGCCAGGCTGGCTCGTGGTGTTGCAGGTGGCCAGAGATGAGGCCATCCAGGGGAGCAGAGGAGGCGATGCTGTGAGAGCAGAGATGGGAGACAGGTGGCGTGGAGGGACTGGGGAAGGAGAAGCCTTCAAGCGAGGCTGGACTCCAGAGAGTGTTTCCTGGACAAGGGGGTGGGCAACAGCACCCTCCCAGAACTGCCCCACTGTGCTCTAGGCCCCAGCATTGACCTTGAGTGCTTTTAAAAGGGAACCAAGAGGAGCGCGGAGAAGTGGCTTCACTTCCGGGTAGTCAGCGTGTTCACAGTCTCCTGCTCTCCGGGTCTGGCATCAGATGCATTTGTTGGTTTATTATCGAAAAGCAGAAACATGAAGCTCTAGTTCTTTACACTAATGTGGTTCTTGTCCACTCCTCACCCTAGGAGTATGGCTGGCCCCAGGGGTTCGGGGTGGCCGGGAGGTGTGTGACAATGAGGAAGGAGCGGCCGGTTAGCCGGTTTCTTCCTGTGTGCCATCGGGTCCCTTCTCCTGGGCCATGTGTCTTTATCCTTGGAAGTCAAGCTCTCAGTCTGAAAAGGCCCCCGTGTCCCACCTGCTGCCCCGAGTCTCTCCCCGTCTCTCCTGAAGTTCAGGGCTCTCTAGTAGTGTTGCTCCCCTCCGGGCCTCTGGCCAGCTACCAGGTGACATCCATCGGCCATGCCTCCACAGGACAGAGGGCGGCTCACTGGACTCCTTCTCTCAGGGCCTTGAGCGGCCAGCCAGCGTCAGCAGTGGGGTACTGCAGGGCCTGGAGCCGAGGCTCAGGGATTTCCACTGCCTACTTCTCAGCCCACCCAAGGTGAGCACTCCGGCCATGTGTGTATGAGGCACTGAGGGGGCTGCCCTTCCCCCATCACCCAGGGCTGGGACCTGTGTAGCTCCCGAATGCCTCCTTGCCTGCTGGAACTGGGGTTGGGTGCATGTAATTGTGCTGAGGGGGTAACTTCAGAGCAGCCGCACCCCAGACCTCAGCGTTCCCTGAGATGTCACTCAGGGTGGCCACCACCCACCAGCCTGTGTCCTCCGGTGTGTCTCCTCAGTGCCCCAGGACTGGACTCACTGGCTCCTCTCTCAGTGCACTTGTTGGTTTCCTGTGAGAAAGCGAGTCTCCCAAAGGCAGGGCACCCCCAAGATGAGGAAGGAGAGACGGGTGACGAGGGGTGTGGTGGTGGCAGGGCCGACAGGGCCAGCAGGGCCTCAGCTTTGATGAGCCATGTTCCTGGGCAGAAGCCCCCAGAGAACCCCACATCTGCCCTCTGCCTCATGGGGTCTCCCACCCTCGAACAGGCCCACCTCACTTGCGGTGTTGGCTGGGGCAGCTGGGTGTGAGGGAGGCTGATAGTGGGCGCCCCCCTGTGCTGTAGAAAAGCGCCATCCTGACCACCATCGGTGTGTTGGAGGAGCCGCTGGGAAACGCACGTCTGCATGGCGCCCGCCTCGTGGCCGCCCTGCTGCACACAAACACACCCAGTGTCAACCAGGAGCTCTGTCGCCTCAACACCATGGACCTGCTGCTGGTGAGTGTCCACTTGGAGGCCTGAGGGCTCCCTCCTCCTGTGGCGTGGCAGGGCCAGGGCAGAGCGGCACCCTGGCCCTCCCAGGGACGGAGGAGGGCCTCAGCCCCAAGTAGAGAAGGTGGGGGACCGTAGGCTGTTAGGTTGGCGTGGGTACAGATGGGTGCACCTCCATCCTGATGTTTGAATCTGATGACTTGTCCAGGTGGCCATTTCTGGCCTGTTGGGACAGAGCTGCCAGCAGATCTGGGTTGGCCACTGCAGAAGACTCCCACTACCTGGGGGACTCTGATGTCAGGGAGAGACACGGGAGGCGTGGCTCCATGGGTGCTCTGCGTTACTGTCCTGTTTCCACAAGACCATGGAAAGTAGACCAGTATGGGCACAAGCTTGAGTCCGTGTGGCCAGCCTGGACCAACAGAGATGGGCTGGGGGTCCTTCCTTGGTGCCCACCATCACTAGGCCTCTTGAGGCCCTGCACCTCGACCCTACACACACACACTGAGTGCTGAACCGTGTGTGGCTGGGCTATGTGGACCTGGGCGCCTCCACTTGGTGAAGCCCAAGAACCTATACCTCCTAGTGTCCTTTCGAGGGGAGACGTGTGGGAGGGACTGCAGGGCACTGACCAGCGAGGGTGATGTGGTCAGTGATGTGGGAGGGTAAACCAGAAGCTCACGGAGGAGGGTGTCTGCTGGGAAGCAGAGAATGCGCACAGTGGAGGAGAACCCTGAGGGCTCTTAACCAATGCCCTTCACCACCTCCTCACCTCCACCTCCTCACCTGCTCTCACAGTCCAGGGCTCTGAGCGGAGACCCGGCCTCCACATGCTGTGCCCCGTGTCCTGCGTCCTCATGGTTCATGTCCCCAATCCTTTACCCTCACCCGCTCCCTGCCTCCATGTTCCGTCGTTCCTGTACCCCAGCCTCACTCCACACTCCCACACCTCCATGGTCCCCTGGGTCCCAGTGCTTAGGCACCGCTGTCCTGGAGGGTTCCACACGTGAAGGAGTATGAGGCAGGGGCTTGGCCCACTGTGGTCAGGTGATGCCAGGAGTGATGAAGGCCTGCGTCAGGAGTGCTGGGGGTTTCATGCCCCACACGGGGGTAGGGTGGGGGTGGGGAGGGGGGGTGCACGCTTAGTGAAGTATCTGCTGTGCTCACAAATGGGAGCTGAGGTATACCGTGTTTGTGTAGAGGTGACAGGGGATGGAGAGCTGGGATGGACTTGGGCCCATCTGCAGTCCCCGCTTCTGTGTGTCAGACCAGACACACAGGCTGTGTGGGTGGGAGCGATGAGGTCAGCAAGTCCTTGTCCCTGGCTCCCAGCCAGCTCAGAGGGTTAGAGACTTGGAGGCTGCTGTGTGGCTGTATGCATCCTTGTCACTCACCCAGTGTCCAACTCCACTGCATGGGCCACACTGATCACCCTCCTGGCCTCTGTCCCTAGGACCTGTTTTTTAAGTACGCCTGGAATAACTTCCTGCACTTCCAAGTGGAGTTATGCATTGCAGCCATTCTCTCCCATGCTGCCCGGGAGGAGGGGGCAGAGCCGGCACCCAGGAACGAGACCCCCGAGGACACACTGGTGACCCATGTGCGTGTACTTCCGCCCCTCAGCAGAGACTCCCTTGGGCTGTGTGAAGAGGGTGACAGGGACATGGGTGTGTGTCCTCCCTGGATACGCCAGTTGCTCTCTGACCCTCACATGAGAGGACACCAAATGGTAAAAGGCAGGATCAGGGCCTGCCTGGGTCCTGGCCTGGTAAGGACAGGGTGGACCTGGACACACCACATGGTCAGTGCTGGCTGAGCTGGAGCCTCTAGAGGGGTCATTGTGAAAAAGCTCCCTGAGACTTCAAAGTGATGTCTGTTGGAACGAGACACAGTCTTCCTTCCCCTGGACCTCCCTTCCCACCCTCCTGCATACAGGCACCCAAGTGAAGGGACCTTGCAGGGAGGAGGGATGTTCGGATGTTTAGGCTCTGGGAGTGACTGAGAGTTTCAGTCAGGGTCTGCCTTCAGACTGCTCTGCAGCGCTGCAAGGAGGGTACAGGGAGGCCGAGGGTCTGGGGACCTGTAGGAACTGCAAGCAGGGAGCTCCAGCAGCCGTGCTATCCTTGGGCGCCCTGTCCTGATGCCATCTGTGCCCCCAGCTGTTCCAGAAATGCTGCCTGGTCCAGAGGATTCTAGAGGCCTGGGAGGCCAACGACCACACCCAGTGAGTGCCGCCAGTAGAGAAGCTGGGAGGCCAGTGTGTGGGCAGGCCCAGGCGAGACCCGGGATTCAGTGGGGGGCGGCGGGTCAGCTGAGAGGGGTGAGACTGAGAAGTCAGGCTCCAGTCTTAGGACAGACATCCTCATTCTCATCCTTTCTGTCCACTTGTCTGGAGGCCCCAGCCATCTATTTCCTAGTCTCCTCGTCCCACCCAGTCTCTCAGTGGTCCCACCTTGGCTCTCACTGCCAGAGGCTCACTTACCCCCCTTTCCTGCCCCCACCCCATTCTGTGCTGCTTCCAAGGAGAGCGTGGGAAAGCGAGTTCTTGAGCTCCCACCTGCTACTTGAAAATGTAACCTGAGTCTTCCCCAAGGTCTCAGGGCCTTTAAGTCCCACCCTTTCTCCCTGACTCTTAGGTGCCCTGTCCTCTCCCTGCACGGGTCCATTCTCCAGGGACTCGGGAGCACTGGCCACCGTGCAGGGAGGGGCTTGAATCGAACATCTCGTGGTCTCTAGCTGACTTGGTGTTCTGTCCCTAGTATCCATTGTCCCCCGCTGATTTCTCAGCTTGCCAGGAACAAAGCCAAATTTGCACAGTTTGTGGGCAGTGAGGGAGGGAGAGAGGTCAGGAGCCGCCCTGTACACACTTGTGGCGGCCAGATTTGAGTAAAGTCCCAGCATGCAGCAGGTCTGCTACCCAAGTGGGCCCTGGGGGAGGCTGACAGGGTCTGGAAGTCAGGAATGAGCTGCTTTGGGGATGAATCTGCTGGTGGTCTCAGGCGAGTTGGGGGCACTGCAGTGAAGGCCCGTGTCCCTTGTGGAGGAAAATGACTATAGAGATCGCACGGGCAGGACTGACTCGGGAGGATAGTGGGAAAGCTGGGCTCCCTCTCCTGGCGGGGGGAGGTGGGGAGTGTCAGGGCCAGAACTGGGGACCAGTACTCACCATGCTGACAGTGGTCGGGTGGCTTTCAGGGCAGCCGGAGGCATGCGGCGTGGAAACATGGGCCACCTCACCCGGATTGCCAATGCAGTGGTCCAGAACCTGGAGCGAGGCCCCGTGCAGACTCACATCAGCGAGGTCATCCGAGGTGAGAGCCCCGGTCACACTCCCTGCGTCCAGTTAGGCCATGGGTGTACTTGGGCGGGGCCTGGCACCACCAGGCCCGAGCCTCCTCTTAGCTGGCAGGAGAGGGGCTGCCCTTTGGTCGGTTGCCACAGGTTTGTGTCCCTGCAGCAGTGCCCTCGAGTTGGGTCCTCCTTCCTAGGCTGGCGCTTGGACAGGCCGAGGAGCCTTAGTCCAGGGGCCTGAGCAATATCAGTTCTGCAGGACTCCCCGAGGACTGCCGAGGGCGCTGGGAGAGCTTCGTGGAGGAGACGCTAACCGAGACCAACCGCAGGAACACTGCAGACCTGGTAAGCATGCTCAGGCGAGTGCAGCCTCCCTCAGTCCATGCCCCCCAACATCAGGCCCCCGGGTGGTCTGCCCGGGTCCCCGCTGCCCTCCCGCCCTGACTGTTCCAGGTGAGCACACACCACCTGCACTCCTCCAGCGAGGACGAGGACATCGACAGCGCCTTCCCCAATGAGCTGTCCCTGCAGCAGGTGGGTGAGGGCTCCTGTGTCCTAGGGGCATCTTGAGGCCCAGCCTGCTGCTGGGGCCCACGATCCTGACAGGCATTCGTCCCTCAGGCCTTCTCTGAGTACCAGCTCCAGCAGATGACGGCCAACTTTGCGGACCAGTTTGGTTTCAATGACGAGGAGTTTGCAGACCAGGACGACAATATCAAGTGAGTGGGTTCCCAGAGGACTGTCCCCTGCACAGGGCACCACACTCCGTCCAGCTCGTCCCTGGTGGTCAGAGCAACTTCTCCACTCCATTCTTCATCACTACTTGCTCTGTACATGAAGTCTGAGGAGAGGCGGAGGGCAGGTGTCGGCACAATGCCACAGCCAAGTCCGCGCTCCTGGACTTAGAACCTTGATTTGACCACCTCCATATGGAGGCCGACCCCGAGTCCCTGGCTGCTGGGCACACTGGTGGAAGAGGGGACAGGTGCAAGGACATCTCTGTCCCCGCAGTGCACCGTTCGACAGGGTTGCGGAGATCAGCTTCAGCACCAACGCAGATGACGACAGTGTGAGTGGGGAACAGAATAGTCTGGGTGGGGGAGGCTGACTGCAGAGAATGACCAGAGGCTTGTGGGAGCTGGTGGCCTGCTGCCAACACCCCATCTGTCCCTCTGACCCCCAGTCCCAAAGTCACCTGGCACCTCTCTCGCAGCCACATGCAGCACTATTTGAGGCCTGCTGCAATGACCGCATCCAGCCCTTCGATGATGAGGACGATGACATCTGGGAGGATGGCGAGCTGAGCCAGTCGGCCCAGGTGACAGCCAGAGCCAGGTGTGCCTGCCAATCCTCTCAGCCACTGTGGGCGAAGAAGGAGGGGTCAGCGTCCCCTTATAGAGGGACGGGCCTGGAGCAGCCAGGGGACTTCCCTCGTCTGCCTTGGCCCCAGGCAGACAAGTGGGGGCGAAGGGAGGCTCAGGGTGGGCGTCATGGGGCGTGTGATCACCGAACCCTCAGGTTTGGAGCTCCCCATGCTGCAGAGAGCAGCCCAGAGCCCGGCGGCCACAACGCAGACGTGGACACTCCCCGGGGGGGCAGTCGGAGCCCCAGCCCACCTTCTCCTGTGCAGAAGGAAGTCCCTGGCACAGAGGGTGATACAGAAGGTGGGTGCAGGGATGGGGGTGGGCAGTGCCACAGGTGGAGGGGAGATGGGTCCCTTGCCAGGTTCCCATGTCTGGTGGGTGACCTTTCACACAAACATGCTGGGGTTCACTTCACCCGTGGTTACGGCCCTTCATGTGCACACCTGACTGAGACTCTCTGGGGGTGTCTGGATTGATCAGGAAACATGAGTCCCAGGGGGCCACTCTGCTGAGCTCTGGTGGGTTACAGGGCTACTCTTCAAGCTCAGGAGTGATGTGGACAGCGTCTTTGCAGCCCCAAGTCCTAGACCACACTGTGCTCCCCCTGCAGGTGCCCGCTGGACTGCAGTGTTTGATGAGCCTGTGAGTGCGGCGCCGCAGGCCCCAGGGGCGGCTGTGGACATCGGCTCCAGTGTCTGGACGGTCCCCTCACCCGCGGCCTCAGCACCAGAGGAGAAGGGCTGGGCCAAGTTCACCGATTTCCAGCCTTTCTGCTGGTAACACAACCACATGCACTGGGTTGTCTCCCAGGGTGGCCTCCTGGGGTGGGCTGTGCACAAAGCTGAGCTTAGACCCGACCCTCTTCCCGCAGCTCCGAGTCAGGCCCCCGGTGTAGCTCCCCTGTGGACACAGACAGTGGTGACCACGTTCAGTCCAGCCCAGCCCAGGGCGTAGAGAAACCCGGTAAGTCACAGTGGATCTGGAGGGGAGGGGCGGGCCACATATACAGACCACACCTCTTTGTCCTGGACCTGTTCTAGGCAGTAATTTTGGGGTTCAGGTACACACCTTTGACCCAAATGTGTGAGGAGGCATCTTTGTCTAGACGACTTTGCACACTCCTGTGTGTTGTAGATACAGCGGCAGGTCATCTGCATGCTGGCCTCTCTCTTCCAGCTGCCCCGGAACCCCCTAGGGCCTGGAACACAGGTGTCCTCAGGACGATGCCCCTGGGGGTCTCCAATGGCAGCTCCGCCAGCACCTCAGACCAAGCAGATGTCAAGCAGAGGGTAGGCGGTGTCCAGGACTGTGTTGGCTCGGGCTTCAGCCAGGAGACCCCCTTACAGGCCTCAGCAACCATCACTCCAAGGTCAATGGAAAGTCGAGTTGGTCATGGCATACAAGGGCCCCTGGGATGGGAAGGAAACTGGCAGCTTCTCCAGGGGGGTCTTCGGCCCCTGGCTGCCCTGGGCTAGGGCGGGGGAAGCACAGCTTGTGAATCACTGTTCAGTGGGGCCTGGGCATGCCCACCTGTGGCCTGTTTCTATGGGAGTGTGAGTGCTGACTGACTCCCAGGAGCAAGCCTGCCTCAAGTCAGCTGCTGAAAACAAGTCAAACCTCTGGCAGTGGGGAGTGGTGGTCGGCTCAGATGTCCTGACCTGGGAATTGGTTCTCTGGGGAGGAGATGGATGCGTAGGGCCAGCTGGGGGCTTCAGACAGTGCCATGGGGACAGAGCACACTCAGGCCTTCTGTCCTCAGGCATGCGGGGGGTCTGCACACAGGGCCGAGCACACACCCAGTGCAGCGCCGGAGCCTGCAGCCCAGAGCCCCATCAGTAGCTCTCCCGGAACTGTAGACATGGCCCCTGTCCTCGCTGAAACCAGAGCCCCTGGAGCCCCTGCCGCTGCCACCACCGCACTGAGCAAGGCTCCAACCTCTCCTACTGCATTGGCTGCGCAGTCTCCCCCAGGGCCCATCATGGCCCTCACCACAGTGGCCCCCTTGGGGACAAAGGACAGGTGAGTAGACAGGTGCAAAGGGGGGCTCCTGTGAAGGCTCCCGAGGCTCCCAGGATCAAGCAGCTGAGGGGGGCCCCTACCCTGCCACTCTTCCCACAGGAAGACTGAGGCCCCCCCGCCGGGAGGAGCCACCTCAAATGGCCCTCTGTGAGGCTGCTGCCGCCGCCGTGCCCAGCGCCGCCCACCAAGAAACCACCTGGTGACGCAACTTGTCGTTTTTAATTTAATTTAATTTAATGTTGAAATAAATGCTGCATTGGTAGAGCTGGCAGTGGGAGCCATCGAATGCCCAGCTTGTGTCCCTCCTGCTGTGGCCAGCTGTGTTGTAGCAGTGGCCCCATTGGGGGGACAAGCTGCCCCCGCCCACACAGCAATAAAGCCCACTGCCTGGCTCTGCCTGTGGGACCGGGTTGGGCCCCACGGAGCGCAAGGAGCTGCCTAGCAGGGCCATCCGTGCCGAGGCCAGGACTCATGGACATGGTAGCCGGGGCTGCCCAGGGCTGTTTTTACCGTTTTTTAGCGAATGCAGGAAGACCACGTTTTTTGCACTTTGTTGTCCCCGTGCAGCAGGTGACGGGGGCTCCTCACTCAGCATCCTCTCCCTACCCCCTGCCTGGGGGTGAAGGGCATGTGTCTGTGATGGGGAGAACCCCCCCCACAAAATGCACCAGGACATGGGCTTGTGATTCCGGGCTGTGGGATTTGACTGCCTTAACCTCCCCCCCACCCCACCCCCCTCAGCCTGGTGGAAGGGCCAAGCCGGCAGGGTGCACGACAGGACCAGGTGGTGGGATGAGGCCATTGGGCCGGGCAGGGGCTCGTGTTCCCCTCTCACCTTGTGGTCACTGACAGGCCTTCAGCCCCCACTCCAATAAAACAGCTGTGTCCTTCTTACTGCGCTGCCCCGTTTACTGGGGGGGTGGGGTTCAAGTCATCATCTCTAGCACCTTTCTACTCCCTCCCAGAAAGTCACACCCCATCTTCCTCCAGCCACAGGACAGACCCAGCCAGTGCCACCCTGACACCCTGGCCTCAGGTGCTGGGGGTGGTTGGTGTTGAGTTACTCCACTTTGCCAATCACAGTGCCCAGGGAGGTAGGTCAGGGCTGAGGGTCCCATGGTCATCCCCCACAAGTGTTCCAATGCCAGCTTGTCAACTCCCAGGGCACTTGGGGAGAGGGGACTATTCGAGGTTCCCATAGGTCCAGTGTGTAAGGTGGGTGAGGAGCACAGTCAGGAAAAGGGCCTTGGATCCTGGGGTCGTGACTCCATTGAGCTGGTGCCAGCATACCCGAGAGCCCTGTATAGAGGTTGGAGCTCCATGATGCACAGGGAGCTGAGCAGATGGTGGAGGGACCCACGCGGCTCCTGAGCCCACTATTTCAATTGTTCAGGCCCTCAGCCCACCCCCACGTTATAATTCCCTCCCCTCCGCAGCCTCTTAGTGGCCAAGGACCCAGATGGGACAAGAGGACCTGCAGAGCTCTCAGAGGCAGGCAGTATGGGGGAGCAGCAGGGCCCAGGAGATCAGAGCAGGACGCAGCCAGGGCCACAAGATCCATTAGTTCTCTGTTTATAGACTATCGTTCTGGGGACATAGTGTGGCAGCCGGCCAGGGCCAGCAAGGCTCTGGGCAGGCGGCCCCAAGGGGCTGTACCATGGCTGCCCGACACCAGGCCCGCCAATAAGTTAAGTCCATTAGGCCGGGAGGGAAAGGGGGGGAGGGGGACGGACACTGTACAAAGTCAAGTGCTGGGGGCTGGGGCCTCAATACTGTCAGGGCCAAGGGGGGGCCTGTAAACATGGACAAGTGGCCCTGCCCCCCCCCCCAAGTGGTCTGTGACACTGGCAGTGCCAGGTGAGGGAGGGCAGGGGGAGGGGTCGTCAGGCGTCCGACAGACAGCTCTGGATCCGATCGACCCACTGCTGGGCTGAGGGCACATCCTGGGCGCAGAAGTTGTAAACGCGGCGTGTCGTCTTCACCTGTGAAAGGGAAGGTGGCTCAGGACCCCGCGGCCCCGTAGAGCCTGTGCCTGTGCCCAAGACCCCCACCCCCCATGCTCACATCAAAGAAGGCCTTCTCATCCACGGTCTTGGGGGCCCCCATGGTGGGTGTGCCGGGAGCCACAGACTCCACCTCAGCCAGGTCGATGGTGCCCTTGCATTCCGTGTCCACCCGGTGGTCGTAGTAACGCAGCTGCATTGGGGCAGGGCGGAGTGTGTCAGGCATGGCTGAGCACGCCCCCCACCCCAGGACCCCTGTAGGCTACTCACCTGATGCTTGGTCTTGTCTAGCACAAACCAGCGGGCCTTCCAAGGCTTCATGAAGGCCCCCTTCTTGAATAGGGTGCCCTCATAAGACCTGCACAAGATGTTCTTAATGGGGGTTCCTCAATCAAGGCGGAAGCTCGGGCCCTGGTAGGGCTCCCAGCCATGGCCCGCCCGCCCGCCCACCTACCTGTTCTCGCTCTCGGCAGTCTGGAACTGGCTGTAGAGGGTGCTGGTGCTGCGGCGGGCTGCCTGGCGGGAGCCGGACGTTGTAGACCCGCTGCTCTGGTCGCTGTCCAGGCTGAGGCTCAGTGTGGAGCCCACGGGTCCCTCCTGCAGGTACACGCCCAGCGAGCGGCGGTGCTGCGGCACACTGGACACCAGCAGGGAGCCAGGGGGGCCCTGAGAGAGGGGCTCAGCGTCAGGGCTCAGGGGCTCACCTAGGGGCAGTGTGGCTACCTGCTTTCTTCCCGATGCTCCCATGCGTGCCCCTCCCATGCTTACACGCCCATCTGGACGTCCTTCGAGACGGTGGGCGGCCTTCACTCGATCCCAGGTATCTTTCCAGCGCTCAGGAGGTCGGCCCAGCTCAGTCTCCAGCCGCTGTAGCTCCTGGAGACAGAAGACGGCGCTGAGGACAGGAAGTGCCCTCGAGCAGGACATTGCACTCACAGGGCTGGGCCAGGGCTGAGATCCTACTCAGCAGGGACAGGAAGAGGTCAGCTGGGGATGGAGGCGTGGAGGCGTTCTTAGTGGTGAAAAACAACACCCGTCCTTGACGCTGGCTGAACATGCACATGCACGCTGCTCATTGAGCGTTTCCCTTGGGAAGGTTCTTCCAGACATGGGCACACACACACCAGAGCGATGGTCCATCAAGAACAGCTAGCAGCAGAGGGCAGCAAGGGGTTTGATGATGGGGACCCCACACGGTCTGGTTGTCAGGTGACTGACCATCACTGACTTCAAAACAGCTTTGATCAATATCGTTAGGAATTAAAAAGCAAAACAAGACTTTGGAGAAAGTTCTGGAAGATATTAAAGGGTACCAAATGGAAATTCAGGAGTTGAAAAATACAACCACAAATTGAACTCACTGGATGGAGTATATCAGACACAGCTGAAAGAGAAAAAAAAGCCAGACTAGAACCTTAAAAAGAAAGGGTGGAAAACACAGGAAAGAACTAAATAAAATGGAGACATGAAGGGAACGGGTGGCTTGAGTCCACAAGAAAAGTGTCATGGGGGAGAATGGGCAAGAGAAGTAGTTAGAGAAAATTGCTGGAAACTTGCCAAAATTTGTACAAGAAATCAAAATACCCAAGAAATACTACACACCCCAAACAGGGTTGATTAAACACACACAGGACAGTACAGTAAATCTGCTGATAAAGACAGAAAATCCCCAAACCAGCCAGAAGAGTGAAGACATGCTACTTTAAAAGTACAGTCATAAAACAGCTGACATGGGCTAACTTCCGCTTCCAGCCGTGTCCTTATCTTCTCCCTGAACAACCCTCCCATCATACACAACATCATGAAATGGAGCAAAAACAGGACGTTTTCAGAAGTTGGAGCGCCATGTGCAGTGCTGAGGTCTCTGGTCAAGGTGCAGGGAGACAGGACTAAGCTCAGCACCGAGTCTTGCTGAGCTGAGGGGAAGCTGTGAGCAAAACTAACTGGAGGTTACACTCAGTGAAGACACACACACAAATTCCACTGTAGCAGGATTAGAAACAGGCTCTGAACTCAACTAAAGAGAGAGAGTTCGAATGCACACTGTAACAACATGAACGCACCTTGAAAACACTGAGCGCAGTAAGCCAGTCACAAAGGACAAATACGGTATGCTCTTACTTACCTGAGATGAGCAAAGAAACAGAAAATGAACAATAGTAGTTCATCAGGGTTGGGAGGGAGGTGGTCATGGAGCTTTTGCTTAGGGGATGCTATTGCCTTTATGTTACCGGTGGTGGGCTAACTTACAAAAGGATGGTAACAGCTGCACACTATGAACAATACAGTCAGCATCAGTGGCTTTTACATATAAAAATGGCTGAATCGGCCATGTTTTTGTAAATAGTCACCACACACACACAAATCTTGAGAGGAAGTTGACCCACTAGTTCATCAATTAACTGCCTGCAAGAAGAAAAACCAAAAACACTCTTCAAAAAAAAAACCCAGCTTATAAAAAAAGTCATTAGGTAAGAGTAATAAATAGCAGGGTAGTAGAAAAAGTTTGAAAAATAAACATTTGGAAATCAAACCAGTGTTGGAATGAGCAAATAAGAAATTCAAAGCAGAAAGGAAACCAGCGGCGCCACCAGTAAAAACGCTGCAAAATGACTGCAATCCACTCATACCTACTAATAATTACACTGGGAGTTGAGTGAAATACACCAGTCAAGAGACAGAACAGCAGACTTGTGTTGCTGTTAGATGTCCATCAAGTCAGTACCAACTCAGCAATCCTATGCACAACAGAACTAAACACTGCCTGATCCTGGGCGAATCTCACAATCATTGCTATGTTTGAACCTATTGATGCTGCCACTGTGCCAATCCATCTCGTTGGAGGGTCTTCCTCTTTTTCTCAGATCCTCCATTTTACCAAACATGATACCCTTCTCCAGTGACTGGTCCCTCCTGACAATATGTCCAAAGTATGAGAGACGAAATCTGGTCATCTGGCTGCACTTCTTCCAACACAGATTTGTTTTGGCAGTCCATGGTACTTTCAATATTCTCCAGCACCATAATTTAGATCTTCTACGGTCTTCCTTATTCACTGTCCAACTTTCGCACGCATTATGAGGTTACTGAAAATACCATGGAAATAACCATGGCTTGCGTCAGGTACACCTCAGTCCTCAAACTGCCATCTTTGCTTTAAAGAGGTCTTGTGCAGCAGATTTGCCCAATGCAGTACATCATTTGATTTCTTCACTACTGCTTCCTTCAGTGTTGATGGTTGATTTCAGCAAAATAAAATCATTAACAATTTCAATCTTTTCTCTACTTATATGGATGTTATTTATTGTTACAGTGATGAGGACTTTTTTCTTTATATTGAGGTGCAACCCAATATACCAAAGGCTGTGGACATTTAATCTTCATCAATAAGTACTTTAAGTCCTCTTGGCTTTCAGCAAGCGAGGTTGTGTCATATACATATTGCAGGTTGTGAATGAGTCTCGATGCCATGTTCTCTGATTATTTGTTCAGCATACAGACTGAATAAGTATGGTGAAAGAACACAACCCTGGTGTGCACCTTTCTTAATTTTAAACCATTTGGTGTTCCCTTGTTCTGTTAGAACAACTGCCCTTTGGTCTATGTACAGGTTCTTTATGAGCACAATTAAGTGTTCAGGAATACTTACACTTCACAATGTTGTTCATAGTTTGTCATGATCCACACAATCAAAAGCCTTTGCATAGTCAATAAAGCACACGTAAGCATCGTTCTGGTATTCTCTGCTTTCAGTCAAGCATCTGACATCAGCAATGATATCCCTCATCCCACGTCTTCTTCTGAAACCGGCTTGAACTTCTGAAAGTTCTCTATCAATGTAAGGTTGCGGTCATTTCAATATTTAGTAAGACTACTCACATGGGATATTGATGATATTGGCCAATGGTTTCCGCATTCCATTGGGTCTCCTCTCTTTTGAATGGGCACAAATACATCCATTCAGTTGGCCATTTTTTTCTTCAGTTCTTTCAGCTTGAGAAATATTGAGCGTGTCCTTCCCTTTTGGTTTTGTAACTACAGGTCTTTACATATTTCATTATGATACTTACCATTGGCTTCCCCAGCTACCTTTTGAAATGTTCTGTTCAGCTCTTTTACATCATTTCTTTGAGTTGCTTTAGCTTCTCTTAGTTTAAGAGCAAGTTTCGGTCTCTTCTGACATCTACTTTAGTCTTTTCTTTTTTTCCTGTTTTTTTTGTTTGTTTGTTTGTTTGTTGACCTGTTGCTTTCTTCAGTATGATATTCTTCATCTCTTCCTGCAACTCTTTTGGTCTTCGGTCATTAGTGTCTAATGTATCAAATCTATTCTTGAAATGATCTCTAAATTCACAGGTGGGATATACTCAATATTTTGGTTCTCGTGGAGTTGTTTTAATCTTCCCCAGTTGTAGCGTGAACTTGCATATATGAGTTATCGATGATGTGTTTCATCTGCCCCTGGTCTTGTTTGGCTGATGAAACACTCATTCTCCATCATCTCTTCTCAAAGATGTAATCAATTTGGTTCTTATGTATTCCATCTGATGAGGTCCATCGTTGTTGGAAAAAGGCATTTGCAGTGAATAAGTCATAGGTCTTGCAAAATTAGATTGTGTGATTTCCAGCCTTGTTTCTATAACCAAGGACATATTTTCCAACTGTTGATCCTTCCTCTTGATTTCTAACTTTCACATTTCAATCACCTGTAATTATCAATACACCCTGATTGCATATTTAATCAATTTCAGACTGAAGAAGCTGGTAGAATTCCTCAATTTCATCATCACTGGCTTTAGTGGTTGGTACGTAAATTTGAATAACAGCGGTCTTAACTGGTCTTCCTTGGGGTCATCTAGATATTCTCCTGTCACAGACAGCATTATACTTCAAAACAGATCTTGAAATGTTCTTTTTGATGATGAATGTGACACAATTCCTCTTAAGTTTGTCATTCTCAGCATAGTAAACCATGTGATTGTCAGATTCAAAATGGTCAATACCAGTCCATTTCGGTTCACTAATGCTTAAGATATTGATCTTTATGCATTCCATTTCATTTCTGACAACTTCCAATTTTTCTAGATTCATATTCTACACATTGCACGTTCCAATTATTATTGCTGGATGTTTACATCTGTATCTCATTTTGAGTTGTGTCACATCGTAAACAGAAGTCCCAAAATCTTTACTTCTTGTGCATCACTAGTCAACTCTGCTTTGAGGAGGCAGCTCTTTCTCAGAGTGAATTCCAACCTGAGGGGTTCATCTCCTAGCACTATACCTGACAGTATTCCGGTGCTGATAGTGTTCCACTGCTATTTATACGGTTTTCAATGGCTAAACATTCAGAAGTAGTCCACTTAATAAACATTAGAGCAGAAATAAAATAGAAAATAGAAAACAATAGCATTAACACAAGAAGTTGGTTCTTTGAAAGGAATAATAAAATTGACAAAACACTGAAATGTAACAAATGAAAAGAAGGTGCCAATAGTAAGTACGAAATTATACAGGTGTTGTCACCACTAATGGATGTCCCAACCAAAAGGATAATAACAATAAAGAATTGTATATTAAAATCTAGAAAGGGACACATTTCTGGAAACACAGAACCTACTTAACAGACAGAAGCAGAAATCTTGAATAGACCCATAACACAACACCAAATTGATCAGGTCATTAAAGTACTCCCAACAAAATGAGGTACGGGTCCAGATGGCTTTATTGGTGAATTCTACCAAATATTCAGAGAAGTTGTTGTTAGGTGCCATCGAGTCGGTACCGACTCCTAGCGACCCTATGCACAGCAGAACTAAACACTGCCCGATCCTGGGCCCACCTCACTATCGTTCCCACACTTGAGCCCACTGATGCTGCCTCTTTGCCAATCCATCTCGCTGGGGGTCGTCCTCTTTTTCTTTGACCTTCACCCTACCAAATATGATCTCCTCTCCAGGGCCTGGTCCCTCATGACAATAGGTATTCAGAGAAGAGCTGATGCCAATTCTACACAAGTATTCCAGAACATAAAAAGGATTGGGAAACTCCTGAATTCATTTTATGAAGTGAGCATAATAACCCTCATCCCAAAGAAGACAAAGACATCATCAAAATAATTACATAACAAAATTCATCATTAACATAGAAGCAGACATTTCAACAAAATCCTAGCCAGCCCAGGACTATCAAGAAGGGAGAGCATGAATGGAGCCTGGGTCCTACTTAGAAGAGCAGTGACAACAGAGACTGTGGCAGAGGCGATGACATGGAGAGACAGAGCAGCTGCGGGCTCTAGGACCATGGACTGAATAAGGCTGTGTGCCTTTTGAGCAGGAGGCTGGCTTGAAAAATATGCACTTCTTGTTGTTGTTGTTAAGTGCCTTTGAGTTGGGTCTGACCCATAGCGACCCTGTACAGGGTTTCCCAGG
>NW_006408896.1:608058-639829 GCF_000296735.1 Chrysochloris asiatica | reverse complement strand
AACAGAACATGGGAACACTGAATGATTTAAAATTAAGAAACATGTGTGACAAAGTTGTATTCTTTCACTATACTTATTCAACCTGTATGCTGAGCAAATAATCCAAGAAGCTGTGTTCTATGAAGAAAAACGTGGCATCAAGATTGGAAGAAGACTCATCAACAACCTGTGATATGCAGATGATACAACCTTGCTTGTTGAAAGTGAAGAGGACGTAAAATATTTACTGATGAAGATCAAAATCCTTCGGTATGGATTACATCTCAATGTAAAGAAAACAAAAATATGTGCTTAGGGCATTTAAATGAATCTATCTTGTTTTGTATGTGTACATTAAATATTTTTGTTTTGCTCACTTGTAAAATAAAATGAAAGATGTAAAAGGAAAAGCAAAGGGACAAAGTAGGATAACAGAGAGGGGACTGTAATCATTAACAAAGCATATACTTTGTTTGAATGTAAAGCTAATGAACTGTCTGTTACCTTTCATTCAATTCACACAAAAAGTAAAAAACAAATCCTAGCTTAGAGAATCCAATAATATATCAAAAACATCATGCATCATGACCAATTAGATTCATACAGCTTTGCAGGGATGGTTCAGTATTAGCAAAGTCATCAATCTAATCTACCACATAAATAAGCAAAGGAAAAGAACTACATGATCCTAGTGATTGAAGCAGAAGAGGCATTTGACAAACTCCAACACCCATTTCTGAAAAACATCCAACAAAACAGGAACAGAAGAGAAATGCCTTAACATCATTAGGGGTATTTGGCACTGTGTGGGCTAATGTGCTGGACTGCAAAGTCAGTTTGCACCACAAGGTCAGTGGTTCAAGGACACTAGTCGTTCCATGGAAACCCTATGCAGGGTCGTTATGTATCAAAACCGACTCGACATCACTTAACAACAATAATACAAAACCAGCAGGCAATAGTACTCTTGACTGAGAGAAGCTAGAAGCATTCCCCTTGCAAACAGGAACCAGAGAAGGATTCCCTTTATCAACACTCCTATTTAATACAGTGCTGGAAGTTTCCACAGACCTTTAAGGCAAAAAAGGGAAATTAAAGGCATACAAATTGGCAAAGAAGAAGAAAAACTATTTGCAGATGATACAATCCTATGTATAGAAAATTCTAAAGACTGACCAAGAAAATTATTGGAATTCAGTGAAAGATTCAGCCAAGTGGCAGGGTAGAAGATCAACATAAAAAAATCAGTCAGATTTCTTTACACTAATAACAGGTATGAAAAGGAAGTCAGAATAACATTACCATTTATAATAGTCCCCCAAAGATGAACTAGTAGAGTGGAAAAAGCGTCATTAGTCAAAACAAGATTGGGGGCAGACTGCGGTCTATTACTCATAGGCAAATTGAAGCTAAAGCTGAATTAAGTTAAAAAAAACTTCATAAGAGCCAAAATTTGAATTTGGATTTGATGCATAGACACCAGTGACCGAAGACTGTGGGATGACATTAAGAACATCATACAAGAAGAACCCAAAAGGTCAATAAGACAAAAAAGAAGGAAAAGTCCAAAATAGATGTCAGAGGAGACTCTGAAACTTGTGCTTCAGCATAGAGATGCTAAAGCAAATGGAAAAAATGAGCAAGTAAAAGAGCTGAACAGAAAATTTCAAAGGGCAGCTTAAGACACAATCAAGGATTACAGTGAAATGAATAAAACCTGGAGTAAGACAACCAGAAAGGACGAACATGCTCAGCGTTTCTCAAGTTCAAAGAACTGAAGAAAACAATTCAGCCTGAGATTACAGTATCAAGGTTTCTATGGGAGTCCTGGTGTGGCGCCGTGGGTTAATGCGTCAGACTGCAAAGCCGTTTGAACTGCAAGGTCGGCGGTTCAAACTCACCAGCCGCTCCTCAGAAACCCTATACAGGGTGGCTATAGGTTGGAATCGACTCAACAGCACTTAACAACAACAACGAGCAAAATATTGAATAATGCAGGAAGCATCAAAAGAAGTTGGAAGGAATACACAGATGTACCAAAAATAACTGGTCAACATTCAACATTTCAGAAGGTAGCACGTGATTAAGAACCCATGGGAGTGAGGGAAGAAGTACAAACTGCATTGAAGGCATTAGTGAAAAACCAAGCTCCAGGAATTGGCGGAATACCAATCGAAATGCTTCAACAAACTGATGCAATACTGTAGTTTCTCACTTGTCTATGTCAACTGATTGAAAGAAATGCATATTTGTGCCCATTCCAAAGAAAGACAGAATGCAGAAATGATCTAACAATATCATTAATATCACATGCAAGTAAAATCTTGCTGAACGGTAACTAAAAAATGATAGCGGGAGCTTCCAGAAGTGCAAGCTGGATTCAGAAGGGAATGTGGAATAAGGAATGTCAGCTGAATCTTGGCTGAAAGCAGAATATACCAGAAAGATGTTTACTTGTGTTTCATTGACTTGGCAAAGGCACTGGACTCTGTGGATCATAGCAAACTACGGATAACATTGCAAAGAATGAATATTCCAGAACACTTAACTGTGCTCATGCGGAACCTGTATATAGAACAAGCAGTTTGTTTGAAAAGAACAAAGGGATACCGAGTGGTTTAAATCAGGAAAGGTGTGCATCAGGGCTGCAACCTTTTCACCATACTTAATTCAATCTGTGAAATGACTTGATGGCACTTAACAATAAATACAGTCTGTATGCTGAGCAACTCTTAGCAAAGAAAAACATGGCATCAAGATGAGAAGGCGCTGAGAGAGTGAACGTTTGAATGTCCTTCAGAGGTCAGGTTGTCATCAGCTCTCTTTTTTCCTGTAGACAAGGTGTCTGCACATGGTGATGGGCCATCATAAAATGGAACTTCCAGATTATAAACAATGGAAGCCAGCGTGCTGCTACATATGGGCCGTAATGAAGTTTGTAGGCAGGTGGGTGAATTTCTAATGTTTCTTATGTTGAAACAGTAGTACGCATATTCAAATACGGATTTGCTCCATTTGTGGTTGCTGTAGGGGTGGAATATTTCCCAAGGAACCACCGGTGGGTCTGCACTGCCAACCTTGCCCAGTGAGATGGATTAGCAAAGTGGCAACGCAAAGGGCTCAAGCGTGGCAACAATTGTGAGGTTGGCTCAGGACCAGGCACTGTTTTGTTCTGTTGTACGTAGGGTTGCTATGAATAAGTACTGACTCGATGGCACCTAACAACAACAATGCATGTGAAAGTTGGACAGTGACTAAGGTAGACTGCAGAAGAATCCATGCACTGAATTATGGTGTTTGATAAGAATACTGAAAGTGCCAGACTGCCAGAAGACCAAAAAATCTGTCTTGGAGGAAGTATAGCCAGAAGGCTCCTTGGAAGCCAGGATGGAGAGACTTTGTCTCGTGTACTGCTATCAGAGCAAAACAATATCATGCTTGTTAAAGTAGAGGGTCAGCAAAAAAGAGGAAGCGCCCACCCAACAAGGCGGGTGGACACCATGACTACAATAAAGAATTCAAACGGGGCTTACGCGGGAGCAGACACTATGTCATTCTGTTGGAGCTGGGCTGTCTATGAATCGGAGCCGAGTCGATGGCACCAACAACAAAGAGAAATGAAGTCCTGTTAACAGCTACAACATGGAGGGACCTAGAACATCTGATGCTAGGTAAACTACAGCAGAACAAATGGCAAATACCGCATTATTCTAGAAGCAAATTCGGACAGGCACAAAGGAGATCAGAGGTAACCAGTGGCATGGGCAGGGGGGTGTGGAGTTCGGGGTTAACAAGTATTTCAGGTGATGAGAACAGTCCGAAATAGACAGTGGTGATAAGTGCACTGAACTCCGAAAGTACTGGATGCTGGTAAACACAAATGTTGATACTGACAATTTTATGTTATGCATAATTTAATACAATCTGGGGGGAGTTGATTATTTAAAAGAAGATAATACATTATGTGTTTATACCATATTTAAAGTAGGTGTGACAACAGCATAGAGGGAACGAGAGCCTGGAAGAGCACTCGCGCTGCTCTACCATTCTTGTGTATGAAGCGGTGAACTATCATTTCAAGAGTATCATCCCCGGCAAAGATACAGGGCCCAGCCAAATAAAACAGATATACGGGAATATTAAAAAATGCTCGAGTATAAAAAAAAACAACAGAAAAGGAAGAAAGGATCAGAAAATAACAGAACAAACAGAAACTAAACGGCAAGATGCTAAACTTGAGCTCCATCACATCAGCAATTACATTCGACGTAAAGTGATCAGAACTGTAATAGAAGACAAAGAGCAGAGGCAGTCTGCCACCAGCTGCTAACTAAAAAAGGGATGGCTAGAATTCCCCCAGGGGCTCCACAGAAGCTGTTTCTGTAAAAGACTACAGTCGAGATCATACATAAGATGCTTGGCTGTCCTATGAATCTTGGTTTCCCTGGCATACCATTATAAAATAGACCCTGGAGGGGGAAAAAAAGGAATAGCCAGAAATATCACCATAGAAAGCTTGTAAGTCCGTCTTCTGCCTATAACTGATTGGAATACCTAAAATGGGGCTACAACGTGCCCAGTGAAGGAGGCTTCCTATGGAGCCTCTGCAATACATAAGACTATAGGTAGAAGCCTGAACCACATCCAGATCTCCAGAGATGGGAAATTCCCACTTGAAAGGACGAGCAGACCAACCTGGAGTGGCTAGAAGAACAGAAGATACTTCTTGAAAGAAAGACTGACAGGAAAAATACAAAACATTAGAGGCAGACAGACTGTTACTACAAGAACAAGCAAGTTGCTCGCCCAGAGGACATCAAGGCAAGTAGTTGGGTCCCCTTAGTGGAAACCCCCTTCCAAGACTAAGACTCAATGGGAATACACTCTCTGATTGGTGACCACATTCGTCATCATTATATAATGAAATGAAATCATCAATATTATAATGAAATGAGGGAAAAACAGCAATGAAGCTGCGAGCCAAGCCCTACAACATTTGATAGACTCCTGTGAATCCGGGTGGAGACCTGGTTGGCCAGCAGTGTGGCAAGACCTGGGGACTCTTGGGCCCAGAGTCTGTGACATAGCCACAGAGGACTAGAGTGGAGAGTGAAGCATCCAGCTGATAAGAAGAGAGGGCATATGCACAAGAACACCCATACGTGCAGATAATACCCACTTGACCTGGCTTCACTGAGTGGATGATCAGAGCTCAGTTAGAAGAAAGAAGAGGAAAAATAGAGTAATCTGATAGAATTTGATGAACTTGACCTACACCTATGGATGTAGTAGCTCAAAAGAGGGAACAAATCCTTACAGCAAGGATCATTCCCACCCCCACCATACACAGAGTAGACAGGGATGGGCAACTTGGACATTGGCTACCCAAAGTGGAGGGGCTACAAAGGCAAGAAGTGACTGGCTTTCAAGAGGGAACCTAGATCCACAGGGCGTGGAGGAAGGTAGAATCTCCACTGAGTAGTATCCAATCTGTCTAGGCAGAGCTGATGAAAGGAAATGCAGACAGGTCTCTTGTGATACAATAGTGAATAATTGTTATCAGGACTGATTGTGAGAGTTGTAAATGTAAAGGTAGACGTTTTGTAGCAAGGAGGGAGTGATCAACTTTGTAGTCCAGGAGTGGAGGTCCCTGGGACAATGAAGGGAGAAAAGTGGAGAGCAGGACCCTACCCAGAGAAGCAGTGATGCCAGAGATGGACGCAGAGACGACGACGTGGACAGATGGAGCAGCTGGGGACTTTAGATCCAGAGAGGGAGAGGGGCTATGTGCTGACGACCAGCGGGCAGGCTTGCAGGGTATACCCTATGGTTGGTGGATGATGCATGGAGGGGATTGTAACCATAGCAATGAAACGACGTAGATAGGATGAATGTAAAGTAATGTTCTCCCATGTAAACTATCACACAATTCATAATAAAACATTTAAAAAAAAAAATAGACCATACAAAGTAGTCCCACTCCACAACA
The DNA here is from genome assembly GCF_000296735.1 of Chrysochloris asiatica. Taxonomy (NCBI): domain Eukaryota; kingdom Metazoa; phylum Chordata; class Mammalia; order Afrosoricida; family Chrysochloridae; genus Chrysochloris; species Chrysochloris asiatica. Next base: position 633,861 of record NW_006408896.1, on the reverse strand, counting down.
TATGGGAGCCAGGAATCAGAAACGATGCTGGAGATCACATGACAGAATTTTGCAAGAATGCTGACTTCATAGAAAACACCATTTAAAAATGCATAAAAGATGACTTACAACATGGACCTCACCAGATGGAATACACAGAAATCAAACTGACTCATCTGTGGAAAGAGATGGTAGAAAAGCTCCATGTCATAAACCAGAACAAGGCCAGGGGCAGATTGTGGAACAGACCATCAATTGCTCATATGCAAATTCAGGCTGAAGCTGAAGAAGATGAAAACAAGTCCATGAGAGCCAAATTATGACCTTGAATATATCCCACCTAAATTTAGAGATCATCCGAAGAACAGATTTGATACATTAACCACTAAAGACCGAAGACCAGAAGAATTGTGGGATGTCATCAAGAACATCAAGAAGCAAACAAAAGGCCATTAAGAAGACAAGAAAGAAGGAAAAGACCAAAATGGATGTCAGAAGACACTCTGAAACTTGCTCTCCAGCTAAAGCAAATGGGAGAAATGAGGAGGAATAAGAGCTGAACAGAAAATGTCAAAGGTCAGCTCAAGAAGACAAAGTCAAATATTATAATGAAATGTGCAAAGACCTGGAATTAGAAATCCAAAACGGAAGAACAGGCTCAGTATCTCTCAAGCTGAGGGAACTGAAGAAAAAATTCAAGCCTCGACTTGTGCTACTAAAGGATTCTACGGGCAAAATATTGAATGAGGCAGAAGGCATGAAAAGAGGGTAGACGGAATACAGTCACAGTACCAAAGAGAAATGGTCAGTGTTCGCCGATTTCAGGAGGCGGAGCATGTGATCACCAGCCAATGGCACTGAAGGAAGAAGTCCAAAGGGCACTGAAGGCAAAGACCAGGCACCAGGGACATGGGACCAGGAATACTAGCAGTGCTCCGTTCTGGTTGTGTAAGGTTGCTGTGAGTTGGTACCAACTCAATGGCACCTAACAACATGAGTCAGTCCAACAGGGCAGCAGCTACAACAAGAAAATAAAGCCCAACGACGTGTTGAGTAGGAGGAAAGCACCTTTAGTTAAAGGCAGGTTTGTTACGGGTACGAATCTAGCAGATGAGGCCCTAGTTGGCACTGGAGGAGAAGCACAGACTGACTGCTAACCATCATCAATTGAAACCCACCAACGGCTCTCAAAACCCTAGACAGGGTCACTGTGAGTCAAACCCAACAGGACAGCACCTAACAACAACAGAAAAATGGTAACGTCACCCACGTGTTCATAACCAGCCCCTGGAGTGGTTACAGGCATATCTGAATAAGCACATTTCAGACTTCAAGACAAGTACAGCAAAGATGTCAGCTTGAGGACTAAGGTGCGCCTGACCCAGGCCATGGTATTTTCAATAGCCTCATATGCATGTGAAAGCTGGACAGTGAATAAAGAAGATCGTAGAAGAATTGATGCCTTTGAGTTGTGGGGTTGGAGGAGAATACTGAAAGTGCCATGGACTGCCAAAAGGACCCAATAGATTTGTTTTGGAAGAAGTGCAGCCAGAGTGCTCCTTGGAGGCCAAGATGGCTAAACTTTGTCTCTCATACTTTGGACATATTGTCAGGAGGGAACAGTCGCTGGAGAAGGATGTCATGCTGGGTAAGATGGAGGGTCAGAGAAACAGAGGAAGACCCCTAACGAGATGGATTGGCCAGGTGGCATCATTGATGGCGTCAAATGTGGCGGCGGTAGGGAGGTTGGCCCAGGATCGGACATTGTTTCGTTCTGCTGTACATGGGGTCGCTATGAGTCGGTTCCGACTCGATGGCACCCGACGACAACAACAACAACAACAAAGAGCAGAGATCAAACCATGACCCCAGGGGTTTCTACAAGTGGCACTCACACACTCAGAGGGTCAGGATGTCCTGTCCCAGTGGTTCCGCAAGCCTGTGAAGGACCCAGGCGAGCAGTCAGACCACGGCTCACAGACACCCACCTCAGGCCAGCAGACCCTTCACCCTAACCACCAGGGAGGGCACCTTCACTGCGTGCACACATACACATGCATTGTTGTTGTTATGTGCTGTGGAGTTGGTTCCGACTCATAGCGACCCTGTACAGGGTTTCCAAGGCTGTAAATCTTTACGGGAGCAGAATGTCTCATCTTTATCCCATGGAACAGCTGGTAGTTTTGAACTGCTGACCTTGCGGTTAGCAGCCCGATTGGTAACCACTACTTTACCACAGCTCCTTGCACATGTACACATGCATACAGGTACACAAGTGTGGGGGTGCGCACACACACACACACACACACACACACACACGCTCCGGGAAGCACACCTCCAGAAGCCGAGAGATGGCGTCCGGCTGGGCCCGTGGGCGGCTGTCGTAACAAGGCCACACCACGCGGCGCCTGCTCTGAGGGGCTCCTCCATCAGGCCGCTCCTCTTCAGGAGGCTCGGGGGGGCCCTGAGCCAGTTCCCAGTCGTAGGGAGGTCCCTCGGCCAGAGTCTCCTCAGTGTAGAAATCCCACACCTTGAGGTTGGACACATTGCTGTAGGGGCGCAAGACCTGGGGAGAGGAGGACAGGTGTTGAGGACAGGCCAGGTGGGCCCCAGCCCAGCCCACCCCGCCCTCCGCACTGACCTCTGTGTCCTCAGGTGCATACATGTAGTTGTAGAACACCGGCGTCTTTTTGCTCAGCCGGTCTACATACTCCCATATGGACCTGCAGGGCTGGGGGCCCCTCCGCTCCCCCTTCTCCTCATACAGCAGGCCTGAGGGGGCAAGATGCTGAGTCTGCCCGCCCCCCACCCCCTTCCTCCTCAGACAGCAGGTCTACGGGGGGCATGGTATGGAGCCCACCCACAGGCCCCTTACCCAGCTCTATACGCTCATAGTCCGAGTCCAGCAGGAAGGTGCGGAAGCGCCGTGACACATGGTGGTAACTGAGGAACTTGAGGTAGAACTGACTGAATTCAAACTCCATGGGGAACTGCAGATGGACCTGCAGGGACGGCCAGCGTGCAGTCAGGGGCTGCTAGGCCAGCACTGCCCACGCGGACCCCATGGGCGCTCGCAACCCCCACCTGGTGAACACAATCCAGGAACTGTAGGAAGATGGGCGTGAAGCCACTGCTCTGCCCAGCCAGGGTGTGGGCCCCACGGTGGCTGAAGCGATGGCCAAAGGACAGCCATTCCTTCTCCACCAGCAGCCTGAAGCCCTCCAGAGTGCGATAGAAGGGGTCCGACAGCAGCTGTACCAGCGACACCACCTGTGGGCCCGGCTCGTGAGTGAGTGCGTTCTCCCAGTGTCCCCCGTGTCCCCTGCCACCCCCCGTCCCCCCACACACCTGGGTGGTGATGTCCCAGCCGTCTTCCAGGCTCACCAGCACTGAGGAGCCCGAGTCCAACAGCTCTACCACCAGCACCGACACTCGCAGCAGCTTGTGGATCTGAGGGGACAGCCACCTGGGTGACCAGCCCTGTCTGGCTCAGCTGCCCAAGTGAAGTTTGGGTGCCTCGGCACAGCTTGCCTGGACAGCACGGCCACGCTGGGCAGTCCCAGAGCATGCTCTAGCCTTGGGGTCTGCTGTCCAGCAGCCTTGGCTGGTACCTGGCCCCACTCCCTGGGATACGGCATGGGGCCACCGAAAGGGCAGATATCTTGTCGCCCGAAGTCCAGTGCCCTGCAACCTCTGCAGGCCACTGGACCCAAGGCCACTGGGTCCGCCCTGCCTGGCTTCACAACCCCACGTGGTGCTCCTACCATTCAGGTGGGGTACCACCCTGTCTCATCCTAGGGCCAAGTTGTCCAAGAAGCAAACCCAGACCCCTCAGTGTCCTGCCCCCGCCGCCCCCCACAGCACGCACCTGGCTCAGCCACTCTGAGTCCTCCAGCGAGCGCAGGTAGGAGGCTGGGCCTGGTTCCGCAGTGGCACAGCCAGGGATACACGCCTTCAGCAACTTCTTAAAGCTGGCCTTCACCTGCCGGGCCTCCAGCACCTCGATGGGCACCAGCTCCCATTGCTGCAGGGGGTCCTGCCGCACACCCTGGGGGAGGCTGCGTGAGGACGCACGGTGGAGAGCCCCCTCCCTAGCCCAGGGCCCTCCCCACACGCCTGTCACCTTAAGCTGTGCTTTGTCCCCGATGATGTAGAGGGCCGCACGCTGGGGCCGCAGGAAGCTTGGGTCCGGGGGGGCCCCGTTGGGCTGGGGGGGGCCCAGCACGTCTCTCCCTGCCAATCGGGAGCCTACATCCACACCAACACTGCCGCTGCCACTGCTGCGCCCACTGACCCGGATGCTGCCCCACTTCCCTGCGGAGTCAGAAACCAGTGAGCGCAGGCGGGGTCGGGGAACCACTTACCTGGGGTCAGCTGAGCTCGCGGGGTGGGCGGGTGAGCAGGGAAGAGGTGCTGAGACTCAGGAGGTGACACTAGTGCCCACATTAGGGTGGGGCTGTTAGTGCTGCTGGGAGCGGGCAGTAGCACTGGTTTATCACTCAGGGGCGGTTAGTGCCGGCAACAGGCCTGGGCTCTGTGGCCTGGTACGGTACCTCGGGGCGCGGTCCGTCTGGAGACCGAAGCCGCCATGGGGTTGGACAGCGTGGTGACCCTGGCTCGGGGACTGGGCACTGGGGGCAAGCAGAGAGAAGGCTCAGGAGCCCACCAGACACCATCCTGCCAGCCTGGCGGCAGAAGTCCGAACCAAGACCCTCAGGAACGGGAAGAGCCGTTGTTCTGACAGGTGAGGAAGGTGGGCTTATGCTCTCCAGCTTGACCCAAGTGGAAATGGCTCTGGACCCTCCTGCCTCCTCCCTTCCCCAACCTCCTCAGGGTGCACAGCCTCCAGGGAAAAGAAGGAGGTAGGCAGCAAAGGCCCGAAGGTTCCAGAAGCCGAAGGCCCAAGTGGGGGCTTGGCCATGGGCACAGCTTGACCACCCAAAGCACAACTCTACCCAGGAGCTCAGCCCAGTCACAGGGGCCTCAGCCTTCCCCTAGGGTTTCCAGGAGCAAGAGACCAACTCAAGACAAAGTGTAGGGGGTGGAGGTCCCACTGCCTAGCCCCCGTTACCGAGAACCAATATTAGTGATGCTGTGGCCTCACGAAGGAAGACCCTCACAGGGGAACTCAGAAATACTGCAGGACATGGAATTAGTCAGTCAAATGACCAGAGGCCAACCAGGGGAAGACAGGCACCAGAGGGGGCCAGGGAGTCAGCAAGTGTCGAGACCCCAGGACATCTAGGATGAGGACTGACAGGACTGTGACAACACAAGATGGGCAGCCACTCTCAGAAACCGTATGACTGGGGCGCTGGGAGTATTAACAAGGATCGTGGTCCCTCACAGGAGTAATCCTTGAGGGGACACTAACCTGTGGGGTTTGGGGGGCTCAGGGAGTGACTCCCCGAGGTGACCTGCAGTACAGGCATGAGGACAACTCACCAAAAGTCAGTCCTCAGGTGACAGTCACCTCTACCATGAAGGCAGGGTGCCTCACTACAAGTGACCCCTACAATAACAGTGGTCTCAACTACTGGGCTAGCACTTCACTAACTATCTGTAACATGGCGCCTCACTGGGAGTGACCTGAGGGACGACGGCAAAACGGAGGACTCGAGGCCGTTTAAGTCACTCAGTCCTCACAAAAAAGTCCTTATCGGGTGGGGACTGTCATCATGTGCCAGAGGGTGGGGTTGCCGGCCAGAGTTGGAACACGGTGCTCCCCCAGTTATGGCTCCCTGCCTGCTGCCCACAGACAGAGGAGAATCCACACACAAGTGTCCAGAAGCCTGGCTCAGAAGACCCTAGTGTCGGGGATGGAAACTTAGGGTCACGTGCTGGGCAGTGGCAGGAGTGGAGTCCACACCCCAGACCTCAAGGAACTTCTGCCTGGGGGCGGGGAGGGATGAGGATGGGAGACTTGGAGAAGACCCTACCCTTAAGAAGTGCAGTGGGGGAGAAGGTGGGAGAAGGGTTAGGGGGAGCAGAAGATTAGGAGAAAAGAGGAGAGGCAGAGAGAATGAGGTGGGGGGCAGCGGGGGCGGGGGCAGAGGAAGGAGCCAGAAGGGAGGAGAAGGGAAGAGGAGAGTAGGGGGTGGATGAGGAGGGAGGGGTGCTGTAGGGCAAGGAAGCCAGGCCCCTCCAGGTGGGGAGGGCAGAGCTGAGGGACCCTCATTGGTGGTGGTCGTGGAAGTAGTTTCTGCTATAAATGGTGCTAGAGGCCTAGGAGCCAAGATTCCCTGAAGGTCTGTGTGGCAGAGGCCGGCGGGCAAGGTGACAAGAGAGCAGTGTGAGAAGGTCAAGGTGACCCTGGCTCAGGAGAGTGACCGAGGCCAGCGTGGGGAAGGCCAGTGGTGACCCTGCAGGTGTGGGCAGCAGACAGGTGGCTCTGTCTTCCTGAGGCCACCCCAGACAGCTGGGGATGGAGCCATTTGAGGAGGCCCAGGAAGAGGACCCAAGGCGACCACTCTAACGGGTGCTGCAAGGCAACCCACGCTAAGACGGAATGAGGAACGAGGGGCAGTAGAGGTGGGACCAGGGACTCAGCCCACTTACATGGCACTAGGCAGGCCCAGTCTCCAGGCCAAGGCCACCTCCACCCCTCCTGCCTGGCCCAGCCCCAAGAAGCCCTCACCGTGGCTGCCCAGGTGGGCAGAGGAGAAGCCACTGAGGGTGTTGCGCCCCGAGGCGTCAGCAAACCGAGGCATGGAGCTGACCACGGCCTGTAGGTACTTCTCCTGCTCCAAGCTGCTGGAGTCTGCCTGGGACTGGCCTGTAGACGAAGGGGTGTTGGGTGGGCACAGAGCCAGCCCATCAGAAGGGGGAGGAAGAGGAGAGGGAGGGGCAGGCGCGCACACCTGGTGACGGTGCATTCTGGGTCTTGAAGAGGCCGACGACGCCCTTGCCGTGTAGACCCCCGGAGCGCAGAAGCACAGCCCGGGAGCGCCCACTGCGCCAACACACCACAGGGAAGCGGTTCTGGCGGTAGCAGCGAGACACACGCTGCAGGGCATTGTCCTGGACACCTTGAGGCACGATCAGCAATCCAGGGTAGCTGCAAGGAGGCACCATGTGAGGTGGCTGCCTAGTGCCACCATGCCCTGAGACGGAGCCCACCCACACAGCCCCACCCAGCCTGTGAGAGGAAGCAGCTGACCTGCGGCAGATGGCGTACATGCGGTTGACGGGGGAGACGCGGAAGGGCTCCGACTTGGCGCGGCTCAAGCTGCTGCTGAGCGTGCCCAGGCCCAGGCGCTGATAGTCCCTGCAGCACGCCCGTTCCACCAGGCTGCTCATGGTCATGCGGTCGGCAGGCTTCAGGGCTGACGTGGGGGTCAGGGTGCTGGGCTCCGGCTCATCTGACACTGGGGTACAGCTCAAGGGGTCAACCACTTGGGGTTGGCACCAAGAGACCACCTGGTTCCCTCCCTCCCACTCACCTGAGATCTCATCTTCTTGGTCTTCAGGGGACAGCTGGGTCCGGTGCTCCCAGCTGGGGGCGTTGTACTTCTTCCGTGTGATGTACTGCCTGCCCATGGTCTTCTTGGCGTTCTTCACCAGGTTCCGGGACAGAGTTCTGAGAGGGAATCGCATCGGTGTGGTGAGTGGACAGAGATGATGGGTTCTGAGGACAATCAGGGAGGGACAGGGACCCCACCAGGACTGGTTCCATACTTGAGGGAAGGGCCTTTGTCCTTGGTGGCCCTGGCTGGCCGACCAGGTGTGTTCATTGAGCCCCCAATGAAGGCAAAGGTACCCCTGACATCAGGGGGGTATCGCAGTTTGTGCAGCTGCTTGCGGAAGAGCTCTGCGCTGTCAGACCCCACCTCCTCATCAAACACCATCTTCAGCAGCTGTGACAGACAAGGACAGCCCCCTCAGCAGATGCCAGCCAGGCCCCTCCTCAGATACCACAGAACACACATGCAGGTCAATGAGAAAGCCCACGGCTGCAACTGGGAGGACACCGACGGCCTGCAGAACAGGCAAGGGGCATGTGCACATCCCAAGGGGGCAGTGTACAAGTCCACTGTGGCATCTTGGGGGTTAGCCTCATGCCCTCCTCTCCAGTAACCCTGAGATGCACACCCGTCCTCTCGTCTGACTGGAGTTCCAGGGCACTGAGCTCCCCCAGGAGCAAGAAGGTGTACAGCTCACGCCGGCCCCCAGTTCCCACAAGAAGGTGTGTGGCTCAAGCTTGAGGACAGAAGCCCTTCCCACCCACCACCTAGGGCCCCAGGGCCCTGGCAGGAACCCTCCCCACCCACCCACCTGGAATGTGCAGGAGCGCAGCTGCAGCCCGTCCTGAAGGTACTGGTCCACAGGGGTCTGTACACTGATGCGCTTCTCCTTGGTCAGCGCAGCCACAGGGAAGGAACGAGCCACCACCTGCTCCCCCACTTAGAAGAAGGCAAAAGGGGAAGGTTCAGGGAGGGGGCATGGCTCCAAGGGCCTGAGGTACCCCTCACCTAGAGAAGGCGGGAGTCGGGTGGGGAAGGAGGACTGGGGAGGGGTCAAGGTCCCAAGGGAGAGCCCAGGAAGGGGAGGTGCAGGCTCACCCAGGGGGTCGGTGGGCATCCCGGTGAAGATGACACGGTAGGTAGTGAGGAAGACGGCACCCTCAGCTGGCAGCAAGGCAGGGCCCCCCGCACCACCCCCTGCGCCAGCCTCACGCCCATCGGCGAGCAAGTAGACACGGAGCCCGTCGAGCACACACTCCTCGCCAGGCAGCAGATGTGGCCGAAGCAGCTTTGGCTGTAGAAGGAAGTGACCTCAGAACATGGCAAGAACCCCAAACCTGTAACCCAGAGACTCAGCACTAACAGCCCTCACCCCCCAGTACTAACAGCTCTGACCCCCCAGCACTAACGGCCCTGACCCCCTCAACCCAGTCCTCCCGGCTTAGATGCCTGTGCCCCTCTCTGTGGCCCCACCTTCTGGATGGGTGGCAGTCTCTTGCTCTCACGGTGCACAGCCTCCAGGGTCTCGATGTGCATCTGGACGATGTCTGGGGGAGAGCAGGTCTCACACCCAGGGCCGCCCACACCTGCCCCGTCAAGAGGGTGTCGTGTCCCAGACCCCCCATACCTGGAACCATGACATGCAGCCCCTTGAGGTGGTCGCTGGTAACCCCACTCTCCGTGCAGACCTTGTCTACAAAGCGGTTGATGAAGCGAACCACGGCCCCCGCCACATCTGAGGTCTCGGCATCCTCAAAGCCGCTCTCTGTGTCATAGCTGCCCGCCATGCTGCCCGCCATACTGCCAGGGAGAGCGTGTGGGCACGGGCCTGAGGCCAAGCCTCCTTCCCCGTGCCAAGACATCCCTCACCCACCAGGCAGGCTGGGTACAGGTGGGATGCCCCAGGGGACACAGGTGCAGGTAGGATGAGCAGGCGCACCTGTTGGTGACCAGGCTATTGCTGGCGCTCTCCAGCTCCCCCAGGCCCGCGCGTTCGCGCAGCAGCCGGCTCTTGCTGCTATCCAGGGGGAGTAGGAGATAGCTCATGCGGTTGGCGTAGTGGATGGCCTGGCTGAACACCGTGCTCTCCTCCTTCTGTACCAGCTCCTGCTGCTTCTCCCGACCCAATGTTGGCCACAGGCACCGCTGCTCCGAGGCCACGTCCAGGGCAGAGCGTTCGTCCTCCTGAGGGGGCGTCTCCCCCACCTCCTGTGCATGGGGCCATAGGACCACAGGGCTGCCAGCCAGGCCACCACCCCCGTCACCGTCCCTGGACTCCTCAGCCCCTGTGTCCTGCAGACTCACCTGGGAGGGGGCACGGTCCTCAGCCGGCTCCAGATAGAGGGCCCGGATGTGGGTCTGCACGTCACCATAGAACATGGCCTCCCAGAACTGCGGTGTGCTCCACACCACATGCTCCTGAACACAGCTGTACGCAAACTGCGTGACCCCGGAGCTCAGCTTCTGTGGAGCCAGGACGGGCTCAGCAAGCTGTGGCTGGCCAGACGGGAAGGGATACCATGGTGGGCAGGGCCACTGACACTCACCCGGCAGAAGGCAGTGACTAGAGGCAGGAGGGCAGCGGCGACCCCATGCTCATCCAGGGAGGTGCAGTCCTATGCAGATGTGGGCCTCAGAGTGAGCCCTGCCAGGCAGGCAGCAGATAACCAAGCCCCCTCCATCTGTCTGTCCCCGGGCTTCCCGTGGTATGGCAGCCCTACCTGTAGGCAGCAGGTAACCAAGCCCCCTCCATCTGTCTGTCCCCGGGCCTCCCGTGGTATGGCAGCCCTACCTGTAGGCAGCAGTTCATCATGCGGACAACGAAGTCAAACTGCTGATGGTCCAACACAGCCCGGTTCTGCTGCACATGCAGGTGCAGCTCCTGGGTGAGGCAGCGGCGGGCAGCCCTGCCCTTCAGGGCCCTCAGCACAGCGGGCAGCAACTAGGGACATGACCAGGTCACAGGGCCTGCAGGGCCAGGGCATGGCCCAGCCGAGGAACAAGTGGGGTGGCAAATGGGCCAGAGCAGGCCAGGTGGCAGAGAGACTGGGCATTATCTGGGTCAGGAAGCCATGACCAGTAGCCACCATCAGCACCTCGCTGAAGACACACGGTGAGGATGAGACAGCAGTCATCCACAACGGTACAGCTCATAGCACCCAGAGACCAGGGGCAGGGCTGCGTGCACCCCCTTAGCACCCTTCCCACACTCACTTCCCTTCCTGAGTGCCCCTTCCCCACAGTCGGTGCCCCCACAGCGGAGGTGTCTGCTGACAGAATGCTGCACAGAGCTGCCCGCGCACTTGGCTATGGGGTCTCCCACCAGTTCATTCTGGGAAAAGCGTGTTCACCTCTCAAAAGCAGGCCAAGGGAGCAGTTGAGAAGTGGGAATCCATTTGCCTGTTGGCTGCCCCCCACCACAGCCAGGACCACAGGGCCCATGCGCTCTCCTGAGTGCTGCCCCAAGCCCCACATCATGCCCACCTTCTTGGCCTCGAGCATCTTCCCCTCAAACACATAGGAGATGCAGTTCCTGACCACCTCCAGCCGGCGGGCACTGTTGGCATGGAACCCGCTGCTCCGCTCTAGGATGGCAGCTGTGGAGGCAAACAGTGCTCAGCCAAGTCCACACCCCCACACTGCTGGGGGCCCAGGGACATGTCACTCCACCCTGACGCACTCATGGGGGGTCCTGAGGGCACGGTGGTCCTCCTCTCGGCCCGCACAGCTGGGGGTGCACCCTGTGTCTTGGCAGCAGCCTGGTCCACAATCCACTGCACAGTGCCCTCGTCCAGCCGGGGGAAGGGTCGCTGCGGTCTTCGGAGGTGACTGGTCTCCGCCGGCTTCTGTACTTTGTGCATTGTCACCGCAGGGTACGGGTTCTCCTGGGGGGGGGGGGAGGGGCAGCATAGGAGGGTGTGGGAGCCCCCCTCAGCCTGTCTGCCTTGCCCACTCCTCCGCCCGCCCTGCCTGCCTTACGTTCTTATACAGCTGCTCCGCCAATTCCTTGACGTGACGCAGTACCCGCTGGGGGTGGCTCTCATCTGCCCGCATCCGTGCTACTTCATGAGCCACCAGCTGGGGGAGGAGGGCAGGCTGTTGGTTGGGGTGGGGATAGTTCTCCTTCCAATTGGAGGGAGTAGGGTCAGGCAGGCAGCTGGTCCTGGTCGGGGGCTCCCGTCTCATGTCAGGGCAGGGCAGGCATGCACCTCATCAAACAGGTCCGTGGTGCGATAGGGGACCCCGCGCTCTGACACGAAGCCTGCAAAGGCCATGCCCTCCAACACCTTCATCAGGAAGTCGTCTTCTAGTAGCCCCCGCTGGCCCAGGAAGGCTGCCTGGGGGCACATCAGGGGCTTAGTCTCAGCGCTCTCCAGCTGGCCATCAGCTGCCACCCACTAGGCCCTGGGCCCAGCACCCACCTTGTGGAAGCGGATGACGGGCTCAGGGTGGATTCGGACGATGTGCAGACACCAGCGGTAACCCTGTAGGAGCTGAGCGAAGAGTCGCAGGAAGACAGCCCGGAGTTCCTTGTCCTGTAGACCCGGTCGGTAAGGTGCCTACCTCAGTGCCCTGGGACCCTGCCCAACCCCCTGAGGCTCCCATGGTCCAATGCCAAGTCAGGCTGCCTCTCAGCCTATCCTGGAGGCCCCTGCCACACACACACCAGGAAACTGCAAGGGGAGAGGTCCTTTGGGGGCCATGAGCAGGAGACAGGAGTACCAGGGTAGACCTGGACAAAGAGCAGTGTGCCCACCTGCATCTTCAGAGAGGAGGTGGAGGTCATGGGAGGTGGGAAGGCGAGGTCAGCCAGCCCCAGCTCTGGATCCAGGACCTAAGGATGCAGGGGAGCAGAGCTCGGGGGGCCATCGGCCACCAGTGCTGGACCCCCACGGTGCCCCCTAGCCCCGTGCCCCATGCTTGCCCATACCATGCTCAGAACACTGTGCGTCTGGCTCTGCAGCGGCTCTGGAAGGAGAGGGATGTGTACACACTCGGGGACAGTCACTGTGCCCCCATCGAGATCAGCAATGATCACATCCAGCTGTGGGCAGAAGGGGTGCCAGGTCAGGGAGCTGCAGGGGCAGCAGAGGGTCCATCATCACTGGCCCCATCAGCTGGGGGTCCGTCAGCAGCAGGGTTCAGCAAGGCCATAACAGGAGCCCCTCAGCAGCTAAGCCCCCAGGTGTGTTCTTGCTGTCAGGAAGCAAGCCGACTGTGTGGTCCTCACCAGCTCCTGGGTCTCTGCCTGGAAGGCCGCATTCACGCCGATGATGAAGGGTGTGGGTGTGCTGAGAACCTCCAGGAGCTGTGCTGGCAGGATGGGCACGTAGGTGAAGCTGCAACAGGTGGGGTCTCAGTGCAGGAGCCAACCCACGGCTGGGGCTGGGGGCAGGGGCAGCAGGGGACTCCATACCTGTACCGGAGGGGGAACAGCAAGGCCAGGAGGCCCCGACAGGCATCGGCCAGCCGCTGGTAGCTCCGGGACAGGAAGAGGATCTTGTGTTCAGTGAGGGCCGCACAGAACAAGGCTAGCACGTTGGTGATGCCTGAGGGGGAAGGTGGCCTTGGAGAGGTGCCCTGGTGGCTCCCGGCCTGTGTAAGGAGCACCCCCCACCTTTGGCCCCAGCTATACTACAGCAGGCTGCAGGGTGGGGCTCACCAAGCTGGCGGAAGAGTAGGGCCACACTGCAGCAGCTGACAGGCAGCGAGTCGGTGAGAGGGGTCTGGATGACTTGCCGGTCACCTGCACCCAGAGAGATGGTTCTCTGCAGGGAAGAGGAAGGTCAGGGCCCAGGAGCCCCGACAAGCCCCATGAGCCCAGGACCCATGGCCTGGCACCCGACAGAGCCTGAAATGGGCCCAAAGGCAGGGATGGGGCCCTGAGTGGGCGGAACAACAAAAGAGTCCGTACCGCTCCTTCCTCAACAGAGTCCAGCTGCACAGGACAGACAGGCAGAGAGACACAGTTAGACACACAGCTGGCCACTCACAAGGCAGACAGGGACACCAGGGAGGGGCAGGCCAGACAGACACCTGCCCGAGTGAAAGGACAGAAGCAAGAGGTGCCCAGCCTGGGAGGCCCACCTGCGAGCCCCCCGTGAGAGGGATGGTGCAGGTCAGCAGGTTGCCAATGACACTCTCTAGGGAGACACTCAGGCCCTCGATGTGGACGGTGTAGATGAGCCCGAGGCTGTTCTGCAGGGAGTACAAGTTGGAGAGTGGAAGCACCTTCGGACAGGAGGCCTGGCCCCGCCCCGCCCCGCCCAACCCCGCCCGCCACCTCACCCTGAACACCTCTGCATGGTCCAGCCGCGACACCAGCACCAACGTCTTTGGAGCAAACAGCTGGCTGGGGACGGCAGACGACAGGCGCGTGGGGACACCTTCGTCCACCACCTCTTCTGTCCCCTTAGCGTCCTTGGCACATACAGCATCCTGAGCACAAAAGCTCCGTCACTCGTTTCTGACAGGCACACCCCCTACCCAGCCCCCGGAGGAGACACAGCAAGAAGGGGTGGGGGGTCGTCTGACCTGGGGGGGCTCCGCAGGCTCCCAGAAGGTCAGGCAGGCACAGTAGTGCCGCTCGGAGTTGATGTCAGTGAGGACGGCAATGAAGAACGTTGGGGGGTTCCGTTCGGCACACAGCTGCCACCCACTAGGTTGGCAGAACTGCAGGGAGTGGTCAGGCCCTCACTGGCTCACCCCAGGTCTGGGTTCCACCCCAGCTCGGGCAGCGCTTCACCCTCTGGGCCAGGTCAGGCCCAGTCCATTCAAGCCTCAATCCCCCAGCACAGAGCTGGGGGACAAGAGGGCAGTGGGGGCATCCCAGAGCTCCAACAGCAGACCCTGGCTGCCTGTCCACCCTCTCCCAACCCCACTTGCTGTAGGCTCTGAGGAGCACCCCCGTCCCAGCTCTACGCCCAAGGTAAAGATGTTCCTGGGGACCAGCCCTCCAACATTCCAGGCTCCAGGAGCATCCTCACCCTCAGCTGTCTAACCTGGGGAGCACCCCACCCCTAGCTCCATGACCTGGGATCCTCTCTGCCCACTCACCAGTTCTATGCCCTGGGGAAACGGATTGTCCTCCCAGTCCTTCTCTGGAAAGCGCTGCAGGATCTGGCCTTGGCCTTCTCCACTCCCTGGGGACAAGAGCAGAGGTCAGGCCATCCGATACCTCCCACATCCCTACCCTGTGAAGCTCAAAGGTCTGAGATGACCATCTCGTCCATCAGCCTCAGCTCTAGACCCATCAATTCCCTAAAACTAGCCCTGCAAGGCAGGCCAGAGCCCGACTGCGACACTGGACACCAGAGTTAGGCCAGTACCACCCAACGCTCAGGACAGCCAGACCCCCTTGGAGCTGCTACATGGGACTCGACAGCCCCTCACACCTGCCTGCCCCTTCTAGGCACTGCAGCCCCAGGTGAGGTGGCCTGCACACATGTGGGGGCAACAGTGGTGGACAACTATGTCCAGAGCTTGGGTCCTCCCCTCCCATATCCCTGAGCCCAAGTCTGGCCATAAGCAGGCTGATACATGCCTCCACCACAGTGCCAAAGGGGGAAGCCACAGGAGCCCCCTCCCCCTTGATAGATGGGTCCATGCACAGGCTCTGAAGGCCAGGTCAGTAAGTACTGTCCCCACCACCACCCCCTTCCCTCCAGACACATGGAGCAAGGGGGCAGCTGCAGGCAGGGAGGACAGACCTCAGGTTGCCCTCTGAAAGGGTGTCTAGTTGGGGAATAGCTGGGGGCTCAGCACTCAGGGAGCTGGGAGGCTCTCCAAGAGTACCCAGAGGTCCACACTCCTCCTGGTCACTCGTATCAAACCTTCTATGTGTCCTCAGCCTGCAGACCCTGACAGCTTCCTCCACTACCAGCAGGCTGCTGCCCTACATCACCAAATCAGGAGAGATGGCTAAGGCAGGGAGGTATGGTGGTATCCTTCCTCAAGTCCCTCTGTGCACCACCACCTTGCCCAAGACAACAGGTGGCTCAGTGTACACCACAGCCTCCAGAGGCCTGGGCCATGCTGCGCCCATCTCCAGCCAGCATCTGGCCACACACGCAAGTGAGCAGAGGAGCGCACAAGCAGCTTGGGCGGGGGGGGGGGGCCTGACCACAAGGGCGACCCTGCAGCTCTCAGCCCCGTCCCCCAGGTCCTCCTAAGGGTAAGGCAGCTAGCTAGCTGGGAGACATACCCAGGGGGAGTACTGAACCTGGGTTGTCCCTCAGCACGTTCCTGCTGGGCCGGAGGTGGGAGGTGAGGGGCCACAGGCTGACTCACAGACCTCAGCTTCCTGCCTCCCTTCCCCCACTGACATCAGCACAGACACAGCAGTCTGAGGCTGGGCCCCAACAAGGGGACAGGTGTCTGCTGGGGCCGTGGGCCACTCACTCACACACACACACAGCATGTCCACCTCACAGCTCAGGCAGACTGCACACTCACACACACCCTTATTCCCAGATGCACGCACCACAGAATGAGAGCTCTCACACTGAAATACACACACACATCTCACAGCCGTACGTACAGACACACACACACAGTCACTCACACTCACGTCTCACACCTCCACACACTCACCCCCATACCTCGTCACCCCCATTCAGACACACACACCACTCCCACACGATCACACTCACTCTTAAACACATTCACACACACACAGCCCTCCAGGGCACCTCCCCAGCCCGCCCTAGGTGTGGGGTCCTCCAGGAGTCTCCTCATATGCTAGACCACAGAACGTCATCGGAACTCCGCCTTGAAGGACTCAGGGCCTGCTCGGAGCCCACACAAGGCAGGCTGGCCAAGAAAGGCAGAGAGGCTTTGGGGAGGGACCACAGCCTTCAGCAGCAACTCTCCCCCCAGGAAGTGGGCACAGAGGAGCAGTGGCACCGTTTCCCCTGCCATGGAGAGCCACCCCAAAACCCACACAAGGCTTCCCATCATGCCTGGCAGTGGGGACAGCTCCCCACGGGACACCTTGTACCAAATGGCTCCTGACTGGTTCTGCCCCTGGAGAGTTTTCTGGAACCTTTACAGTGACCCCACAATTCCTAGGGCCCCCCCACCCCCCACCCCGCCCACCATGATTACTCGGGCACCTCTAGGCTGTCTAGGTTGTAGCCTTGGGAGCGAGAATCAGCCTGCTTCTCCACTCTAAGCCCAGCCTGGTTCAGAGTCCCGTCTGAGTGGTGTCTGTACAGCGCCAACCATCCTCCCCCGCCACTCAACGTACAAGACCCCCAGAGCCAAATGCGGCCTCAGACCAGAAACCAGAGCAGAACTTGGACCCAGACTCAGACCCAAGAGCAGGACGTGGACCCGGATTCCGAGTGGGACCCGAGCCACACAGGACGGGCAGCCTCAGTAAAGCCCCCAATGATGGTGCCATCTGGTCACGATCCTTCCAGCATGCTAAGAACAGCTGTCCCACATCCTGCTCCATGTGGGCAGAGGGTGACATGGGGAACCCGTCCACTAGCCCGGTTTCCCGCAGCGGCCATGTGACCCTTAAGCCTGAATGCTATGGGGGGGGGCAAGGATGGTGTCACACTACACACAGCGCTGTCCCTGGGATCAGGCAGTGCCAACCAGGTCAGCGAACATGATGGGCAGGTAGGGGTGACCTGCAATGCCCTGTGTTTCCCAACCCTGCAGGAGGCCCCCCCCCATTGTACCAAGATATACCATAGCCTCCTCTGTAACCTCACACCCCTGTGTTCACACAGGGCCCCCCCACATCGCAAGGATAGACCACAGCCTCCTCTGCAGCCCCATGCTCCCTCTGTGCCCCCACAGCCTCTTCTGCACCCCAATCTCTGCGGGAGGTTCCCATCCATGGTACAAGGGGAGACACAAGCCTCCTCTGCACCCCCACGTGCCTGGAGCAGTCTCTCGCCCCCCTGCCCCCCAAGTCCAGCAGTTGGAAGAGGGGAGGGAGAGGAAGGGCAGCCTCCTCCCCTGCTGTTCCTCCCACCCAGCTCTCACCACGCAGGCGCACCCGCCCCAGGCCACCACAGCATGTGCAGAGGAGGGGCCACAGCCGCCCGGGTGTCCTGTCCCTATCTCCCCACCCCACACGCTCCCTCAGTCCCTCCCAGAAGCAGACCGGACCAGCCTGGACCCAAGGCCCTAGACCCTCTCAAGTCCCTGGGTGGGGGCTGGGAACCAGCCGTGGCCTCCCAAACAGCCCCAACCTGCTCCAGAGGGCGGGCAGGCGGGCACATGGGTGGGGACAGGAATGTGGCCTGGCTCATCACAACCAGGCTTGACAGACAGCAACAGGAAGTCCAGGATGGATGTGGCGGGAGAGGGTGCTTGTCCCCAGAGCACATCAGTGGACGGCCCGGGGCCACGCTCCATGTCACTTAGGCCATGGCCAAGAAGCTGGGCCTTGTCTACTAAGAGCAGGCCCATCCTGTCCCAAACCACAGGGGGGCAGGGTCCACACCTCCCAGGCAGGTCCAAGTGGCAATGACCTTCCCTCACACCACCCAGATGCACAACAGATGGACAGACAGCGCATGCCCAACCCAGAGGATCCCTGTAGCCCTGCCTTGTTGACCGACCCTCATATTGTCACTTTCTCCTCACAGAGTCCAGGATCGGGACACTGAGGCTCAGAAAGCCTGTCCGTCCTAGGGATGCCTGGAGGCGGGGTGGGGGTGGCCTCTCCCCGACTGAGGACTGTGCCGGGCACTTCTATGGGCCACTGACAGCCAAGGCTCTGCTCCCGCCAGGCACGCATCACAGCCAGCTGTCATTACAGCCTTTGTCCCTCCTCATGACACCCCTGCGCTCAACCAGTGTCACCGCCTGGGCCCTCCTCACACCCTAGGCTTCACCCGCTTTTGAGCACACTCCTAAACAAGTCTCCCCTCTCACATACACACAGCCCCTCTGCAGACCCACCGTGAGCAGGGACTGAGAATGCCCTGGGGAGAGCCCAGGGCCAGGAAGAGAGTGATTCTGGGGGTGCTGCAGGCAGAAGGGAGGACCCCGGGAGCTGGTGACAGCGCGGCCAGCCTGGGCAGGGGCTGTGGGCAGCAGTGAGCTCATGCTCACAGGGCTGAGCGCCCCACCTCCACGTACCTGGAGTACGCCACGTCTCCAGGCTGCTGCTGCGGGCTCCGGGTTTCCCACACACACATCCCCGGACAGAGGCCCCCATCTCCTGGACACCAGCGCCAGTCACCCCAGGAGCACCCATCTCTCCCCGCCAGTCCTTCAGCTCCGGTGCCATGACCCCCCACCCCCACCCCCCGGAGCTCCGCACCAGATACGGGGGGTCAGAGG
Organism: Chrysochloris asiatica; assembly: GCF_000296735.1. Lineage (NCBI taxonomy): Eukaryota > Metazoa > Chordata > Mammalia > Afrosoricida > Chrysochloridae > Chrysochloris > Chrysochloris asiatica. Next base: position 615,112 of record NW_006408896.1, on the reverse strand, counting down.
AGGGGTCTGCAGGAGAACGACCGGTACCCCTGCACGCAGAGTCCCCGGCAACCGGCCAAGCCGGACGGAGCCCAGCCTACCCAACTGGGATCGGGAGGCTCACGCCGAGGCACTGCCTGGCTCGGGCTGTCACTCACCCCAGACAGCCTGCGGAACGCCCGCCCGCTGTTCCAGCCCGAGCCGCAGGCGCCCGTCACCCGGGCACCGGCGTCCAGGCCCCTCCGGCTGCGCAGGCCGCCCGCCGCCTTCGGCTCGAGCTCGCGGCCGCCACTCACCTCGCGGGTGCGGCCCGAACGCCACCAGCACGAAGTAGTCCGCGAGCCGGGCCATAACGGGGAGCGCGGGGGGGCTCCGCGGCTCGGGGACGCAAGGGCGGCGCGCTCATGGCCCGGCCCCGGCCCCCCAGACACCCCGGATGCGCTTGGCGGCAGCAGCGGCGTTGGTGGCAGCGGCGACGGCTAGGGATCCCGCCGCCATCTTCCCAGCCAGCCGGCCCGCCCGGCCGCGCTGTGCGCCTGCGCGGCATCACCCGGGGGCCCCTCCCTTGTGGGCGTGGCCCGGAGCGGGGCACCTCCACTGGTCCAGCAGGCGCGGGGATGGTTTCTGACAGCGACGCCCCGCCCCTCGGGCGGGTGACAGGGACGGTGGCTCGGGCAGGTCAGCCGCGCGGGCCGGGGTCGACGTCGGGCTCCCTGTCTGGCGCTCATCTAGCTCCGCCCTCAGTAGCCTGCGGCAGGGGGATCGGCAGGCCTCCCACGCTGTGGATCTAAAGGAGACTTGACTGGAGGAAGCCTCCCACACTGGGGGACCTCCGGAGGCTGACCGTCTGGGAGAAAGAGCGAGAGAGGGCCTGTGCCCTACGCTCTGGGGTCCCCAACCTGGGACTCCACATATATTTGGAGGCATTTGATCTATGTCGTTTTAAAAAGGAGGCCCGCGGGGTCGCGGGGCGTGGGGGACGAATGCACAGTGGACTGGAGGAGGCTGCACCCCACCACCGTCATTCCCCGACATCTGAGAAGACGCCTAGCCATGCCCCGCGCCCCTGGGTAGGGACCATCCGGCCCCGCCTGCAGCTGCCCAGCAGTGCGCAAAGGGGACCACAGCCAGGATTGGAGGGAGCGGAATGGAGAGTCACTTGGCTGCTGATGGAGACTCCTGCTGGTACCCACGCTGCTGCTTTTGAGAGGAGCCAGCCCCCGACCCCCAGGGTCACAGTCCTGCCACAGCCCAATCTGGTGTCACATGACCACACTTGAGTTTGTGAGTGCACCACCCACAAGACTGTGGACCCTCACACTTTCTCACTCATGCTAGGCCCTTGGAGACTGCCACCCCGATCCCTCGACCAAAGTAACCAGCAACCTACAGTCTGTCTTGGGGTTCCTTCCAAACCACGATGCCCCTGCATTGTAGAGCCTGCTATAAACCTAGAGCCTGCTTATGGTCGCCGCCCCTCCCCTCCAGCTTCCTCCCCTTAGAAAGGGACCATGCTTCTCTTTCAGCGGAAGTGGCTCTTCCTCAGGGCCTTGGGCCGCTAGACTTCCTCCTGAGCCCTCAGCTCTCCTCTTCCTCCTTCCCAGGCTCAGCTTAGCCTCCCTGGCCAACACCTTGCTGGTGTCCTAAGCCCCTGACACTGCCTTTTCTCCACTGTCTCCAACTGGCACACCCCAGCCCTGCACAGGCCTGCACCCACCACAGAGGACAGAGTGGTACAGGTGCCAACACACGCCCAGCCTCCGCCCTCCAACCACCTCTCTTCCTCCGCATCACAGCTGTGAGGCCTTGCCCCTCCCTCCCCCAGATTCACTCTCCTCCTCCCTTGGAATCCTTGGCACCTGCCTGCTGTCACCTCAAATTCTTCCACATAAAAGTGCAAGAGCACAAGACCTGGAACTGGTTGCCCAGATGTTTTCTTGTCCTGCTCAAACTTCTCTATAAGGAAAGGCCTCGGTTCCACCTGTGAGCTGCTCCCAGCTTAGCCTGGGTCTTCTGGTCTACTTCTCTTTATGGTTCTCAAAGGTGAGCTGACTCCAGGTGGCTGGCTCACTCCTTCAACTAAAGGTGAACGAAGTCAGGCATTCTCTGCATGTCTCCCTTACACACACACACACACACACACACACACACACACGCAGGGGGAGCGGGGAGCTATGGGGCTCTGTAAAAATCAGGCAGCATCAAAGCTCCTCATCTAATTTACAGAGAATGAAGACATCATCGGCCCAAAGCAGATTCCTGTGAAACAGAGGTCAGACAGACCTCCTTTTGCCAACCTTTTTCCCAGTTCTAACGGCAGCCAGTCACTCGTCCCCGGGCACTCTCTACTTCTCTGCTGGATTTGATCATTTGTTACAGTGACCACACAGAACTCACAGAGCATGCTCACAGTTACCGGGCTCATTGGGGAAGTAACAGGCCCAGGAATGACTCAGGATACAGTTCTTCCATCAGGACACGCCTGCAGGCAGACCTCTCTCTTAGCCCCTCAGTCCTCCACCTGGCCTCTGGCAAGTGTTCCAAAGGTCTAGCTCACTGGCCAGTACCCAGAGACACCCCTTTCTACCAGGAAGTCTCCTATCTGAAGGAGGTCAGCTCTCTCAATCTATGGGTGGCTGAGCCGAGTTTTAAATGCCTGAAAACTGTTAGACCTCTTCTCAGCAAGCCCCCTGCAGAAGGCTCACAGCTCTCCTGCTGTATGGGATGGCAAACCCATTGCACCATCTCCATCTGGTTTCCTGGTTCTGCTGCTGCTGTTTCTCACCATGTCTGGTCTCTCCTGGGTCCAAAGGATGTACTCCACTCCCACCCTTTCTTTTGACAGTGGCTGTGTGCCTGGACAGGGTTTCTGAGGCTCTAAATCTTTACGGGAGCAGCTGGTAGTTTCGAACTGCTGACCTTGAGGTTCACGGCCGGATTCGTAACCACTGCGCTACCAAAGGCAATCTCTTCTTCTGTGATTGTCTCCTTTTTAGCCTAGGGGGTTGCTATGGGATGGAACTGACTTGAGGGCACTTAACAACAACAACAACAACAACAAGCCTTGGGGATAGCAAAGCTGACCAATCCCCGCATTATGGTTCTATACGTCTTGGTTTTGCATAGTCCCACCCCAGCAAGTATTCCATTCACCTTATTTCCATTATTAGCAGGATGGCCAACCCCCTTAAAGGAGCTCTGGTAGTGTAGTTACGAATCGGGCTGCGAACTGCAAGGTCAGCGGTTTGAAACTACCAGCTATAGCTTCCAGAATCACAGCAACTCACAAGCCACCACAGTATGACAAACTGACAGACAAGTGGACAACATTCTTATCAACAGAGAAAAGATTGAAGTTGTCAAGGACTTCATTCTTCTTGGATCAACGATCAACACTTTTGGAAGCAGCAGTCAAGAATTCAACCGGCTCATTGCATTAGGCAAATCTGCTACACAAGACCTTTTTAATGTGTTGAAGAGCAAAGAAGTCAGCTTGAGGACTAAGGTGCGCCTGACCCAAGCCATGGTATTTTCCATAACCTCATATGCATGCGAAAGCTGGACAGTGAATAAGGAAGACCATAGAAGAATTGACGCATTTGAGTTATGGTGTTGGAGGAGAATATTGAAAGTGCCATGAGCTGCCAAAAGAACCAACAGATCTGTGTTGGAAGAAGTGCAGCCAGAGTGCTCCTTGGAGGCCAGGATGGCCAAACTTTGTCTCTCATACTTCAGACATATTGTCAGGAGGGACCAGTCACTGGAGAAGGATATCATGTTTGGTAAGGTGGAGGGTCAGAGAAAAAGAGGAAGACCCCCAGCGAAATGGATTGGCCAAGTGGCAACATCGATGGACTCAAGCATGGCAACAGTAGTGAGGTTGGCCAGGATCGGGCAGTGTTTCATTCTGCTGTGCATAAGGTCATTATGAGTCAGTACCAGCTTGATGGCACCTAACAACAACAACAACAACATGAAAAGAGATGACTGAAGAAACTCAGTATCATCTATCAAATCAAGTCCAGGAGCTAACTGTGGAACAGAGCACCAATTGCTCATATGCAAGTTCAGGTTGAAGCTGAAGAAAATTTCAACAAGTCCATGAGAGCCAAATATGGCCATCTGAATTTAGAGGTCATCTCAAGAACAGATTTTTGATGCATTAAACACTAGTGACCAAAGACTAGAGGAGTGTGGGATGACATGAAGAGTATCATACATGAAGAAAGCAAAAGGTTATTAAAAGGACAGGAAAGAAAAAAAAACAAAAAAACAAAAAACAATGATGTAAGAAAAGACTCCAAAACTTGTTCTTGCATGTAGAAAAGCTAAAGCTAAAAGCTGAATAGAACACTCCAAAAGGCAGTTTGAGAAGACAAAGTGTTATAATGAAATGTGTAAAGACTTGACATTAGAAAACCAAGAGGGATGAGCATGCTCAGCATTCTTCAAGCTTAAAACACTAGGAAAGAAAAAACTCAAGCCTTGACTTGCAATATTGAAAGATCCTGTCGGCAAAATATTCAATGATGCAGGAAGCATCAAAAAATTACACAGAGTCACTGTACCATAAAGAATGTCTGTGTCAGTGATTTTAAGAGGTAGCATATGATCAAGAATCAATGGTATTGAAGGCATTGGTGTAAAACAAGGCTTCAGGAATTGACAGAATATAAATGGAAATCTTTCAACAAATTGATGCAGTACTGGAAGCACTCACTAGTCCATGCCAAGAAATTGGGAAGGCAGCTGCCTGACCAGCCAAATGCCCATTCCAAAGAAAAAGTGAATCAACGGAATGTGGAAATCATCCAACAGTATCACTAATATCACATGTAAATCAAATTTTGCTGACAATAGTGCATCAATAGGAAGCTGTCAGAAATTCAAGTCAGACGCAGAAGAGGATCTGGAACAAGGGATATCATTGCTGGTGTCAGATGGATCTTGACTGAAAGCAGAGACTACCAGAAAGATGTTTGCTTGTGCTTTATTGTCTATGCAGAGGCATTTGACTGTGTAGATCATACCAAACTATGAATGGCATTGCAAAGACTAGAAATTCCAGAAAGCTTAACTGTACACAGAGTCTGTACACAGACCACGAGACAGTCATTCAAACGGAACAAGGGAATTGGTTTAAAATCGGAAAAGGTGTGCATAAGTGCTGTATCCTTTCTCCATACTTATTCAATCTGTATTCTGGACAAATTATCCAACCCAATCATTTTGTTGGAGTTACAAAGACATAGCTGTCATTGCTGTTTGGTGCTTGGAGTCTGTTCCCACTCGACTCGCAGCGACCGTCTGTTCAAAGAAGGAAACCCTGCCTGGTCCCCAGCTGTTGTCACAATCCCTCCTGGGCTTGAGTCTGTTTTCCAGCCATGGTGTCATTCCATGTCTTTGAGGGTCTTCCTTTTTCTGCTGACTCCATCTCCCTTTACCAAGCATCAGCATCATTGCTTTTAAGGAGGAATCCAGTCAGACTTCTTCCATAGCAGATTTGCTTGGCATTCTTGGTCAACACCATGATTCACAGGCATCAATTCTGCTCCACTCTTCCTTCCTCATTGTTCAGCATCTGCATGCATTTGAAGTGATTGAAGATATTATGGCTTGAGTAAGGTGTACCTTAGTCCTCAAAGTGACATCTTTGCACTTTAACACTTCAAAGAGGTCTTGTCTTGTGCAGCAAATTTGTTCAATGCAATACATCATTTGATTTCTTGACTACTGCTTTCATATATGCATTGATTGTGGATCCAAATACAATGAAATCATTGACAACTTCAATTTTTGTCAATTTATCATCAAGTTGCTTATTGGTTCAGTTGCAAGGATTTTATTTCCTTTATGTTGTTGTTGTTGTTGTTGTTGTTGTTGTTACGTACCATGGAGTCGGTTCCAACACACAGTGACCCTGCACAGGGTTTTCAAGGCTGTAAATCTTTACAGGAACAGAAAGCCTCATCTTTCTCCCGCAGAACGGCTGGTAGTTTCAAACTGCCGACCTTGAGGTTAGCAGTCCGATTTGTAACCACTACGCTACCAGAGCTCCTTAGTTCATTTATGTCGAGTATAATTTATACTGAAGGCTATGGTCTTGGATCTTCATCAGTAAGTATTTTAAGTCCTCTTTGCTTTCAGCAAATGAGGGTGTGTCATCTGCATATCACAGGTTGTTAATGATTCTTCCAATCTTGATGTCATGTTCTTCTTCACATAGTCCAGTTTCTCGGATTATTTACTCAGCATACTGTTTGAATAAAACCATGGCTAGAAGTTTGAACCGCAAGATCGGCAGTTCAAGCTCACCAGCCGCTCCTTGGAAACCCTATACAATGTCACTATGAGTTGGAACTGACTTGACGACACTCAACACCAAAAAAGAAGGGCCATATTAAAGGGATTCACTCCATGGCAGACCTAGAAGGTGTCTCTAATTCAGTTGGCAGCTAGAGAGGGCAGGAGGACACATCTCTGTGGGACCATCAAGGCAGCGCTGGCCTGTGTAAGGTCAGAAGGAATGAATTAGACAAGGCACCATAAGCCTCCCTGAAATTTATCTCCATTGTCCTGACCTAAAACTGTCATAAGAACTTTACTTTCGTGGGTATTTTTTTTTTTTTTTTCTCTTTTGTAGGGGTTGTTGTTAACAGTTATGAAGTCAGCCCTAACTCCATGTACAGCAGCAGAAAACCCTATCTAGCCCTGTTAAATCCCATGATTGATTTTAGATCAGAGTCTTGTGATCCAGAGGGTTTATTTATTTATTTATTTTTAAGTTTTTATTGTAGATTGAATGAAAGTTTACAGGGCAGAGCAACAGTTTTACATTCAACAAATCATACTTGTTTCATCACAATGATTACAATCCCCTCTATGTACCATCAGTTAACAGTATTTCTCTGTATTCACTTTAGCTTTTCAAAAAAAAACCCTCAGGCATATATAATAATTTATGCCACCAAAGGGCACATTCTGCAAGCCTGCCTCCTGGCCACCAGCTCTCAGTCCCTCTCTTTCCATGAATCTAGAGTCCTCAGCTGCTCCCTCTCTCCATGTCCCCATCTCT